>NC_092576.1:23231110-23582360 GCF_037975245.1 Apostichopus japonicus
TTCTGAAATTAATCTACTACCTGGTTGCCGATGGCATTAAAGTCGGCTTTGTACCCAGGGCTTGTCAACTTTATATTTGATCTGTATTAGAAATGCGTAAAAGATGTTGTATTCACATAAATACGCGATGTATCAACAATTTGATTGTTTCACACACCATTAGTCGATAAAAGTGAACATTCATTCAAAACTCTTAAAATCTCAAAAGTGAAGTGCCATAAAAGATTATTCTGATGACTGTGTTCAATCTAATAGATTTGTGCTTCTGTCCAAAGTTAACCTTAGATAAGTTAAGACCACGACCACAAGTAAAACAGTAAAGAGATACTGAAAATGGAATCACAACTGTGGTTAACCCGTCCAATGCTTCAGTACGGGTATATTACGATGGGAGAAAGTCCGATGAGATCCACTTTGAGTTGGGTTCATTGCAGGGAACATAACTTTTCCGGCAGGGTAGGGATAAATGGATGAATGAATGAATAGTCGTATTACAATATTATTAATTATATAACACTATTTATGTTATATGCGCACAAACGTTGTAGTCAGTTGCTGATCGATACATCATAAAAGTATATGCTTTATCGTTAGTGATTTGGATTTTGCAAACTGTCGAAAATTATCGAGGGCGTCAAATCAGTTAGCATTGTAAATAGTGCAGTCAACTTTAAGATTAATAGTCCTTCGCACCCGCGGTTCTAGTGCTGAATCTTTTACCATAGTAGGTGCTGTCAGCAAACAACTTTCATAATATTTTCTTCATATGTCCTTGTAGCCAGCTGAGGCTCCTGCACTATGTTACCCTGTCTAATAAGTGCTTGTTGATTATATATTTCTTCCATCCGTAATACAGGGGCGCTTTCCAGTCAACTACGCATGTCCAAAGGTAACTGCGCATGTGTATTAGGTGACAACATGTATTTGCATAACTGAATTCCTGCACCTCAGGTGCCTATTGTATTTAATCATGCATGGAGAGTGTCCCCTCTTGTTAGTCTGGTAAAACGTTTGTTCCCTTACTTATATAAAGACATTCTTTACCTTTATGTATATTCGCGTTGGATTGGTTTGGCAGTTGACAAAGAGAGTTAATAGGGAGCACGGAAGGAGAGAGGAGGAATACAGAGCTTCTCGGCATTTTGGCTAATATCATGTGCAGTATCTATCCCTTTCGAGGGGAATGGTGATGCACACACAGTCACAGTCTCGATGCAAGGGGACTGGGGCTGAGAGCGGATCAGTCGTTTGGTAGTTTGATTTTCGTGCCCAGGTTATTTCCTGGGCGACTTTTTCTAAAAAAGTATAAAAAGCGGGAAGACATTTTAAATGTTCACCTCTTAATTTGTACCGTTACTTGTTGTGTAATATATATACAGGACCCCGTCACAAATGGTGGAAGTGCGTGGCAGTGATACGTTGCGAAAATTCAGCAGTTATGTCTTATGATTTGTGATCAAGAGCCAAATCTTTTGACAATTTAACAACCGCCGTCGAACTTGGGAAATGTATCGTAAAATCACCTAATTCGCCTTTAGGCAATAGAGCCGCGGTTAATTCTAAAATAACGTCAATTTTGCGCCCTGGATCATTTCATGGTAAGCAAAGTGAAGATCCGCATCTATGGCTCAATCAATTTAAATCATGGACATTGTTGTCGCAACTTCCTCGAGAGCAAATTGTCGAAGCAATGAATATGGCACTTGCAGGGAGTGCTAATATCAGGCTAAATTCTCTATTACCTCTATCGAAACAAGATCCAGAATTACTCTACGCATCATTTGAAAGTCATTTCAGTTCCATTTATCCAAAATTGCTGCAATAATATGACTTATGGGACAGGAAGATGGAACCCGGAGAACCGCTTGATTTGTTTATTTTGGACGTCGAACGCCGCTGCAGTAGGCTCAAAAAAGTGGATAAAGAAAGAACTGCTGCGCTGGTGAGAGGGTTAATGCCACCCCTGAGGATGTTCGTGATCCAACGGAATCCGAAAACCTGGTAGGACGCTGTTGGCAGCACGACTGGAAACCGAAGCCCACTCTATCAACAACGCCACGGTGAGTGCAGCGACTACTCGACATTCTGACCAGTGCCATGATAAAAAGGACAATTTGGCTCAGCAACTTTATGAACAAAACGAAGGAAATACAAGACCTTGCAACGAAGGTGTCGGCAATGTCAACTTAATTGTCGACGGAGCAAATCTCACCCTTGGATAAGGTAACATGTCAGATATGTTCACGGAAAGGTCATACCGCCATGTAATGTTATTCTGTTCAAAGTATAATAGATCGAAATAGGCCTACCTGTTGGGAATGTGGAAAATTGGGTCACATAGCTCGATTTTGTCGTAGTGTAGGATTGGGTTCGTACCGGGGTAGAGGGCGAGATCAGGGTACGGGACGAGGTAGAGATCGGCCAATGTATTTAAACGAGCAAGACCCGACTTTGCAAGGGGGAACCCAGGGTCAGTACGAACAGTTTCTGATAAGTTAAATGAGGAAAACATCTCTTACTTGAATTTAAATGAAAATGATGAAGATAACATGCTATCAATACTCGCAACTCCGGATTATGTATATAATTATGTGAAATTAGAAATTAATCGTGGTCAATGCTGCTCTCATGGATACATGGGCCGATGTGTCTGTAGCAAATGCCGATATTATGTAATTACCACAATTTGCTGGAACTAAATTATTTTATTCTGATATCAATTTATCCAAACTGCAAGTAAACAAAAGGTTCTAATTATTGGGACAACATACGTTGGTGCTAAGATTCTAAATAAAGATGTGCCGATTAAAGTCTATCTTACACAAGGACTTCACACTGATTTTATTATAGGAATAGATTTTTTGAAGGCACAGGGAATTTCTCTATAATTCAATGATAAGGGTATGTTACTTAATAGGGATAATACCTTCACACACATAATGTAGTACTTGCAAAACGGGTGGATTTTCTAGCGTGGTCTGAACGAATTGTAGTCGCAAGATTAAAAGATAATGCTATTCCAAATGGTGTTGTTGGGTTTACACATTGTGATTTGGTTAATAAAATGTTGGTAGCAAAAGTTCTTACTAAGTTCCAAAAAGGGGAAGTGTTTTGTAGAGTGTTAAATAAGACCGATATACTAATTTCGTTAGGTGAGGGAACACAAGTGGCCAAATTTAAATGCCTTACTCATAACCATGTGTTATATTCTTTGGAAATTAACACTCCCAATGCAAACGGCTCTTGCGCCCCAAACTGGGACTCAGGGCCCGCAGTACTTTGAATTCATCCACCTAGTTTTGTCCAGGCTAATAGTCTCTCAGGCACATTTAAAATTGATGATGCCGGGTTGTTAGAATCACAGCAACAAAGTTTGGCTCAATTATTAGATAATGACTCTGATATATTTGTAGGTCCAGATGGAATGTTGGGCATGTATGATGCTGTTTAACATGAGATAAACGTGGATGTGAATCAAAGGCCAATTTGCCAACGTGCGTAAAGGTTAAATCCCAAACAAAAAAGATGTACTTGAAACTCATATTAATGATATGTTAGATCAATATATATTTGAAGAGTCTACGAGTCAACTGTCCAGTATACCCCATGCCTGTTAGTTTCTAAGAAAAATAACACCGACTATCGTTTTGTGGTTGATTATAGACTCAATATTTCATCGATGACCAAGTGTTATACCACTTGGTCACGGGAGGTAAAACTAAACGAACCTCCAAAACTTGACAGGGAAATGTAATTCAAGTCATTGTACCTCGGGCATAAGTTAATACAGTCCTTACAGAAACGCACGACTCGTCGATTACAGGAGGGTATTATAGGATATCTAGGACCATCGAGAAAACCATATATATATATATATATATATATATATATATATATATATATATATATATATATATATATATATATATATATATATATATATATATATATATATATATATATATATATATATATATATTCTGCGAAGGGATGTATACAGATATCGTTAATTGGGTGAAATCATGTAATGAATGTAACCAGCGTAACCGTCCAGTATACCCAGTGCGTGAGCATTTGCAACCCTCGCCCTGGGGCCGCTTCCTGTTTGCCAAGATACTGGGAATAAATACGTTTATTTTTTACTTTTTATTCCTTCACAAAGTATGTTGAATTGGTACCGCGTCCTATGAGTACGGCGCGTACAATTGCTACAGCTTTATTGATAGGATTATCTGTCGTCACGGTGCCCCTGAATCCCTCCATTCCGATAGGGGCTCAATTTTTGTCAAGAATTGTATATATATATATATATATATATATATATATATATATATATATATATATATATATATATATATATATATATATATATATATTTGAGGGGAGTGTGGGTACTTTTCTGGGCCCCAGCACAAATAGTTATTGGTGTATTATCTCATCCCTTGAAAATCGAGCCGAGGCAATACCAATGGAATTTGCATAGCTTTACAAGTTTGGGTTGGCTGAATCTTTTGGAAAGATGAGAAATATGCGACAAAGTTCGAACATACCCAATAGTCTGATGTAAACGAGACCCACTTTTGCAAGTTTTTAATACTGTACTTTAAACATAACAGACTGCTTTAAAGAACGGAAAAAATATAATAAACATTTTACTGTTTTATAATAACGTGGAGACAACTATATACTGTTGGCTTAGAATCTTCTGTTTGTTTCTGCGTCTAGTGTTTTATGATTGAAGACACACAGTTAAATTTCAATGAAGAACGCTTAAAACGAAAAAATTGAATCAAAGGCCCTGTGTTTTTTTTAAATAATTTCCGTGGCAAAAGTGAAGTTATAAAACAAGGTTGCTTTATGACTTCCACAATGTAGAGTCTGTGTGGTTGTGAGCCACCACGGCAATTAGTGATAATGATTATTGTTACATCTGATTAGGTTGTACTTGTCAAAGTTAAAACTCGTGGTGATTCTCATTAATGTTTCCACGCGATTGTTCACAACGACACCATATTAAACAGCAATTTACTGTTTCTGCATCGTTAATATTAATAAGGCACGGAAAACTGTTACCATGCATTCTCGCGTTCCATGTAAAAGGTAGTATTTAACAGTTGCCCTTGCCCAATATCAATTTGCTGGCCAAATAATTTTGTATCAAGTTTTTTCTTCTTTTGTTACATATCCTAGTTTTATTTATCCCAGTAAGTATATGATTTCATATAAATACAAAACGAAATATTGGATGATAATTGTAACAATTGTATTTCCAGGTACAAAACAGCGGGAAATGTTATTGTTATTGAAAACAATTCATTTCTAACCAAGTTGCAAGATGAAACTGATGTGTCAATAAAGAAAAATGGCTTTACTATAAGTACTTGTTTATGGTAAATTTCGTAATCACATATATTCAGGTTCCCCAATGAGAATATAAATGTCTCATATGATTGGAGACAAAAGAGACAAAAGAGACAAAAGAGACAAACACTTGACAAATGTTGAACGTCTTTGTCACGTTATAAACACTTTTATTTGTCAATTAAAAGTCAGCGTCCCATATTTATCAAGCATATTTCAACGTATACATCACCTTTAAACAAAATGTTTTTCAAAACATTTCAAATTTATAACTTTTGAAGGATAGAAAGGGTGTTGTTTTGCCTCATATGTGAAAAACGAAACAAAAATTTAAACAATTTTAACACGAACAGATAATTATAGCCATTTAAATACCTCACCGAACACTGAGGGTGATCATAAAATAATGATTAATGTCATACGGAATTGGCAAGCTTAAGCCATGTAGACCATTGTGTTACTTTATATTAAAATTCCACTTCAAGAAAGAAAGTATGCCCTCGAGCTGACTCGCTAACCACAGCTACTTTCCTTCAAGCCGGAACAGTGCGAAAGGGGATAATTTATTTATTCCCAGTGAAGAAAAGGCGGGACTAGATCATAGTTCGTCTACAAGGAAGACACACAAGGAAGTACAATGAAAACAACTAGGCATTGTTATGGACGTTACATGAAACTGTCATCAACAACAAACTTAATCTTGATATCGCAATGTTGCTAAACAATATTGTTATCAAGCTACACCTGCTCACTTTCCTCACGATAATCTCTACATTCTCACGCTTATTGTAAAACAGTGATAGACTAAACAGCGATGTATTCGTTCAAGATGTTAACAAACTCGTCATATAATGTTTTTAATCTTTTATTGTATCCACATTATGTCACTTTTTGATCAAACAAAAGGTACAGTATAACGTATTTGCAGAACTTACATTTAATTACATGTGATACGTTAAGGAGGAAGTTTAAAAGGGTAACGAATGTGTAACTAATTCATCTAACATGAGACTTTACTTAACTGAAATTCATATTGTACGATCTATACATGGTTTCTTTTCGCAAATACATTCTGATTGTGTCCATTGGTTTAAATTTCCAACGACCATAGCAAAATAAGTCATTAATATGTTTTCAATCAATGTTTGGCATAAATAAGCAGCGGCCTCGAAGCTCGTGGACGAAATGTGATCTGTCTGATAAATTTTGAGCAATCAGTAGAAGAAAATGTTTTGTTGTGTTATTTTTTTCAACTACTCTCAACATATATATATATTTATAATGGTAAGTATTGTTTTCTTGTTTGACTTACCCACAGTTTGAAAGATATGCACTTCCATCTCTGCTACCACGATGACTGATCAATCGTTATTTCGAGCGATCCGTGATAAGTAATACCAGCCCCTATTCTCTCATAAATAATAATAATTCTATGCTCTACTTGGGTACAGCTGAACACACGCGATGCCTTTGAACAAATTTTCCTATGTTGTGCAAATGAATATTATTTTAAACCACACACTGCTATATTTATTAAAATTTAGTTAAAAATGTAAGTTACTTGGACCAAGGCATACAAAAAAGATCAACGCTGCTCTTTTCAGTGAGTTTTTTAATCTATTTGGGGCAGCTGGAAACAGTTTGATGCTGCAAATGTAAACTGAATGAAATTATGCATTATTTACCGTTGTCGTGTATCTAACGTATGGTGTGGTTGTCGACCAAATATGTAAATATTGATGAGGCACCGAGATACAGCAGGGACCGTCATCTCCCGAACAAAAAACCGACAGTTTGTGTTTCTTTTAATCGTCGTGGCGTGTTGAAAAGACTACGTTAACTTACATGATAGACAGACACACACACAACTGTTAAATGTCCGACTGCAGCACTTTTGCATGTATGAATGTTTTCGTAAATATCGAATGGACAATATTTAAGATTTCTAGCTGTTCTATGGATAACATAACATGACCAGCAGACAAGTATCACAACCGACTTCGCTGATTTCACTAGCTTAAAAGAAATGCTCTACAACAATATCACGGTGCCATGGCCCTAGGCTTACACATATTTAAAGGTGATATACTGGCTAATCCCAGTTTGCTCTTTGGATGAAAGTTGTAGTACTACAGAGGTTCGTGTATTCCAATATTGAACTCCTACCGAACAATATCGTCAGGTCTGTGTTGATATTGACAAAAGCATGAGATTATATCGAAATAAGCTAAAATAGTGTGTAGGCCTCTTGGCGCATCGTTCTAATCGTTAACCCCAAGTCAGTAACTGATTTCTGAATGGTTGACATTTTAGAAAAAATCGCAAACTCTGAAAAAAAGATCAGGTTTTAACGGCGAACAGATAACGGATAGTATGCAATTTGAGGCTAGTCATTTTTTTATGTTATCCTAACAAAGGAAAAAAAAAACAAATAAGTTGACATAGCAGTTGGCGCTAACTTAAGTTCTTGGTTCAGGCAATTCAATTTCCAATGAAGAAAAAAATAACATTAAATGGCTTGGTTGCATGGTTAAATAACCGCTCCCTTACAATTGAGAAATTTACAGCTTGTTATAAGTAACATTTATAACATACGAACATCCCAGCAAGCTCAAAAAAGTTTTTAAAACGTAATTAAAACATTTCGTCTTTTGTTTTGATAACGTTATTTGTGGTGTAATAAATATGTCACGACATCGTTTTGAGGCTATTATTTCAAACCATTTTTACGTTAAAACATTAATATCTCATAAAAACATTATGCCGACGTTTTAATAACACCACATTTAACGTTATAAAAACATATCTTAGAGGCTCTTTTAAAAATGTTATGATAACGTTTCGTGTTTGCTGGGATGATTAGTCTGTGAAGGAAGACAACCCTGAAACTAACTGTGTGAGTAAAAGCACAAGGATAGTTGATAATTAATGTACCATCGTAAGGAAAATGCATTATGAAACCAAACATTCGAAAATGACATATCGCTATATCATAATAAAGAAGATAATTGTTTTCACTCCGAATGACGAACCATTGAAGTAATATCCTACGGTAGGCATGTCACACTTTCCTTAAAGAGAAAAAACATTCAAAATGTATAAGATAAAATGATCATATCAATATTTTGTTCTACTACTCGAGATAAGGCTGAAAGAATTTCTAGAGAATGAATTGCAGTGAGTCCCCCAGAGTCTCTCTTTGTCCCTCCACTGTTAATTTCCTACCTCTCCTCTTCCCCTGTTGGTTTCCTTCTTTCTTCTCTCCATCACATGTCTACTAATCCCCTTACATCTATCTCTTCGTGTTCACCATGCTGATTAACCTGTCTATATTCTGTGCATGTTTTTGTCCCTTATGTTACTGTTACTTCTCATTTAGCCTTTGAAGAAGATCCTGCTACGATCGAAACGTCAGGCCAACTTACTTTTACACACTATGTTATTTTTGACATCTTGACCACCTTTAAATTATGGATTGGGATTTCACTTTGACCGCTCTTGTGGCGATGGTTTTCAATGTAACGTAGTAACAGGAGTCTGCCCATATCGGCATTATGATGTCACGTACGCAATGTTTCAAATCGAAACTACCGACTTGTACGGCAAGATACCAGTTTATTTCCAGAAAGCAAACGCAATGTTTGAGAAAGGTAAAAATGCGGTAGGCAAAGCTATGGCAAGACATTGAAAGAGACATTTAAATCCATTACATCACTTTACTTATTATTCTTCTATTAAATAGAATTAATATTGCTTATGAAATAGCCTAGAGGAGAGTTTATGTTTGAATATGATTCATGGATATTAGCTAATCAACATTTCCTTAATTCAACCACCGTCACTTCAGAACCTACTTCATCCCCCCCCCCTTACTCCCGGCCCTCTCGCTTCCTTCCTACCGTATTTTAAATCCTAATATCCATAATAAGTTAGGTGTAAGTACGGCAGCTACTCCCAACACAATAAGTATACATTTTGCTCAAGATTAAAGTAAATCAATCTATCTGTCTGTTCTGTCCGTGTGCCTACCCGTCTTTCTGTCTGTCTGCTTGTATATTTATTCATCGATTTAGATATGTTACTTACAGTGTTTTTATTTTCAGGGAGCTGTCTTGTTCTGGTGTAACGTTTGTGTAGTTACGCGATGTCATTACCGTTATCTCTTCTAATAGTCAATATTTAGAATACAGAGACGATTAACATATTTGCATCTTCGTAGTTTGAAAGTGTCCAATATTTATCTACGTTATGGTTGAGAATTCATCTTATTGTTTACACTTGTGTTTAGTTGAGAATGTGAAGGTAATGGTAAGTTATTTCGAGAGAGAGAGAGAGAGACTTTGAAGCTGATTTTGTTTTACACTCTGTCAGTTTGTTATAAATAGATATCAATTTGCAACCGATTTTCTCGTTGATTTGTTTGCGGAATGTTGGCATTAAGATTGCTTAATATAGAAACAGTGTTCACAGTAGAATGACGTTTCAATAATGCACTCAACCATCGGAAAAATGACTTTCAAAGTATTACACCTCAATTATCCTTGATATGCTATCGAAACGTATTTCGTTTTAAGTTTGCGGTAATTATCATATGCAATGTTTCTTAGATGCTTGCTTCGTTAAATTATAACGTCAGATGAACCCATTATACACTAAATGAGATCACGCGAAACAAGAGGTAATGCTGACAGACTAAAAGCGGACTAAATATTACGTTTGACAAGTTTCCTTTTATGGAGATCGCTGACATTAAAGAAGTTAATGATATCACCAAACCCGGTATAAGTTATATCTGTCATTCTGTTACATGTTTGTGACTTCGGTGAATGCCAGCTAATGAGTTCTTAACATTATGACTAATTTTTTTTTTAGCCTGAGAGGACATTAACTCAGGCATTCCGAACGTTTCGTCACTTGAATTATATTTTCTGAATAGTTGTTGCCATTTATTACATATATTCAGTCATGATCCCCTCTCACCATGCATTCTACGGTAATTACCATTTCACTTTTATGATAAATAAACTGTAATATTTGGTAAAATTAAAACTGAAAAGTCTTATATGAAACCACTATATCAGTTCAATTTTCGGTTACATGTGTAGAATGGAATTCATAATTCATTTTATTCGTCGATAAATTTATCCCGTGAATTCGTTGATTAGCTGTAGGTTCGAGCGCATGTAGCGGATTCCTGGCGTTCTAAGAAAAACGGACGCCCAATTATGCATTTTATGACATATTTATAGAGCATAAATAAGAGTTATTCATAAATAAGTCTAACCGCGCGGTTGTCCTAATAAGTAATTATGGGTACTTTTACATTTAGTGTAAATTTGAGACGTGGTTGGAGTATACACTAGTCACCGCCCCTCCTTGACCCACGTCTACCCCTCAAATACCCTTCTAGAGAGCAGCAAACCACAACCAGGATTTGCCTCCATCCAACAGTGATATGTATACTTAGCTAGTCATGTAGTGTTTCATAGTTCAGATCAAATAATGAAGATAAAGTTCGCTCGGCTAAGGAAATTCTCCATTACACCCGTTTCACTTTGTCAACATCATTGTTCGGGTGTATCAAACAGCTATGAAACTACGTCACAATACTTTCACATTTTGGCATTAGTCTTCAAAATACTAGGACGTTATTTGCAAAATGTAATTTAATACGTACTGTATAAAATGTGTGAATATAACTTTTGCTCTTGTAATTGCCTGCCATAGCAACCATATTGCCACAGAGTTGATACTAACAGAAATGAAAGTAACAAAACAACTGGAATATTTCAAACATAGTTTTCTAGCAAAAGTGACACAATGTCCTTAAATATTTTTAATTTATCATAGAAAAAGCACACAAACGAAAAATATAAAGTTAGCGGTACGGTTCGATTCGTCTAAATCATCTTAATGTACTTTAAAGCAGAATTTTAGTGCGTGAAAATGATAAAATACTTATTTTGGAAATATCGACAACAAAAGTTAACCTGCTTAAGTTACAAAGTATATTCTGGCCGGAAGCGGGGCAGGCGTACAAGAGTGTGCACCCCAGCTCTCTCCCCTCTGTTACCATCATGTGTACAATAATATACTTCACTAGTTACAGGACATGAGTATTGTGCTCCTCCTTAAATTGTTGGTGACCCTTTAACTCAAAATGCCTGACAACAGGTCTGAGTATACTACATTTTCATGAAAGCTGCATTTTACGAAAGGTTTTAACTTTCTACCATTCTGAGTAGTTCGCCTTTTAAGATTTATGAAATAGGAATGGCTTCTTGTTGATTTGTATTGGCTCCATTGCGACTCCATGTTTTTGGAGGATTACTTAAGTGGCTAATGCTGGTAAGAGTAGTTTTGATCCAAAGTTTAAGACCTTTTCCAATCATTTTTCTAGCAATGTTCTTCAGACACTCGGGACTATCGCTTGAATGTTATCATACCTAACAAAGAGTTTGTGTTAAAGTTAGTATGGAACGTAAAATGCAGCTTTTACATGAAGGAAATTATGTCCACTTAAACAATCAGAATATTTGACTACTTTGCTATAAGAAAGTTATCATTCAATACGTAGCTCTAGCAAGTTATTATCGAGTTCACTGCAACATTCGATACAGTTAACTCCTTGTAATAGTTATTAATAACTTACAACATATTACAAAATATTGAGATTAGGAAAATGTTGAAAAAACAAAGCTATGTACAGCGTCATGACTTCTTATGCCATTTTTATGAATAAAATGAGTGTATTATAAATTATAACAACAGCACTGATATTTTCAAATATGTAATTCCTTTGAAAGGTCATTTTCACCGCCGACGTTGAATTACAACATGTTTATATTGTTAAAAGTTTCACAACTGACATTCGATATTATTCCCAAATATGAAGTTACACAATAAAATTGCTGATTGAAAAGCTATGTACAACACACAATTTCTTTAGATCTTGACATCATACTGTCGTTAACATTATCAAGTCATTTGAACATTTGAAGATGATGAAGTTCTAAAGTTACTAAAGGTTCCAAAAGTAAACGTTCCTTCTTTTCCTATATCTCTCTCTGTAAGTTTCAAACCTATCCCAAAATATCGAGAAATGCCACGATAGATGACGAAATTGCAATGCTAAAGGAAAGATGGTACGACATATTCTCCTTAAAGCTGTACAGAGAATGGCAATCATTTTGACCTCCTACCATATTAAGGAAAGAGAGTAATTTAAACTGTACATACGACTGATACTAAATGGTGTATAAAGCACCTGAATTGTTATTACTTGAATAGTTATATCTAAATGCCTCTCCTAAAGGATGAATAAGTTGCAGTAAAGTTTATTTATTGACAGTTACCATAGAAACGTATCGTACTGTAAGCAGAATCACAACATTCTATTCAAATAATTGCCTATGCGCACACATTTGCCATGTAATTTACAATCACCATTTTTCTTTTGTCTTTTTACATGTTTTTCATTTTTATTTGGGGTATAGGAGGTAACACTTTACTAGTAAAATAGTAACAAATAATCTTTGTCGTCGAACAAAATGCAGCAATGTTTTAGTTTCCTTGCAGTTAGGAGCTTATTTATACTGAACATTACCTTTCTATTCACTATACATACCGCTATTGAAAACATTAAAATAGTATTCCTCTAATACAAATATGTTGATTTTGAGTCAAGTTGGGTCTTGACATTCATTTTTATACTCTATTGATACCTTAAGATAGATAACAACTCACATAAACCGAAATAAATATACATTTTGGGAAAATATGTAAACGAAGATGATTTCAAAGTACTGATAACATTCACCACATAAACAATAATAATTAAAATTCAACAGTTATTAAATTGTAATTAATTGTTTACAGTTTATGTATCTTATATTAACTATACATATATTTACAGGTAAAGTTATTTGAGGACCTATCTGCAATATTTACCAAACGAATGTTCCTTCTTTTATCTTTTCAATCAGCTCACTATGGAAATTGGAAGCATTAAGGCCAAACCTATATCAAAATACCATTAGTGACTTTTACCCCCATGGAGCATCGTTAAGCAACTTTCTATTACAATATTCTTAATGTTTCCGTCTTTCATTGTTTTACTGTAACTCAAATTTGTCTACAGAATATATCTGACGTCATGTTCACGAGCAAACAGTTCTTATTATTTTCAGCTACTTTGAGACTCGTAAAACTAACCATTACGAGGGTCAAAATACAACCTTGCTAAGACTGTGCCCCTAACTTTCTGTTCTATAGCTGATTTGAAGATGCTAAGAATGGCCAGACTCGAAGGAAAGACAACCCTCTGTGAGATTCATGTTGTCCAGGAAAAATTTGCCGTTTAACTCGACAATCAACGCCGAACATAGACACTGTCGCCTTATCGGCTTATGATCTTACAAGCCATTGTTGGCCAGTTGCCAGTCTTGGTTGCTGTTGATTAAATAAAGCCAGAGAGACGTTACCATATGTGTCAAATGATGACATTTTTATGCAGAAGAGGGGGGGGGGCTTTGATGATTGTCCAATGTACTTTGTATGCTATTCCTGATTTTGATTTGATCTGATTTACTTCACACCAAACATACAAAATACAACAAAACTCATATGATGTAGAAAGGTTTGTCCAGCAGACATATTTCCACTGTGGACCCCCAGTGTACATCTGCAGCCATGATTCCCCAGATGTTGTATTTTTATATCCCCATGATTTTCATGGTGATTTTCACCAGAAGGTATTTTAAATAATTTCGAAGTTGATGAATTATGAGTGTTTGGTGGAGTAACAAACAAGGATTCTCTGAAATTTACTTTTATTAATGAATTGTATCAAACTTTATTTGATAACAATTTGAATCGCTTTCATCATTATACATTGCAGTTCTCGGATTCATTATTTTACATGATAGTCTAATCACAATTAAATCTGGACACAAAATGAATGGATTCATTAAGAGTCTGAAACTTTCGCAAGCTGGAATCCTTCCAAAATATGGATCGCAGATTTTGTTGAACAAAACAACACTAGACTTCATTTCAATATAACGTTATTAATACTGTAGGGACTGAGGGTTTTGTCTTGATTGTTGTCTTGAGTGTTGATAAAGGCCTACCTGTTGCGATTCCGGAAGGCTTCGACCTAAGTAAAACGAAAGAATAAAATAGATAAAATATAAATATCGGGAAAATAATGATTGTGATATTATTATTCGTTAATATGTGAGCTTAGCTGTATAGCATAACAGACCACAAAGTGTAGATGTTTGTAGGTTATATAACACTAGCCCAAAGGGCACTATGGTTCCTTGCAATTTTCAAGGGAGCAGAACTGTCTTAAACATTTTTATTTGGATGTACACACAATATTATTCTCAAAAATATCACAATTTAACCGTTAATCCTTTTGAGAACCTGTTGAGAACCAAGTGTCTGATTTAAGCGTGATATGCACTCTGTCTTGAACGTTAATAGCTGAAACGGTATCAAAATCAATTTTTGGCCACTCATATTTTCAGAATCAGGTGTCCGATTGAAGCGGGAGATGGTTTCTCTATAGAGCATACCAATCTCTATTATATAATTGGAATATTGACCCTTTTTCTTTGCCCCATATCTCTGAAAATAAGTATATTTTTAATATTTGACCTTTAACCTTTGACCTCCTTGTCAGATGTAGTTTGACAGTGTCATTGAAAAAAAAAACAAGTCTGTATGACCATCCTAACAGTACTTTAATACTAAAAAACAAATTTTCTTTAATAGCACATGTAGTCACAACCCGGTACAACAACGCCAGAATATTCAAATAAATATGTAGAAATAAAATGTTTAGCTGTTTAGTGACAATGATGCAGAAATAAGGCGTTTCATAGGCCTATGTCATTTGTTACACATATTTCTAAACCCTGACCAATCATACCAAAAATGATCGATTACCAGTGAGAACTTGCTGAGCCTCATTCATCTCTACACCAACCCCACACACAAGCCCCCTTCCCCTCCCCCTAACACATACACACACATTTTCAAATCTGACGAATATTCCGTGTTTTACCTCATTTGCATAATCAGCATCCGTCAGTTCTTCCCAACATTTCAACTTCTGTAAATTAAAGCATATACAAGTTGTTAAAGAAAATGACATTTAATCAGGTGCGATGCCAAATCATTATAAATGCAGAAGGCGGGGATTGCAATGTTTTCCCAACTATAGATGTACATACTGGCAGGATGTGTTGATAAACAAAGCGCGAGTCCAACAGATTGGGGCCCAGTGGGCAGGTGTCCGCTGAAGCCTAAAGGTCCCATAGTTGGGATCCATGCTCAAAAATTATCTCTGTGCTAAAATTTGGGCTAAACTCCGACCTGTACTATAAATTGCATACTAGTTTTAAATGAAATAAGGAGTTGTCTACATGTACATTCCAATCCCCTCCCCTCTCTGCACCACGCCCCTTTCTTTCGTCTTTATCATTCTCTCTCCCTCTCTTCAGTGGCGTACTTAGTATAGTTGGGGCCTTGTGCAGGGGATGCTGACGTAGGGGTACAAGTGGATAAATTGTTGTGATGTTAGGTGGCTTGGATGCAAAATGGTGCTTTGGCAAAGCGTTGAACTGCTGATATATGTTTAGGATTTCTCATTCTTCAGTTTATGTTCCTTAGTTTTTGTTGTTTAAAATATTAATTTTGGTAAGACTGGCATAAACAACAACAACGACTAAAAAAAACCCACCTCCTTTCGTTTAAAGATAGCCACTATTAGCATCCCACATTAATATTTTGTTTTTTTCAGATTTTTTTTATATTATTATTTTTTTTAAGGAGGAGGGGCTTCGGCATGGCAACCCCCTTACTAATACACGGGCGGGCCACCCCGCTTAGTATGTACTGCATCTCTTTTCTCTCTCCTTTCTCTGTTCTTTCTTCTCTTCTTTTCTTCTCTTATTCCCTCTTTTTTTCTATTTCCTTCATTGGTACATCATTTTGCCGAATACATTGGTGAATGGGGGAGAAGGGGGGGTAGTGCACACCGACACACCCCCTTCTAGCTACATGTCACACTAGTACACCCCCTACAGCCATGTGTTCAATGGATATTTCCAGTGGCGTAGGAAGGTACTTTTGAGTGGGGGGCTGAAGACTGATGGCCGGCCTGGGGGAGGGGTCTAAGGGGAGGGGGTGTGGAATTTTTTGCATTTCCAGGTGGCCTCAGATGCAATTTGGTGCAATATAGCACACTTCAACACCCACTCCATTTTGTAAACTTAATTTTGTATTTTCACCTGGCCTAAGATGCAATTTGGTGCTCCAAATGAGATTTTTTTCTCATTTGGAAATGAAAAAGGGGTTTTCTGACTTGCGAACCGGGGGGGCGGAATGATACTTCCGCCCCTCCACATTTTTCACTGGGGGGCTGGCGCCCCCCCAGCCCCCCCGGTTCCTACGCCCTTGGATATTTCTGTTATTTGGTTTTTTACTGAAGCCTTGCTTCACCTCACTATACACATTTATCAACAAAGGTCGATAGGGCCTATATGTAACATGAACATTTTAATATAGGGAGTTTTAATATGACGGAAAAAATCATAATGTAGCAGATACTTTAGTTGGTTGTTAGAACCTTCGTTCTATCATTTCTTTGGCATGAAAGTGTTCTAGTTGTCTTTTTTTTTAATGACGTCATGGTTATAGCTAGCTCTTCTGTACTTTACGCTGGCAGTGATTGCAATCATTTAATATTTAATTATCATTTAATAATAACTTTGGTTTGATATTTATAAGTAGAAGTCCGAAAGGAAAAAAGTCTTGACAAATAGGAATTTACAATGGTTAACACTAATATGCTTTGACTTTCTTGAATTTGATCTTAATGATTTACTACAGGAAATGCCTAGAAATATTAATGAGATTCTGGTAAGACCATGCATGGATTTAAATTATAAAAAAAATAAAGCTGTATAACATACAGTACTTAGATTCTTAAAACTGTCTTCATTGTCCACTTCTATCCCGAATGCCAGGAACAGGGAATTTGAGTAATTTAAAGTGAAATTTAAACTCGGAATATCACATTTATGAACTTCTGCCTGATGTGTGAGCAAAGAAGATGGTGGGGGAAGGAGGCGGTATGAATATGAAGGAAATCTCTACTAGTTGGAGCAGCAGATGTATGATTCCGGAAATTAACGCCGGAAAGTAAACTTCTAAAACCAATAACATCACACTCACGAAGAGTAACAGGAATGTGTATCTGCACTCCGTCTGCAAATTGTTTACGCTTAGTGTTAAAGGCAAACTGATAGCAACAACTCTAATACATACTAAAGGATGAATTTATGCAGAAACTCATTCATTTTTAACTGTCTGCGACAAATCAAACTAATGTTTGTACCTAAAGTAAACATTTAAACGTATTGATAACTCACACGCATTACTTACAGGAAAGACGGATTCAGGTTCTTTGTACAGAAGCCAGCGACCAGACTGAAGATCCAGAATATAACGGCGTTCCTTTGGTCCGTAAGGTGCCCATAAAACTGTAAAATGGATAGAACAGAAGACTATAGTGAATATTGTAACTTGACCTTGCATGGATACAGGGTAATTGAGAAATTGGGAATTCGTAGTTTCCTTTGGGACCATGAACCCCCATCCCCACCCCAACAACCCTAACCCCGTCACGTTCTAGTGTTCGACTATATATATGATAATCGGTTCTTACCGATTACCGATTAGTTCCTGTGACAATCGGGCCGATGCATATTACCGATTACCAATTATTTCATCATTTTCGTGGAACTGGTCTAAAGTATGATTTAGTGCTATACATGATCATCAACTTCAAGGCCAATACAATCAAATATGTAAATGAACGACTTAACGTTTCACAGTAAAGATTAAGGTGCAAATAAAGAACACTGTAATACAAGCAAACGGCGCTGTACATTTATAACAAGGAGTCGCAATATTTCAATCCCGCCACACCACAGTAATTGACAGTGCTGTACACGGACTACAGGAGGAGGAAAATAGTAGCCATTGGCTACGAAATGTCAGGGACAGCTTTGATATCTGGTGTAATAACCATTATCCGTGTTGCAACTCCAACGAAAATAAAGTGAAAAGTATATCGCACGGAAATAACATGTTTGTTATTTCGTAGTCTGATATCAAAATATATAATCTGATATGAAAAATAATGTATAAAAGTAAGTTACTTTAACGCATTCTCTTACACATGCTCTTTAGTGGATAAGCACATTGCAGTTTTATTTTATCATGAAAAATAAAACAATCCAGAACGTTTGCTTCAAGTTTTCAATTATTAACATCCTCGAGGGAAACCTTCCGATCGAACGTTGTTTCAAACGATCATACACAGTAAGTCAATAGCGCTTGTACGTTTACTTAACTACATGCGGGAGAAATCACACACTAAAGTCCCATTGACTTTGTCGCGGTTGTCCCTAGAAATTAAACTTGCTTTTGTCAGTTGCGGTAAAGGAGTTCAGTTACTGCAAAGGGGTTACTTTAGCACGTATGGTACATGCGGTCAGAGAAAAAAAGTTGCTTCGGGTTTTTCGCAACAATATGCGTAAGAATGTTTGCCGAATCACAAAATACTGTACTGCAGTAGAACTACTGAGGACTGTCCCCAGAAAGTTTTTAGGGGTATTTGGCGCCTTGATTGCATCATTTTATCGCATTTGTAAAATCTTGGTCGCATTTTCAAACTGAACAGTTATGAAGTTCAACCTTTCTCTAGCCAGACTAGCCTAATGTACGTAGAACTCACAATGAACGAATCAAAATGTTATCGTTTTCACTTCCCAGTTTTCACCTACGGTGAAACGGCCACAGTGGTTCCAAAGTATTTTGCTTTCGTTTTACATTTAGTCAAGACAATAAATCATACTTGTCAATCGTTAAACATGGATGATAGAAGGCTCTGTAAGATGCAGTTAGCGAAGTGAAAAAAAAATCGTCGCCCCCTAAGCTTATTTCGGGTATACTGTATGATGTTAACTGCCAAAACTGGATACTATATTGAAGAGCATTAGTACAATCTCGCGTGAGGGACTTGCGATACCGTTTCCTTCTGGCTTTCAATACCGTTGCATCAAATGATCTACATTCTTCTCCCGTTTTGCTTGTGCTGAATCAAAAGCGCAGAAAAATGCAATACTTTATGTGGAACGTTATAGGTTCCGCATAATAATTGGTAGCGCTATGGATTTTGCCGATGCTGATTATTTACCGATCGTCTGATGATCGATCGGATGCGGATTATCTAACCGATTATCGGTCGAACACTATCACGTACATATGCAAAGAGGATATTTGACATTAATCCTCACATATATGTCATTACTCTAAAGATGGAGTGTATATATGCTACCTTCTTGTCCTTCCGAACTTGACACATGTCATATGAAATACATTGATTGAAACAATTATCAATATTAGGTTAATAATTAATAGATATTTTATTAAATATTGTGTCATAATCAGGGACATATTGCCAATACAGTCTAAAGAGTATTTCAGTGTTTTAAATTTGAAATTAAAAATGGCAAACATTGGCCATTATAACTGTCACAGTCTGTTATTTGTAAATTCCCCGTTATAATTGATTTACGTGGAAATATAACCTGAGAAAATTTACAAAACATATGATAAAAACAACTGCAATCCAAATTATGGTACAAGTTTAAATAGTCTTGCTCATCGAAAACAAAATTTACAAACATAATTCCGTACCCTAGGAACCAACCGGCTGCTTTACTTGAATAAACATATTCCCATTTGGACCATTTGTCTTATCGAAAAAGACGTGACCGGACAAATACCCCCAAAACAAATACCCCCGGACGATTACGCCCCAGTATATAATCCCCCGGGCGATTAACCACCGGACAATTACCCCCAGGACAATTACCCCCAGACAATTACCACCCGGACAGATACCCCCGAGGACAAAAAAACCCGGACATCTACCCACCCGGACAACGACCTCCTCGGACGAATACCCCCAGACAATTACCCCCGGATAAATACCCCGGACAACATCCCCCTGGACATATGCCGTTAACTATGGGGGACGGATGCAGCGACGGATACGCAGGTCTTTTTCTAGTGTATTTACCCGCGGGCCTCAACATAAACCCTGGTCCCTCGGGCAAGAGCATATTTACAATTGGGTCAGAGTGCCGGTCAAACTGTCACCACTAGGGTCGTCGTGTGCTTCTGGACCTTTTAACCTAAACAAATTAAAAACATTCGAGTTTTTTATATAAGCCCCCAAAACTCCTGGATAGGGTTTGGCAATGGACCGAGGCCCGGGTTAAGATAGGTGGGGACGGCGGTTGGAGAAGCACGAGGGGGGGGGGGGGTGAGCGGGTAGGCATTGTTCACTTATTGAAATTAAAATATTAATTTACTATTAGTTATAGTCAAACTATTCTGTACTATTAATCTCCGAACATTTCCTGCTTATTGCGACTTACCATGGTCAAGTTTTCTTTTAAGTAAGTTTACTTGATGATTTGTTATGTTTTGTTAGTTTTTGTATAGTGCTTTATATGGCACAGTCACCTCAAAGCGCTTTGAGTCCCTGGCCATCAAGCTGACTGCCGAGAATACAGCGCACACGTCTAAGTTACCTCACAGGTGCCCATTTATACACCTGGATGGAGAGGGGCAGTCGTTATAAAAGTGCCTTGCCCATGGACACAACATTATGGCGAGAGCTGGAATCTAACCCACAATCCTGAGATCTTATATAAACCCAATGCATTAGCCACTCGGCCACAACCCTCCCCTTGTTTTGCTTATTCTAATCTATTTTTTTGATATTCTGGAAGTGCACGGTATGAGTCCGGGGGTATATGTCCCAGGATATTTGTTCTTAAAGTTTCACCAGCCCCCACCCCACCCTCCCCCCAACTCCATTCCAATTGTCCCTGGTAAAAACCACTAGAATATCAATGAGAGATTTTTACTGTACCGTCGACATTCCTTGCTTTCAGGTTTCTCAGAGAGGAAGATGCAATAGTCGGTGGCAGCAGACAAAAATAAAATCTGAAGAGGAAGAAAGAGATTCATTGTAATAACTATTGTGACGTCATATAAAATTCAAGCACTGTCCATCCAGTGTAACTACTGGAGTTCTGTTTTTAATTATCGACTACCAGGTGCCGCTTATACAAGTAAACGGTGGAAGGATAAAGGTTAGCAATATATTACAATCTAAAATATTCTAAACTGAAGGTATGATACCCGTTATTAAAAGGCGATAATTTACCTTTCACATTAATTATATTTCGGTCAGAATAACGCACTTGTATACCTGACCATAATGGCGGTGTCTTTGACTGCTAGTACGGACAAGGGCCGTCAACGTTATGCAATGCCTTATATTCTGAACGTTAACATTTAACGACTGGAAATGATGCGCACGTAATCTACATTTACCAGAACTTCACAACACTGCGATACCCATATCAATGGAAGCAACAACCATTTTTGGCTCTGCCAACGCGGGGGGGGGGGGTGGGTGGAGGGGGATGGGTGGGGGCGGAAAATATATTATGTCATCCGTCAAGGTGAAGGGTCCTAGGGGCGCCGTGGCTATTCCCTTTGAGAACTTTTGGTTAGATGGATGGTGTTTGCATGAAGGTTTATGATCTGTAACTTATAAAAAATGCCGTTTTTTTTTTCTTTACTGTTTAGGTTTAACCGCACACACACGATATAAATGTATATACTTACACTAGAGTGCTTTGTAATATTCCTGGCATTATGTTATTCTGGGGACTAGCCCCCCCCCCCCCCAAGCACACACACACACACACTCCTTGCCCTGTTCTCCAGTTATAAATTTGCCAATTCCCACTTGCATCAACTTTCAATATTTTTACGGGGAAATACAAAAGTTGACGTAAACACCACTCACCCCACAGCATAATTAATTTGTATTATCCTCAAGCTCATAACATTTCAATCGCCTCACCACTAACTATGAAAAAAATATAAGTTGTTTCACTCCTTCTCTTATCACCAACTTTTCCGTTACTGTGAAGAATCTTCTTTGAAGCATCCAATACAATATAACTTGTACATTGCTATGTCTTACTGGTATAAGGAAAGGTCTATTAAAGTTGCCTTGCAATGAGAATCCAAAACGGAAAACAGGGATCTAAATGTAACAGTTGGTTCTGCGAACATATACACAATATGCTGTATAAACCTGCCGTTGAAAATAAGTTACCGATGAAAGTGGTCGATCCTTCACTTTATCTGAAACTATTACTTCATAGCTATAGTTTCTATTACGGCTAAACTGTCACACCTCACTTATATACCGCCCCCCCCCCGGTTTATTACACATAAAAATAACATATATATCCTAACAAAATTGGTCTCTGCATTCTTTGTTTTTTGGGGGATGGGGGGATTTTGTTTTGTCTACTTTCTTCAAGTACAATGCTCGCCCTTACTTTAAACACCAAAACTGTTTAATATAATTTTCGGTTGATCGTCTTATTATAAATTTTACCTTCGAAACTGCAAATGTTTATTTTCGCATTATTTACGTTGTACATTTCACTTCCTATTAAATAACAACTTATTGCTTCTCAAAAAGAAAGTAAAAAACATTGAAAAAAATCTACTTGCCAGGCCGACCAACAATTTAAAACCAGACAGTGTCTATGCGTAGTATAGCAACCTCCAGGTACTTGTTTGTTTGTAGATGCCAGGTGTTATTTATAGGACACACGCGTATCTTTTATTGAATAAAATTTCCTTTCATTGGGACGCGCGCGTCTCTTTACTGGATGCAGCTTCTTTTGATTGCATTGTTTAAGTATTTGATTGACAGGTGTTGAACCAACGAAAATGTTAAACTATTGAAAATGTCTGTAGAGGGAATATTGATGTACATCTTTAGCAAGAAAATGATGAACGAAGTTCAATAGACTTTCATCATTGAAAAATGTGTGAGAACTGTCTAGCTGTGTAGAAAAGCGTAGAACCAGTTAACTGTACATATGACGAATGTGTACACACTGTAGTGTATATACCATTTACGTTATCTGTTGAGAGGGGTTCAAGAGGAGGATTTGACTGGTGATTTAGTACTCCTGGAAGAGCAGGAGGGTCAATGGCATTGGCATTGGTGGTGTTGCGGAAATGTTCAAGTGTTTGCGGCGCTGGACTGGATATTAGATAGGGGTGCGGCAGGGGGTGTGAGAGAGGGTATATATAATTACGTAGTCTATACATTTGTTCATGGCATGATTTGCAGGTAGTAGGAACAACAGTGCTTAGGTGGGCTTGATGGTGGGGCCTATATATAGTTGCCATAGCATTGGATGGGAAATTCACATGGGAATATTTTTAATGATAAGGGAATGGTATTTGAAAGGACTAGGGGCAGTGGCGTAGGAAGGTACTTTTGAGGGGGGGGGGGGGGCTGAAAACTGATGGCAGGCCTGGGGGAGGGGTCTAAGGGGAGGGGGTGTGGATTTTTTTTTGCATTCCAGGTGGCCTCAGATGCAATTTGGTGCAATATAGCACACTTCAACACCCACTCCATTTTGTAAATAATTTTGCATTTTCACCTGGCCTTAGATGCAATTTGGTGCTCCAACTGAGATTTTTGTCTGATTTGGAAATGAAAAAGGGGTTTTCTGACTTGCTGAGCGGGGGGGGGGGGGGCGGAATGATACTTCCGCCCCCATATTTTTCACTTGGGGCTGGCGCCCCCTCCAGCCCCCCCCAGCCCCCCCCCCCCCCCCCCTCAGCCCCCCAGCCCCCCGGTTCCTACGCCCTTGACTAGGGGTGTGGAAGGGGAACCTGGTAGAGGTTATGTTATACCTCCGTTTTTGATACATTCGTTCAAGACCTGTTTGGTTTGATTGTTACTTTATTTCTCTATTCAAGATCTTCTTCATTTATTTTTTTTTCTTCTACAATTATCTAAACACCTATCAATAAACCTTCAGTAATTATTAAATCTTAACTATAGTAATAATTCCTATCTTGTTAACACCATTAATATTAATTAGTTATTATTTGTATTAATTACTGATATTACTTACATATTTATTAATTCTACTTACCTCAGTGCCTTGAATCTTTGAGAGTGTTGTAGATAGTTTAATATTCCATTAACTTCATATTTATTCATTTCTCTCCCTTCCTCTGTGCGTATGTCCATAATCTCTAGTGATGTTAGAATTGATAGAGAGAGACCAGAGTAGAGAGTAATAACATCTTCATCAACCTTGTTAAAGGACTCGACTAGACTCACACGGTGTATAGGAATCTGAAGGAAAGTAAAGAATAAATATAATATTAATAATCATATCATAATATCATAAATATCTGTGACTACTGTAGCTACAATAATGTTTATGAGTTGACTATTTGTTTTATAACTAATGAAGAACTAATGGTTCTGGAGTTGGAGGGGGTTATAATTGGGCCAGTTTAATATTCAAATTAATGTCAAGGTGGAGGGTTGGGGGGGGGGGGGTTTACGGTTCAGTTGTAACTAATTCTAGTGTAGGATAAGAATGAAACTGTAATAGTATAATAAATAGAGGATTAACCCTGACTAGAAATGGGAACCTGAAGGAAAATATATATACTTAATAGAATAAATATAATAATAAACAATAAATAAAGACGTGTTTTGTTGTAATGAGCGTAAGGTGAGGTCATTTGTTTAGAAAATTAGTGGATTGGGGTATTAGTGAAGAGTACATTAGCTAATATCATTATGGGGTGAAACAGGGGTGTTGTATTTTGAATATGGATTGCAATATGTCTTTCCGTGTTTAGGGGATTAGTGTGTAGCTAATCTACTAGGCATATACAGAGTTAAATACATTTTGTGGGGGGGGGGGTTGGGGGCGGGGGTCGGTGTAAAAGTTTAGTGTTTTTGAGGGTTAGTGGGAACCAGAGTAACATACATTCATATTTATAGATTTTTTAATATTATTTTTTATTTTGCGTATTTTTTATTTCGTTTTGTATAACATTACTAGGTCATGAAAACATAATATGTTGATGTTGTTTAAGAACAGGAGGCTATGTGGTTTCCTTGTTGTGTAGGCTATGTGATATAACTTATTGTATTGAACCTTGGGGAGTATGGAAGGGTCAGGTGAGGGCCTAATAAATATTCAAGTAAACAGTTTTAAGCATTTTTGGTTTAAGGTTATTAATTTAAATTAATCACTCTGATACTAAATATTCTACAGGTAGTTGGTTGTTATGTTCGAGGATTTTTCTTTACGTTTACTTTATTAAGTTAATTTCACTTATAATAATTATTCAGCAAATTTGGATTATATTAATATTTCACAATTGTTTCACTGACATTGTTACATTTTGCACTTATTTATTGATTAATATATATATATATATATATATATTTTTTTTTGGGGGGGGGGGGTGGTCGGGAGAGTTTTAGACATTTTATTCCAAGTTGTAAAAGGACAAAATACCTTTAACTCCTTGATGCTACCTGTTATGTGTGTCTAACTTTGAAAAGGCTAAATTTTGTGCAAGTCTGTTGAAAAGTTGCTCATTTTGTATTAACTTTCATGTGTAAGGAGGGGGGAAGGGGGCGGGCAGTGAAATGAAAATGTTAAGAATTCACTGACTGATTAAAAGACAAACCCTGTATTATTTTAGACAGTATGCAACAAAAATATTGTGCAGGCGACTTATTGCTGTTTTGAATATAGTTAATATGAGAGGAGGGAGGTGGGGAGGGGAGGGGGTATGTCAGGTTAATTGGAGTTAACTGAAAATGCAAGTATGTAATTGAACTTACATCAGTGACATTGTATTTGAGATCTGCTCTGGATAATGAAGGTAACAATGCCTGTCTACATGTTTTATGGTGTATTGTGCTTGTTAGCATAGTGGCCCTGTGAGGGGGTGGGGGTCCAGAGGGATCAGTTGACTTGTGCTAGGTAATGTTAGGGTTAAGTGCTACAATTTGGCATTACATTACTTGAGTTCTGGTTCAAGACATGCTGCCAAACCACATTGCACCATCTTGAATAATTACTGGCGATTATTTTATTTTCTCGTTTTAGTTGAATTTAAATTATTTATTATCTTTTAATTTATTATTATCTGTTTAAAGCAATGTTTTTTATTCGAGCATACAGATCAATATTTTATATTTCAATTTCCTTTATGTGTAGGTCTCATACTAAGCCAATAAACTAACCGGACATCAGCCATTTAAAGTATCTGAAAACATCTTAGAAATGGAGGATGGTTCAGTAGCTAAGAGTAATGTTGTCATTTTCCTTAGCGTACAGTAATCCACTAGCCAGTTTTGTTTGTTTTACCTAGACATTTTTTGGTTAAAATCTCTTATTTTTTTGATCAGATCACACCTTATTTAGGATGGTCTGAAATTATCTAATTCTGATGCCAAAAATAATAAACCGGCTCACTATCAAGTCACTGAAATCACCGGGGAGCACAAAGCATTATTTTTTTTTCTTGATCTGCTAGTTCTACGTCACCGTATCACTTCAATGTATTCTTACGTCATGCCTACTGTAGATGCTTTCTTCAGGAGTTCAATGGTTGACTTCTGTGATTCCAGACTGTTTTCGTTAACGATGCCGACATCGTTTGAACACAGCTCTGTAATAGCCTGGATGTCTTCGGCCTATGCAATAAAATGACCAAAATTACATAATTTTTAACTTATCTCTTTCCACTCTAAATACCGACACTTTCTGGTTAAAGTCCTTCAAATTCTAATTCGGGTTTTTACTTGTCTGTGTGCACTCTACCCCCTCATCTCCTACAATGACTAGAGCCTTCCTTTGTTCACCTCTTCCTTAATCTTAGACTCGGTAAAGCTCTTATTTCATATTTTTTCCACTACTTGTTTGATCTAAAGTCATCACTTTTTAAAGCTGTCAAGGAGCATGAGGATATCCTAAGTCTTCTAATCCATCAAATAATACCTAATAACGTCACCCCAGACCCCCCCCCCACCATCTCTCTATTCATATTCCTACCTGACAATTTACCAGAATGGACAACAATTACTGATAAATTTATTTCATTCTAAAAATGTTTACAAGAGTTTAAGTCGCATACCACACACTGTGTCAGAGTTGCATCATCGCTTCAACGGGATATTCCACGGTACAATGATATTTACACTAGCAGCTAAACAGGCTATATGTATTACAAATTATGGGCCATGTTGATCCTTACATACTTTTACCATCCTATCACCAACCTGTTTCCATTTGCCAGACTGTAGATCAAGTTGACAGGTTGTATCAGGCCAAAGAACTTCAGATATAGAAAATAAAAACAACATTTATATATTACTAGTTGTGCTTACCTACAATAACAAAATAAAACTACAATGCTGAAATATTAAATAATTCTCGATTGTTATTTTGTTTTTGTTGATGGACTATTTCTCTATATGCAGCTCTCTTTCTGGTTCATTCATTTTCCAATTAGTAAAAAACAAGCAATATTAAAACGTACCGAAGGAACAGGTGTATTAACTACCTTTTAAATGTAGTAGAATACATTGCAATGTTGATAGAAAGGTGTTTCTTACGTCACTTTGGTATTATTAGTCATTATCAATGAATATTCATCACTAAGATTCGTTGCTTGAACAAACATGTCACAACCCCCCCCCCCCCCCCTCCGCTCATTTTGCCTAAAGCTTGGACTAATTCGCAGTAGAGTGTAAATTGAATTGAACATATAAAAAACACAGTAAAAAACGTTGAGACTAAGAAATATAGTAACAATTTAACTTCTCAGTCAAATTTTGTAACATGTCTTTGTTCGTCGTTTCAGCATATTGGTACTGCTTCCACCTACACACATATTACAGAGTCAGTTTTTACTGAACAATTCATAAAAGAAATGACAAAGGATTGGAACACGTAGAAACATCTCATGTACCCATACACAATGGGATAGGTCCTAACCTTACACGTTCTTTATGAATGAATGGTTTATTCACAACCACTATCTAGCAGACAACGCAAGAAGTGCACGGCTATGATGGAACCAATTTATGCAAATTTATATAATACATACAGTTACAATAATTCTCTCAGAAAAGTTACTCTCCCCTCCGCACCCCCTCCTTCCGCCCTTCAAAACTCTCAATAGTCATATTCAAAAAGCACCCACGCAAAAAGTGAGCGCCGTTTCACACCTTACATGCTTATTTAAAAAAAAATCCCATTGTGAGCTGTCGCAAATACCTAACCCTTCTTTGCATAGGGGGTTGGGCACACAATTAGGATTTGGGGCACTTATCTTGTTAGGGGGTTTATAAAGGTTAGGGACAACTTCTCTATTAGGAAGTTGATTTAGATCAATAGAGAACAAAATTTGGAATTGATAATTTTATAAAAATTGCAAATTATATGCAAATTTTAATATGCAAATTAGTTTTAATTGGAAAATACAATAAAATCACTAATGACTTCAAAATTGACTTCAAATTGTATGATAAAGGTTCTTCTGGGGTTGCTCTTTCAGATGATACCTTATTTTCTGAAATCTGTTGAGGATTGACAGAGTTATGACTGATTTCATTTAGTACAAATGATGTTTACTTTGTTTACTTTCGAAAATTACAGCCTAACGTTGGCATAACGTTAGGCCTAGCCTAGCCTTTTTGTAAACAACGCTATTGACTTACGATTTCTGGGTCCTCAAAAGGACCGAACCTTGATAAACTGGTTCGACCAGAAGGTCCTGGACCTCATCATGGTATCTGACCAATCGTCCCACATCTTTAGGGCCTATTGGGCCGTAAATTTGGGCCACGGCCTATTTGAAAGTGTACCCGTACCTAATTAGTCCATTGAGACTGTACACTAAACATTCAAAGACAATATTGCGCAAGAACGGCGGTTGCTATCGACTTTACAAAGGAATGCGAGGGCGCTATGCCATAACTATACAAATGTTGCAGTGGCCTAAATATCTAAAATAAGAAAAAAAAACCACGTACGTAGGTTGAAGCGTTCGGGAATGAGAATTTTATCAAAAATGAACGGATTTGGACGATTTTGGTGTCAAATTACAGGAAATTTCAAGTTCATTTGCATTTTTCTCAGAGCTCTCTATAGATATGTTCCTGAAATGCTCAGAATATGTTCAAAACATGTTAGGGTTTATACCAAATATAATGGGGGGGTTTGTTCAACTCTTATTTTCTGTCACGATTTTTATGAAGCGAACATCGATTTTTAGCCAAATTACGTCATTTTCAGATTGACCTTTGACCTTTGAGCCCCACCCACTAAAAAAAATCACAGTGACCCCCCTTTTCATTTGTTTTATACACAAACGTATGGTCTTAGCTACATTTCAATACCTAAATGAATGTTGTAGGATGTAAGATGGCTGAGTACTATTTTTTTTTATAAATTCAATGATTATTTGGGTCGATATCGACCCAAATTGCACATAGGGGGTGATATTTGTTTACTCTGTTACTTTTAGTCGTACATAGTGTGCCCAAAAATATTAATCTAGTGATATACATCACTTTAATCCACCCATCATATGTTTAACGACATTTCTTTACTTCATAACTTTAATCCACTTTCAGAAATTGTTTTAATAGTTGTATACTAGATCCTGTTAAGCCACAAACTGGATATTTGCAAATATGTATTTACTGTATATTGCCTTCTATAACTTCTCGGTATATTTACAACAAACGATTTGTAGTATATTATTAGAATATTATGTAATAAAAATATATCAGTTGAACATGTTCATCGAATGACTCTTAACTTCTTTAGTTATCATACTCTTCGAATAAAAATATATGTAGATAACCAGTAAAGTAACCGATATAGGTTAAAATCGTTGATATGATATTGGTTTATACTTCCTAACCCGTTATCATACTTATAAAATAGGTTACCAGATAAAATTCAGAACAGTACAGGATGAGGAAACATTGGTTCATGTTAAAACTCAAGGAGGAGTGTCACAAAATGTGGTAAATCATTTAAAAATTAAAAGCAAAACATTTTTTAATAAACAATTCATTATAGTCATCCGTACATTGGCCATATAAAAGAGAAAATGAATTGGCTTAATACGTTTCACTGTTGCCTGGTATTGTTCTCTCCGTTAACGTATAACTTTCAGACACATTGTAAAGTAATTGTTCTGAAACATAACTGGAACTTTGTTTGTTCAATAACTTTTATGAAAATAATCTTTAAAAGGAAAATAAATGATTAAAATTTTCCAACGTTTTTTTTTATCTGCTTTGTTTGCGTTTTTTGTTTGTTTTAACAATCATGAAGTTTAATAAGCTATTTTTATTATTATTATTATTATTATATTTTTAAATACCTAAATAGGATAAAGCAAAGTTAAAAATAATAATTATAATAAAAGCAATGAGTGCATTGTTCGCACCTCCCATGGGGCTGACAGAACCGAACCCTACATGAAGGACGCCCCCAACAAATCCACCTCATTCCACCTCCACCTCCAAAAGGGGTGCGAAAAGGGCATACTATACTACTTCATTCCCATGTGAAAACCAATGGTACAAATATGTGTTTTAATGAACATTGCTTATAAACTTTCGGAGGAAACAAATCCAACTGGAATTATTGTTTATTAGTACTTAGCAATAACACACACACACACGTCACTGTGACATGATATTAAAGTTGAAATCAACCCTGGGGTTTCTAGTGACCTCATAATAGAGACTTATATTCTGATACTCTCTGTGAAATAACAAGTCAACACTATATTTCCCCCGAATTTCCAGTGATTTTCTAATGAATTGTTCACATATACTGTGTTGGTGGCCATTACGTAAAAAGGGTGCCTCAAAATGACGTCAGCGAGCCACGTCATAAATTAACCAATTTCCCTACCTGCATATGACTTGTACACTAGATCTTGGAGATTGTTCAGAATTTGATGCAAAATGCCGGAGTGCCAAGCATTCGGTGGTGTTAACAGGAGCTGGAAGGAAGGAACAAGTAAGGGGAAAACATATTACGTTATTCCTGACGGGAAAAGGTTTCCAGAAAAAAAAGAACGTACAAAAGGCACAAAAACACCAGACTTGTCCCTCCGTCACAGAAGTGTAACTAGTGTTGACAATACTAGCATCAGAATGCTTATATCTTATGCTAAGTCACGTTGCCTCAGTTCTGCACTGTGTATTCAGTCTCGAATTCATGCACTGTGTATTCAGGCTCCAGTTGATAGTAGCCAAGTCCAACTGCATCCAATTAATTTTTTTTTTCTTCAAAATCCAGAGTCCGGAAAGTCTAGATACTGCTTTAGTTATCCATAATGGCGCGTAAGAAATGTTAGGCTCCGATGGTGTCAATGTGTTGAAATGCGATATGTGGCTCGCTTACGTCACGAAACAAGCCCAAACTGTCGCAATTAAAAAAAAATGATGAATGCCATGGGTGACAATTAAATCGATTTTAAGGTTTAAAGAAATGTTTTCAAGCATTTGTGTTGCTTCTGTCGAAAAGAGCGTACTGCAAAACGGTATTCTCTAAGCCGAAAAAGCTAGGGTTTATTTCTCCTTGAACCTAAAGAGAGAATTCCAACCACAAACTATGAATTCATTTTGGATGAATTGCGACTTATTGAAAGTATGTTAATATTACGTCATATTACTAATTTGCAATCTTCACTGTTTGATAATGAAAACAATATTACCTACCAATCAAGATTGCAACACAGGATTTACGTCTTTATGCAAAAGAGATGGCGCTAGTTAAGTAATAGTTTCCTAAATATATTAAATATTAAGATGGCAATTGTAAGCTTCCGTATGTACATTTTTTAAGAGAGTAGCGACTCAGCTACCAACGTATTCAGTGGACACGGGCTGCACAAATGCTTGTCGCAGCTGAGTGTTTTGACCCTCTGGACATAGGCAATGATTCACGCAAGCCACCTAGTACCGACCTCTGAACAACCGGTATATGATACTATGATTGCGCTCCTAAGATGGTGTTCTTAGAAAACCCGATGACAAATTGAAATACTTGAGCAAAATACAATGAGGACGGGAAGGGGGGGGGGTGCTGTCTTTAACCACCAATTGAATCGGACACTTAATTGGAAATAAGGGGATACGTTCCATTAGACATAACATGTGTCTGACGTACTATAGGTCTACAGAAGAACGCATGCAGCATTACAATGCATATATACATAGATCAAACGATACTACCCTTGAAAATGGACTCGTACTTCGCATAACGTACCCCCCCCCCCCCCTCCACACATGATAACACGATTACATCGTCAATATATTACTGGAGATCAGGACAGGTGGTTGGGAGTGAATCAAGATGTTGGGTTTCGTGCCCAGGCCATCCACCTTTGGTGGTGTTTAATTTGAGACTACCATGCCAGCCTATGAGACTAGCATACATCCACTCAATTACCAACATGATCCTAGTGAATTGAATGCTTAAATTCATTCACATACATGCATCGAAAGGGAACACAAATTAAACATAATTTCGGGTATAACTTGGTGGCCGATATACCGTGCATTGTGTATCTGATCACTACATGTATTCTTAACCCAACAAGGACTGCACTGGGTTATCCTTTTGATTATAAAAAAAATAATAATAACAGTTCATGCGTGTAAATCACAGAACTTCAACATGTGATGAAGTTCGGCCGATCGCAGTACTATAAAACTGGCCAATCTGATGTGCTATATTCCCACCCGTTGTTTATCTGGCTGAAGTTGGCGAACAATAAGAGCGAACAATAGCAGCGAACAATAAGAGCGACCAATAAGGGCGACCAAAAAATGCTAGAAAGTGCAAATGATACTACGGAGTTGTGTAGTGGCCTTTGTAATGGGCCATGTGGCAAAAATGATGTGTTTAAAGCAAATTGAATGATCGAATGCTTTCAATCGATTGTAATTAGGAGGGAAAGACAGGCTTTTGGACGTTCCATGCATTAAATAATTTATTATAAGAGATTCAAACCCGACAAACTCGTAATTATGGAACGGGGTATAAAATATCCCCAAAGTCAGGGTATGGCCTAAGTCATTATCGTGGTAAAGCAAAATTATAGCTCTTAAAATATCAGACCTGCCCCGAATATCAGCGAAAAGCGTAAGTTTAGGGTAAAAGATAACATATTTGGAAACAAAGCTCAATGGGAAACATGAAGAAGGGTGGGGTGAACGTTAAAGCTGACATTACACTCTACCAAAGTATGCCAACAACCGTGAGGGACGATGTCGGGCAGGGGGTTATTAACAATTAACTCGGCAACTGAAAGTAAAACGTAGCATATATATACTGTTGGCTAACAAATCAAATCTGTAACTCAGTATCATTGGGGAGCAAAAACGTAGCTGACGTCACCAGCTATCACCCCATACCAACAAACCTCGGGGGACGGTATCATTTAAGGTGTTATTAACACCCAAACTCGACGCAAAGTCTCATTCACAGTTTATATACGGTTTTTCAACACGATTTTTGGCTAACAAATCAAATCTGTAACTCAGTATCATTGGGGTCCCCATGGTAGCTGACGTCACCAGCTATCAACCCATACCAACAAACCTCGGGGGACGGTATCATTTAGGGTGTTATTAACACCCAAACTCGACGCAAAGTATCATCTACAGTTTAAATAAGGGTTTTTCAACACGATTTTTGGCTAACAAATCAAATCTGTAACTCAGTATCATTGGGGTCCCCAAGGTAGCTGACGTCACCAGCTATCACCCCATACCAACAAACCTCGGGGGACGGTATCATTTAAGGTGTTATTAACACCCAAACTCGACGCCAAGTCTCATTCACAGTTTATATACGGTATTTCAACACGATTTTTGGCTAACAAATCAAATCTGTAACTCAGTATCATTGGGGTCCCCATAGTAGCTGACGTCACCAGCTATCACCCCATACCAACAAACCTCGGGGGACGGTATCATTTAAGGTGTTATAAACACCCAAACTCGACGCAAAGTCTCATTCACAGTTTATATACGGTTTTTCAACACGATTTTTGGCTAACAAATCAAATCTGTAACTCAGTATCATTCGGGTCCCCATGGTAGCTGACGTCACCAGCTATCACCCCATACCAACAAACCTCGGGGGACGGTATCATTTAAGGTGTTATAAACACCCAAACTCGACGCAAAGTCTCATTCACAGTTTATATACGGTTTTTCAACACGATTTTTGGCTAACAAATCAAATCTGTAACTCAGTATCATTCGGGTCCCCATGGTAGCTGACGTCACCAGCTATCACCCCATACCAACAAACCTCGGGGGACGGTATCATTTAAGGTGTTATAAACACCCAAACTCGACGCAAAGTCTCATTCACAGTTTATATACGGTTTTTCAACACGATTTTTGGCTAACAAATCAAATCTGTAACTCAGTATCATTGGGGTCCCCAAGGTAGCTGACGTCACCAGCTATCACCCCATACCAACAAACCTCGGGGGACGGTATCATTTAAGGTGTTATTAACACCCAAACTCGACGCAAAGTCTCATTCACAGTTTGTATACGGTTTTTCAACACGATTTTTGGCTAACAAATCAAATCTGTAACTCAGTATCATTGGGGTCCCCAAAGAAGCTGACGTCACCAGCTATCACCCCATACCAACAAACCTCGGGGGACGGTATCATTTAAGGTGTTATTAACACCCAAACTCGACGCAAAGTCTCATTCACAGTCCATATACGGTTTTTCAACACGATTTTTGGCTAACAAATCAAATCTGTAACTCAGTATCATTCGGGTCCCCATGGTAGCTGACGTCACCAGCTATCACCCCATACCAACAAACCTCGGGGGACGGTATCATTTAAGGTGTTATAAACACCCAAACTCGACGCAAAGTCTCATTCACAGTTTATATACGGTTTTTCAACACGATTTTTGGCTAACAAATCAAATCTGTAACTCAGTATCATTGGGGTCCCTATGGTAGCTGACGTCACCAGCTATCACTCCATACCAACAAACCTCTGGGGACGGTATCATTTAGGGTGTTATTAACACCCAAACTCGACGCAAAGTATCATCTACAGTTTATATACGGTTTTTCAACACGATTTTTGGCTAACAAATCAAATCTGTAACTCAGTATCATTGGGGTCCCCAAGGTAGCTGACGTCACCAGCTATCACCCCATACCAACAAACCTCGGGGGACGGTATCATTTAAGGTGTTATTAACACCCAAACTCGACGAAAAGTCTCATTCACAGTTTATATACGGTTTTTCAACACGATTTTTGGCTAACAAATCAAATCTGTAACTCAGTATCATTGGGGTCCCCATGGTAGCTGACGTCACCCTCTATCACCCCATACCATCACACCTCGGGGGGCGGTATCATTTAAGGTGTTATTAACACCCAAACTCGACGAAAAGTATCATCTACAGTTTATATACGGTTTTTCAACACGATTTTTGGCTAACAAATCAAATCTGTAACTCAGTATCATTGGGGTCACCATGGTAGCTGACGTCACCAGCTATCACCCCATACCAACAAACCTCGGGGGACGGTATCATTTAGGGTGTTATTAACACCCAAACTCGACGAAAAGTATCATTTACAGTTTACATTCGGTTTTTCAACACGATTTTTGGCTAACAAATCAAATCTGTAACTCAGTATCATTGGGGTCCCCAAAGTAGCTGACGTCACCAGCTATCACCCCATACCAACAAACCTCGGGGGACGGTATCATTTAGGGTGTTATTAACACCCAAACTCGACGAAAAGTATCATCTACAGTTTAAATACGGTTTTTCAACACGATTTTTTGCTAACAAATCAAATCTGTAACTCAGTATCATTGGGGTCCCCATGGTAGCTGACGTCACCAGCTATCACCCCATACCAACAAACCTCGGGGGACGGCATCATTTAGGGTGTTTTTAACACCCAAACTCGACGAAAAGTATCATTTACAGTTTATATACCGTTTCTTAACACGATTTTTTGCTAATAAATCAAATCTGTAACTCAGTATCATTGGGGAGCAAAAACGTAGCTGACGTCACCCTCTACCACCCCTTAGCAACAATCCTCGGGGGACGGTATCATTTAGGGTGTTATTAACACCTAAACTCGACGCAAGCTATCCGATTTATATTCAGTGTAGAGAGAATGTGTCTCACATTATAGAAAGAAGAGAAATTAATTGAGAAAGCCGTAAATTAAAATGAAGCTATTAGGAAAGCTATGATTTTATTACGGAATACCGTTTATTATATACAAAGATACGTAAGTAAACTTAAATCGACCCTACTCATATAGTATCGTTGAAATGAAATAACAAGAAACTTCCCCGATCAGTATATCCGGACCAATTTGGAATAGATTGTAGTGTCAGTGTACAGTCACATTTCACCGTATTACAAGAGTTAGTCAAAATATAGTTAACATGTCTCCAAACTTCATTCAGTATGTGTGTAGAAGTTTATCGATATGAAACCGCAATGGAGAATAGAAGGCTTAGCGATGTTGTATTCCTTTTAAATACCAAAGGAATTAATCGACGTGAACTAAAGATGGATTTATTTGACAGACAACAAAATCATGTCGACAGTATAAGCAAATTGTGAAAGTTCAGGCCCGATTTTCCTAAAATGGGATCCATAGAACCAATTTGAGATAACATGTGACGGGTAGTCTAATGACAATGATCCAACTGAAAATTTGGTTTAGACAAAACATATCATATAAATTGGTTAGCGATAAATGTTATCATGGCATTTTTCTCAAATTGTCTTCAATCAACCTAATTGCATATAAGCATGTGAATTGTTTTAAGACGTTGGACCACCGAGTTGCAAACACGATGATCAAATCCATGGTTTTTGGTTATTTCTCTCAAATACGTTTGCGTTAAAGCATCAATTCCGTCACAGGATATAACGTATCTATGACCTCCTTGTTCAAATTGTGCCGAAAAAAACTTATTTTATAAATGACTGGTTAGAGTGAATAAAAAAGAATAAACGGCTCATGATTCGAAATACATAAATTAACCTAGTATATTGACTCGATATCTGGCATTTAACATTGACAGCACATATACAATATGTTTCTTGTATATAATAAGGGGAATGTATATATCAAGTATGGCTTTCAATCAAGGTTTACTTACTGTATAAGTAGTTGAGATATTTTCATATTTTCAACAATGTTAAGATGATGATTTGATTGTGTACCAGTTTTTGCAATCAAACGCATAACGGCCAAAACTACGTGAAAAGCAGCTGGGCTGATATCTTTTCAAGTCATACGTACATTTCATGAAGTTTTAAGTTGCATTGACTTTTTTAGTTACACATACACACAACAAACAAACAACAAACAAACGAAGACAAACTCCACATGAATCTTCATAGATCTTCCGGCATTCAGCAGTAAGCTGATAAGAACAATTCTTCTTCAATAGACATGCAACAAACGACAAGTAATGAAATTAATATCTAAGTAGAAGAGAAGAGAAAAGACCATGACTTTTTAAGCAAATTACAGGGTATACTAATTATGGATTACCTTCTTGAACTATAAAAAATTGAAAGTTTATTGAAAAATTTAGTCATATTTCTTTTAAAAAAAACTTTGATTGCTGAAGAAAATCACAGTGTTGTACGCAAATTTGGGCCCGGATGACCGTTGGCCCCAAATTCTTACCACTACTGTTCAAGTAACACTATGACCAACATTCTTCATAATCCAATGCAAACTGCACGAAAAGAACCTTCGGTAGTTACATACAACTTACTGCAAAAGATAAGTAGATGATCTTTGACATCCATATTTTGAACTCACCATAATTATGTCTCCATATTAAGTGAACACTATGACCTTGCATGGTGATGATCACTCAGGGTTGTCACCACGCCGGGCGGCGCCGGGCGGTGCTACCCAGCTCTCAAAATTTCCGCCCGGTACTCAAGGTCAATTTCAGCCTTACCGCCCGGCACAAATTAGCCTACAGTACCGCCAATAAGTAACTTGGTAAAAATTAGCGCGATTCAGTGCAAAAACGCAGCTTATCTGTAATTAACCCCGCTCCAAATAAAGGAACGCTACTTTCCCCGCACTCCAAATAAAGGAACGCAAATTCCCCTCGCTCGCTATTCACCACCGACACAATGGGAGTGAACCGATCGATACAACGCTATTCATAGCGTGGAGGTAGCGTAAGCCGATCGCTTGTAACCAACACACGTTATATGCAATTGTTTATTGTAAACATCCAGAGTAGCGGCCTACGAGCACGAGTACGAAGTTTACGAACTTTGACTGAAAGAAAGTTTTAAACGAGAATAGTTTCATGTTGAAGGGCAAAACCTTTTTATACATCTTTATTTTATTCCCCGATATGTTCTGGTTACCAGAAGTAATAAAAAGCAAGAAGGAAACTTCGTGCCTTATCCTTTCGGGGTTACATATTATTTTTAGTAGTAACATTAGGCCTCGCGTTTTGTGTGGACTTTAGGCACATTAGGCTAGGAAACGTTGCACTGAGTACTGTTCGAAAAACATGTCGAGACAAGACTCGGTGCCAGTGGCGGCGGAACCGGGGGGGGGGGGCTTGGGGGGCTCAGCCCCCCAATGAAAAAGGTTGAGGGGGCAAATGCATGATAAGCCCCCCCCCCCCCAATATTTACCAATGCTCCGAAACGTGCATCTGCCCATTTTTCAATGCATACTTGTCGATCTGTCCGATGCACACGTATACTATATAGGTGTAATAATTTTTGTAATTGCTGGGGAACCCTGGTCCCTCGGCTCGTCCCCTGGCTATAGACCACATTGTCACTCCAACCGCGTCTTCACGCCCCGTGAAAAGTGGAAGCAGTGAGTGTGAGTACCGGTAAGCGTAACACATCTTCGTCTTAGGCCAATGACTTGCCTCATTTCAGCCAGTTCTCCAACATCCCCTTACTTAGTGGCGGAGCGTCCATATATACAGTCAGAGGCGGATCCCCCCCCCCCCTCCTGACGGACTCAAATGGACTGCTGGCGCCCTTTTCAGCTTTCACTACTTTTAACTTATTCGCGATTATTGACTATTTTATTGCGCTCTTATATACCTATTGACATTTGTCATATTCTGTTGGTGTAATTTTCCGATAAAATGGCGACGACACCTATATATTCTCCGTTTATCTGCAAATTAGCAAGGCCCGGAAAGGGTCATTTCCTGCAATCTAGGGAGTAACTTTACTCAAAAATTTTCTGTACGCTCCGCGCCAACCTGTGGTGGCGCTCCGCTTAGATAGTGTCGAAAGCGCCCCGACAGACCATTCTTGCCCCCCCTGACCAATACCCCTAGCTCCGCCACTGCCGTTACCACACTCAAAAACGTCTTTGCGAGTACACTTCGAGTAATAGCTCTTAAAACACCATCGAATATACAAATTACAATGTTTTTACAGACTTTTACGTGCAATCTGAGAAATTGCAGGCTTGAGACCCATATTTTAGGGCTAGGTATTCGCAGCATAAAACACTCGGGAAGTGCCGTTTCCGGCCATCTGGGGGTTTGAAAAAACCCAAAATTTTCTTGTACGCTCCGCGCCAACCGATGGTGGCGCTCCGCTTAGATAGTCTCCACACATCAGCCCCCCCCCCCCAATAATTTTTCCCGTTCCGCCGCGCCTGCTCGGTGCATTGGATACTGTTCGCTGTTTAGCTATGCATGTAGAGACGTTCCACTGCCAATCGTTTCTTGGCGATTTGCCAAGTTTAACTAAGAACAAGTGATTCACGCACATTGTAAGAATGTTGTACAGTACTGTAGCATGCAAATCATCAGACGACAGCCTGCTGTACCAATGATTTCCCGCGTACACTGCCGTACAAGTAAAATGTGAATTCCTTTTTGGGGGGATTTAATGGTCATGCATACTAAATGAGAACAATGTGCATTTGGAACAATCACAATGGGGTGAGTGATGAGGGGCTCTAAATACAAAAAAATACCAAAAAAGATCCCAGGAAAATTCAGTGATCCACATGAAAAAACAAAGGTATCTCAGAAGAATTATGAGGATCAAAACCCTTTCTAAATGCCACCATTTTGCATGTATAGGGACCATCAGGATTTGAAAAATTTTCAAAAGGGGAAGGGGACACCCCTCCCTTTATACCCCTCCCCCAGGGCGCGGATCACTGTCACAAATTACCCGGCTCTAAAAATGGTCTGGTGACAACCCTGGTGATCACCCATATAGGAGAAGCATTTTGAGTGTGTTCACACAATTAACCCAGATGACCTCTGTATAACCTTTGGCATAAACTTACTAAACACCCATATGACCCACTACTCAAGGACACTATGATCTATGAATCTTTCATTGATGTGTACACATGCTCTAACTTCACTGGAATGAAAATTTAAAAAATAGCTCTTTCGACTTTTAACTATTGGTGTATCATTTAGAGAGACCTGAATCCAGGTCAACAAAACGTACCTACACAAGTCTGTGTAATCAACAACCGATGAAACCTCAAGTTTTTTGTTTCAGTCACTATCGGTTTAATCCGTACTATACCGTTAACCAACTCCTTTAAAGGGCATAATCAACAGGCATGCAGTTACCTAAATCTTGTTTTCTATCGTCGGCTAAATTCTTCAATCTCCTTTTATGTTCCAACAAAGGTACCCTCGTGATGTTTCAGAAGACATATATTGGATATGAAGGGATCAACTTGTATTTTATAAGTTACAAACGTCATATAATGAACAAAGGGTGTATGCGTGTTCCCTTTAAAGTGCACTCAACCAATGATAATGTTTCTCTACCACAGATCTAACAACTGCTGAATACAGATCTGATAAGATACACTCACCATCAAAAATACAAAAGCAGGAGCACTAATTCAATTAGTACATTTGTATCCATGCATGATAAGGTTATTTATCCCAGGTTGTGATGATCACTCTTGTTCCATGTTCTGAAGTTGCCCTTCATGAATTTTGAATATGTATTAACCAGGTAATAACGCCAGGGTTCTCGCCAGTCCGATTTAACCGGGCGGGGCTCCAGGTTTGAATTTGATTTTGGCTCTCGCCGATCGGTTCGAAAGTTGTGCGCCCTAGCTGTTTGAAAGTTGGGTGCCTGGTTTTATAGCTGATATAAATAATCAACGTTAGCAAGTACTACTGAAACATTTTGACATTTTTAATGTGAATAAAACCATCGACTAAATATTCACACTTTTCAGTTCACTCTTCCTATTCCCAACTGCAACCACGGCAAATAACACATTCCAGGTATCACGTAAGCGCTTCAGTATAGTGATATCGCGACACAAACGATCCCTGCTTTTACACAGCAAAAGGTTGCGAACGAAGTTTGTGTTTTCTGGGTACTGAGAGATGCCAGAATGTTTGTATTTAAACATCGTACATAACCTAAACCAGGGCAGGAAAAAAATGAAGTCACAACTGAATCATCGTGACACACACAAAAAAAAAATAGTCATTCAGTTTATGTAGCAGTTTATGTAATGTTGACTCTAGTCAATGGTCAGCTGACTATTTTTCTTTATACTGTAGAGTATAACTAACAGCAATGTCCAGGTTATTGCCATACATTTGCAAATTTAAGAAATCATAGCTTTGTAAAGTAGCGCGAATTTCAAGTGGCTTGGCTGCTGGAAGAATCACCAAGACTAGTTTATTTTGTCTTTATTATTCGGCAGTCATGTATAACTCTAAGTTATTGAAAAATATTTGAGCATTTATAAATCATTGCTCGAAAAAGTCAATTTCAAGCAGTTTGCCTACTTAGAAAAGACGAAAATCGCGGAGCTTCCGGGGGCTTAGCCCCTTGGACCCACACAACGAACTTTGCCCCTTGACCACACGCCGAGAGTGCGATCGCTACGCTACGCGATCGCGCGTATACCTTTGGCATCCGAATTGATCATCGGCACTTGAGACCACCCGGTTTGACAAAAAAGCGGGCGAGAACCCTGCAGGTTTTAATTTTAATGACAAATTCCAAAAGTAAGATTGATTTGTAAGCCAAAAACTGTGTTGAAAAACCGTATATAAACTGTAAATGGGACTTTGCGTCGAGTTTGGGTGTTAACACCCTAAATGATACCGTCCCCCGAGGTTTGTTGGTATGGGGTGATAGAGGGTGACGTCAGCTACTTTGGGGACCCCAATGATACTGAGTTACAGATTTGATTTGTTAGCCAAAAATCGTGTTGAAAAACCGTATATAAACTGTAAATGCGACTTTGCGTCGAGTTTGGGTGTTAATAACACCATAAATGATACCGTCCCCCGAGGTTTGTTGGTATGGGGTGATAGAGGGTGACGTCAGCTACCATGGGGACCCCAATGATACTGAGTTAGAGATTTGATTTGTTAGCCAAAAATCGTATTGAAAAACCTCATTTAAACTGTAGATGATACTTTTCGTCGAGTTTGGGTGTTAATAACACCCTAAATTATACCGTCCCCCCGAGGTTTGATGGCATGGGGTGATAGAGGGTGACGTCAGCTACTTTGGGGACCCCAATGATACTGAGTTACAGATTTGATTTGTTAGCCAAAAATCGTGTTGAAAAACCTCATTTAAACTGTAGATGATACTTTTCGTCGAGTTTGGGTGTTAATAACACCCTAAATGATACCGTCCCCCCGAGGTTTGATGGCATGGGGTGATAGAGGGTGACGTCAGCTACTTTGGGGACCCCAATGATACTGAGTTACAGATTTGATTTGTTAGCCAAAAATCGTGTTGAAAAACCGTATATAAACTGTAAATGCGACTTTGCGTCGAGTTTGGGTGTTAATAACACCCTAAATGATACCGTCCCCCGAGGTTTGTTGGTATGGGGTGATAGAGGGTGACGTCAGCTACTTTTGGGACCCCAATGATACTGAGTTAGAGATTTGATTTGTTAGCCAAAAATCATGTTGAAAAACCGTATATAAACTGTAGATGATACTTTTCGTCGAGTTTGGGTGTTAATAACACCCTAAAGGATACCGTCCCCCGAGGTTTGTTGGTATGGGGTGATAGAGGGTGACGTCAGCTACTTTGAGGACCCCAATGATACTGAGTTACAGATTTGATTTGTTAGCCAAAAATCGTGTTGAAAAACCGTATATAAACTGTAAATGCGACTTTGCGTCGAGTTTGGGTGTTAATAACACCTTAAATGATACCGTCCCCCGAGGTTTGTTGGTATGGGGTGATAGAGGGTGACGTCAGCTACCATGGGGACCCCAATGATACTGAGTTAGAGATTTGATTTGTTAGCCAAAAATCGTGTTGAAAAACCTCATTTAAACTGTAGATGATACTTTTCGTCGAGTTTGGGTGTTAATAACACCCTAAATGATACCGTCCCCCGAGGTTTGATGGCATGGGGTGATAGAGGGTGACGTCAGCTACCATGGGGACCCCAATGATACTGAGTTACAGATTTGATTTGTTAGCCAAAAATCATATTGAAAAACCGTATTTAAACTGTAGACGATACTTTTCGTCGAGTTTGGGTGTTAATAACACCTTAAATGATACCGTCCCCGAGGTTTGTTGGTATGAGGTGATAGAGGGTGACGTCAGCTACCATGGGGACCCCAATGATACTGAGTTACAGATTTGATTTGTTAGCCAAAAATCATATTGAAAAACCGTATTTAAACTGTAGATGATACTTTTCGTCGAGTTTGGGTGTTAATAACACCTTAAATGATACCGTCCCCGAGGTTTGTTGGTATGAGGTGATAGAGGGTGACGTCAGCTACCATGGGGACCCCAATGATACTGAGTTACAGATTTGATTTGTTAGCCAAAAATCGTGTTGAAAACCCGTATATAAACTGTAAATGCGACTTTGCGTCGAGTTTGGGTGTTAATAACACCTTAAATGATACCGTCCCCGAGGTTTGTTGGTATGGGGTGATAGAGGGTGACGTCAGCTACTTTTGGGACCCCAATGATACTGAGTTAGAGATTTGATTTGTTAGCCAAAAATCATGTTGAAAAACCGTATATAAACTGTAGATGATACTTTTCGTCGAGTTTGGGTGTTAATAACACCCTAAAGGATACCGTCCCCCGAGGTTTGTTGGTATGGGGTGATAGAGGGTGACGTCAGCTACTTTGAGGACCCCAATGATACTGAGTTACAGATTTGATTTGTTAGCCAAAAATCGTGTTGAAAAACCGTATATAAACTGTAAATGCGACTTTGCGTCGAGTTTGGGTGTTAATAACACCTTAAATGATACCGTCCCCCGAGGTTTGTTGGTATGGGGTGATAGAGGGTGACGTCAGCTACCTTGGGGACACCAATGATACTGAGTTACAGATTTGATTTGTTAGCCAAAAATCATGTTGAAAAACCGTATTTAAACTGTAGATGATACTTTTCGTCGAGTTTGGGTGTTAATAACACCTTAAATGATACCGTCCCCCGAGGTTTGTTGGTATGGGGTGATAGAGGGTGACGTCAGCTACTTAGGGGACTCCAATGATACTGAGTTAGAGATTTGATTTGTTAGCCAAAAATCGTGTTGAAAAACCGTATATAAACTGTAAATGCGACTTTGCGTCGAGTTTGGGTGTTAATAACACCTTAAATGATACCGTCCCCCGAGGTTTGTTGGTATGGAGTGATAGAGGGTGACGTCAACTACTTTGGGACCCCAATGATACTGCGTTACAGATTTTATTTGTTTGCCAGATGTGGTTTTGAATAACAGTATATATATGCTACGTTTTACTTTCAGTTGCCGAGTTAATTGTTAATAACCCCCTGCCCGACATCGTCCCTCACGGTTGTTGACATACTTTGGTAGAGTGTAATGTCAGCTTAAACGTTCACCCCACCCTTCTTCATGTTTCCCATTAAGCTTTGTTTCCAAATATATTATCTTTTACCCTAAACTTACGCTTTTCGCTGATATTAGGGGCAGGTCTGATATTTTAAGAGCTATAATTTTGCTTTACCACGATAATGAGTTAGGCCATACCCTGACTTTGGGGATATTTTATACCCCGTTCCATAATTACGAGTTTGTCGGGTTTGAATCTCTTATAATAAATTCTTTAATGCATGGAACATCCAAAAGCCTGTCTTTCCCTCCTAATTGCAATCGATTGAAAGCATTCGATCATTCAATTAGCTTTAAACACATCATTTTTGCCACATGGCTCATTGCGAAGGCCACTACACAACTCCGTAGTATCATTTGCACTTTCTAGCATTTTTTGGTCGCCCTTATTGGTCGCTCTTATTGTTCGCTACTATTGGTCGCTCTTAACCTGTTTGAACGTAGCAGCCACTAAGAGCAGCCACTAACAGCAGCCAATAGTGTATACATCAACGTTACACGCCGTTGGCCACTGATGTTTGTACACTGTGACGAGCGCTGGGTACGCTGTGGCGGGAAAGTTGATCCCCAGCAGCCACTAAGGGCAGCCTAAATTAGCGGACAATAACAAGACTGCTACTTTTTCGTACCTGTTTTAAAGCGATAATAATTAACGCTATGAATACTGTAAAATGCCAATAATTGCACCATATGAGAGATGAGTTGTTGCTCTTTCATGTAATATAATTTTGGAATTTAATGGTGGACGAAATCTGCATCCATATTGAACTGAAACTTGTGATCCTACCAAATCTTGTGGAGAAAGGCGTAAATGGCGGCAATTTTTATACCATTTTTTTTCTTTTTTTTTCAAATGTCTAAACAATTAATTTATGAGAATATGCAACAGTCAAGAGGGGTACAATGACGATGTTAAGTTATTCCTCTTACAAGTGGTATGAAAAAAACAGCCAGTAACACTTTGATTTATTGAAATTCGATGGCTACAAACCGTTCGATCCTAACAGGAGTGGGATGCAAATGGGAAAATTAGCTCGAAACGCGCGGTAATGTGTTATGATCCAAACGTATTATTATTTCAAAATCGGTTAATTTGAGTTATCGACCTAGTTAGGAGGTCCGGTTAGCATCAAATCAAAGAAAACAATTTCTTCTTTCACGTGTAATACCTACTATCGGTAACAAAGCCGATTTTTTTGACCAAAAGTGGCCTAAACGTTTTAAAATATTGATTTTTTTTTTCTTCTTCAAAATCAATTAATTTTAGTTATGGAGCCTACTGGCATGTCTGGTTAGCACCACATTAAAGTAGAAAGGTTCCTCTTTCACGTGTAATACCTCTACTATCGGTAACAAAAATGATTTCTTGACCAAAAGTGGCCTTAAAGTTTTAACCCCGATACGGACATCTCTAAACGCGCTGAATATACGTAATGTGTAATGATCAGAAAAATGGTTAATTTTTATTTTTTTCAAAATCGATTAACTTTAGTTATGGAGCCTACTGGCATGTCCGGTTAGCACCACATTAAAGTAGACAGGTTCATCTTTCACGTGGTATACCTCTACTATCGGTAACAAAAATGATTTCTTGACCAAAAGTGGCCTTAAAGTTTTAACCCCGATACGGACATCTCTAAACGCGCTGTATATACGTAATGTGTAATGATCAGAACAATTTATAATTTTTATTTTTTTCAAAATCGATTAACTTTAGTTATGGAGCCTACTGGCATGTCCGGTTAGCACCACATTAAAGTAGACAGGTTCATCTTTCACGTGGTATACCTTTACTATCGGTAACAAAAATGATTTCTTGACCAAAAATGGCCTTAAAGTTTTATCCCCGATACGGACATCTCTAAACGCGCTGTATATACGTAATGTGTAATGATCAGAGAAATGGTTAATTTTTATTTTTGTCAAAATCGATTAACTTTAGTTATGGAGCCTACTGGCATGTCCGGTTAGCATCACATTAAAGTAGACAGGTTCATCTTTCACGTGATATACCTCTACTATCGGTAACAAAACTGATTTCTTGACCAAAAATGGCCTTAAAGTTTTAACCCCGATACGGACATCTCTAAACGCGCTGTATATACGTAATGTGTAATGATAAGAAAAATGGTTAATTTTTATTTTTTTCAAAATCGATTAACTTTAGTTATGGAGCCTACTGGCATGTCCGGTTAGCATCACATTAAAGTAGACAGGTTCATCTTTCACGTGATATACCTCTACTATCGGTAACAAAACTGATTTCTTGACCAAAAATGGCCTTAAAGTTTTAACCCCGATACGGACATCTCTAAACGCGCTGTATATACGTAATGTGTAATGATAAGAAAAATGGTTAATTTTTATTTTTTTCAAAATCGATTAACTTTAGTTATGGAGCCTACTGGCATGTCCGGTTAGCACCACATTAAAGTAGACAGGTTCATCTTTCACGTGATATACCTCTATTATCGGTAACAAAAATGATTTCTTGACCAAAAGTGGCCTTAAAGTTTTAACCCCGATACGGACATCTCTAAACGCGCTGTATATCTAATGTGTAATGATCTAAAAAATGATTTTTTTTTCCAAAATCGATTAACTTTAGTTATGGAGCCTACTAGGATGTCCGAATAGGACCACATTAAAGTAGAAAGGTTCATCTTTCACGTGGTATACCTCTACTATCGGTAACAAAAATGATTTCTTGACCAAAAATGGCCTTAAAGTTTTAACCCCGATACGGACATCTCTAAACGCGCTGTATATACGTAATGTGTAATGATAAGAAAAATGGTTAATTTTTATTTTTTCAAAATCGATTAACTTTAGTTATGGAGCCTATTGGCATGTCCGGTTAGCACCACATTAAAGTAGACAGGTTCATCTTTCACGTGGTATACCTCTACTATCGGTAACAAAAATGATTTCTTGACCAAAAATGGCCTTAAAGTTTTAACCCCGATACGGACATCTCTAAACGCGCTGTATATACGTAATGTGTAATGATCAGATAAATTTATAATTTTTATTTTTGTCAAAATCGATTAACTTTAGTTATGGAGCCTACTGGCATGTCCGGTTAGCACCACATTAAAGTAGACAGGTTCATCTTTCACGTGATATACCTCTACTATCGGTAACAAAAATGATTTCTTGACCAAAAGTGGCCTTAAAGTTTTAACCCCGATACGGACATCTCTAAACGCGCTGTATATACGTTATGTGTAATGATCAGATAAATTTATAATTTTTATTTTTTTCAAAATCGATTAACTTTAGTTATGGAGCCTACTGGCATGTCCGGTTAGCACCACATTAAAGTAGACAGGTTCATCTTTCACGTGGTATACCTCTACTATCGGTAACAAAAATGATTTCTTGACCAAAAGTGGCCTTAAAGTTTTAACCCCGATACGGACATCTCTAAACGCGCTGTATATACGTAATGTGTAATGATAAGAAAAATGGTTAATTTTTATTTTTTCAAAATCGATTAACTTTAGTTATGGAGCCTACTGGCATGTCCGGTTAGCACCACATTAAAGTAGACAGGTTCATCTTTCACGTGGTATACCTCTACTATCGGTAACAAAAATGATTTCTTGACCAAAAATGGCCTTAAAGTTTTAACCCCGATACGGACATCTCTAAACGCGCTGTATATCTAATGTGTAATGATCCAAAAAATGATTTTTTTCCAAAATCGATTAACTTTAGTTATGGAGCCTACTAGGATGTCCGAATAGGACCACATTAAAGTAGAAAGGTTCATCTTTCACGTGGTATACCTCTACTATCGGTAACAAAAATGATTTCTTGACCAAAAGTGGCCTTAAAGTTTTAACCCCGATACGGACATCTCTAAACGCGCTGTATATACGTTATGTGTAATGATCAGATAAATTTATAATTTTTATTTTTTTCAAAATCGATTAACTTTAGTTATGGAGCCTACTGGCATGTCCGGTTAGCACCACATTAAAGTAGACAGGTTCATCTTTCACGTGGTATACCTCTACTATCGGTAACAAAAATGATTTCTTGACCAAAAGTGGCCTTAAAGTTTTAACCCCGATACGGACATCTCTAAACGCGCTGTATATACGTAATGTGTAATGATAAGAAAAATGGTTAATTTTTATTTTTTCAAAATCGATTAACTTTAGTTATGGAGCCTACTGGCATGTCCGGTTAGCACCACATTAAAGTAGACAGGTTCATCTTTCACGTGGTATACCTCTACTATCGGTAACAAAAATGATTTCTTGACCAAAAATGGCCTTAAAGTTTTAACCCCGATACGGACATCTCTAAACGCGCTGTATATCTAATGTGTAATGATCCAAAAAATGATTTTTTTTCCAAAATCGATTAACTTTAGTTATGGAGCCTACTAGGATGTCCGAATAGGACCACATTAAAGTAGAAAGGTTCATCTTTCACGTGGTATACCTCTACTATCGGTAACAAAAATGATTTCTTGACCAAAAATGGCCTTAAAGTTTTAACCCCGATACGGACATCTCTAAACGCGCTGTATATACGTAATGTGTAATGATAAGAAAAATGGTTAATTTTTATTTTTTCAAATACGATTAACTTTAGTTATGGAGCCTACTGGCATGTCCGGTTAGCACCACATTAAAGTAGAAAGGTTCATCTTTCACGTGGTATACCTCTACTATCGGTAACAAAAATGATTTCTTGACCAAAAATGGCCTTAAAGTTTTATCCCCGATACGGGACATCTCTAAACGCGCTGTATATACGTAATGTGTAATGATCAGATAAATTTATAATTTTTATTTTTTTCAAAATCGATTAACTTTAGTTATGGAGCCTACTGGCATGTCCGATTAGCACCACATTAAAGTAGAAAGGTTCCTTTTTTACGTGATATACCTCTACTATCGGTAACAAAACTGATTTATTGACCAAAAGTGACCTTGAAGTTTTAACCCCGATACAGACCCTTCTCTAAACGCGCTGTATATACGTAATGTGTAATGATCAGAAAAATTTATAATTTTTATTTTTTTCAAAATCGATTAACTTTAGTTATGGAGCCTACTGGCATGTCCGGTTAGCATCACATTAAAGTAGACAGGTTCATCTTTCACGTGATATACCTGTACTATCGGTAACAAAAATGATTTCTTGACCAAAAATGGCCTTAAAGTTTTAACCCCGATACGGACATCTCTAAACGCGCTGTATATACGTAGTGTGTAATGATCAGAAAAATTTATAATTTTTATTTTTGTCAAAATCGATTAACTTTAGTTATGGAGCCTACTGGCATGTCCGGTTAGCATCACATTAAAGTAGACAGGTTCATCTTTCACGTGATATACCTCTACTATCGGTAACAAAACTGATTTCTTGACCAAAAATGGCCTTAAAGTTTTAACCCCGATACGGACATCTCTAAACGCGCTGTATATACGTAATGTGTAATGATAAGAAAAATGGTTAATTTTTATTTTTTTCAAAATCGATTAACTTTAGTTATGGAGCCTACTGGCATGTCCGGTTAGCATCACATTAAAGTAGACAGGTTCATCTTTCACGTGATATACCTCTACTATCGGTAACAAAACTGATTTCTTGACCAAAAATGGCCTTAAAGTTTTAACCCCGATACGGACATCTCTAAACGCGCTGTATATACGTAATGTGTAATGATAAGAAAAATGGTTAATTTTTATTTTTTTCAAAATCGATTAACTTTAGTTATGGAGCCTACTGGCATGTCCGGTTAGCACCACATTAAAGTAGACAGGTTCATCTTTCACGTGATATACCTCTACTATCGGTAACAAAAATGATTTCTTGACCAAAAGTGGCCTTAAAGTTTTAACCCCGATACGGACATCTCTAAACGCGCTGTATATCTAATGTGTAATGATCTAAAAAATGATTTTTTTTTCCAAAATCGATTAACTTTAGTTATGGAGCCTACTAGGATGTCCGAATAGGACCACATTAAAGTAGAAAGGTTCATCTTTCACGTGGTATACCTCTACTATCGGTAACAAAAATGATTTCTTGACCAAAAATGGCCTTAAAGTTTTAACCCCGATACGGACATCTCTAAACGCGCTGTATATACGTAATGTGTAATGATAAGAAAAATGGTTAATTTTTATTTTTTCAAAATCGATTAACTTTAGTTATGGAGCCTATTGGCATGTCCGGTTAGCACCACATTAAAGTAGACAGGTTCATCTTTCACGTGGTATACCTCTACTATCGGTAACAAAAATGATTTCTTGACCAAAAATGGCCTTAAAGTTTTAACCCCGATACGGACATCTCTAAACGCGCTGTATATACGTAATGTGTAATGATCAGATAAATTTATAATTTTTATTTTTGTCAAAATCGATTAACTTTAGTTATGGAGCCTACTGGCATGTCCGGTTAGCACCACATTAAAGTAGACAGGTTCATCTTTCACGTGATATACCTCTACTATCGGTAACAAAAATGATTTCTTGACCAAAAGTGGCCTTAAAGTTTTAACCCCGATACGGACATCTCTAAACGCGCTGTATATACGTTATGTGTAATGATCAGATAAATTTATAATTTTTATTTTTTTCAAAATCGATTAACTTTAGTTATGGAGCCTACTGGCATGTCCGGTTAGCACCACATTAAAGTAGACAGGTTCATCTTTCACGTGGTATACCTCTACTATCGGTAACAAAAATGATTTCTTGACCAAAAGTGGCCTTAAAGTTTTAACCCCGATACGGACATCTCTAAACGCGCTGTATATACGTAATGTGTAATGATAAGAAAAATGGTTAATTTTTATTTTTTCAAAATCGATTAACTTTAGTTATGGAGCCTACTGGCATGTCCGGTTAGCACCACATTAAAGTAGACAGGTTCATCTTTCACGTGGTATACCTCTACTATCGGTAACAAAAATGATTTCTTGACCAAAAATGGCCTTAAAGTTTTAACCCCGATACGGACATCTCTAAACGCGCTGTATATCTAATGTGTAATGATCCAAAAAATGATTTTTTTCCAAAATCGATTAACTTTAGTTATGGAGCCTACTAGGATGTCCGAATAGGACCACATTAAAGTAGAAAGGTTCATCTTTCACGTGGTATACCTCTACTATCGGTAACAAAAATGATTTCTTGACCAAAAATGGCCTTAAAGTTTTAACCCCGATACGGACATCTCTAAACGCGCTGTATATACGTAATGTGTAATGATAAGAAAAATGGTTAATTTTTATTTTTTCAAATACGATTAACTTTAGTTATGGAGCCTACTGGCATGTCCGGTTAGCACCACATTAAAGTAGAAAGGTTCATCTTTCACGTGGTATACCTCTACTATCGGTAACAAAAATGATTTCTTGACCAAAAATGGCCTTAAAGTTTTATCCCCGATACGGGACATCTCTAAACGCGCTGTATATACGTAATGTGTAATGATCAGATAAATTTATAATTTTTATTTTTTTCAAAATCGATTAACTTTAGTTATGGAGCCTACTGGCATGTCCGATTAGCACCACATTAAAGTAGAAAGGTTCCTTTTTTACGTGATATACCTCTACTATCGGTAACAAAACTGATTTATTGACCAAAAGTGACCTTGAAGTTTTAACCCCGATACAGACCCTTCTCTAAACGCGCTGTATATACGTAATGTGTAATGATCAGAAAAATTTATAATTTTTATTTTTTTCAAAATCGATTAACTTTAGTTATGGAGCCTACTGGCATGTCCGGTTAGCATCACATTAAAGTAGACAGGTTCATCTTTCACGTGATATACCTGTACTATCGGTAACAAAAATGATTTCTTGACCAAAAATGGCCTTAAAGTTTTAACCCCGATACGGACATCTCTAAACGCGCTGTATATACGTAGTGTGTAATGATCAGAAAAATTTATAATTTTTATTTTTGTCAAAATCGATTAACTTTAGTTATGGAGCCTACTGGCATGTCCGGTTAGCACCACATTAAAGTAGACAGGTTCATCTTTCACGTGGTATACCTCTACTATCGGTAACAAAAATGATTTCTTGACCAAAAATGGCCTTAAAGTTTTAACCCCGATACGGACATCTCTAAACGCGCTGTATATACGTAATGTGTAATGATCAGATAAATTTATAATTTTTATTTTTTTCAAAATCGATTAACTTTAGTTATGGAGCCTACTGGCATGTCCGGTTAGCACCACATTAAAGTAGACAGGTTCATCTTTCACGTGATATACCTCTACTATCGGTAACAAAAATGATTTCTTGACCAAAAGTGGCCTTAAAGTTTTAACCCCGATACGGACATCTCTAAACGCGCTGTTATATACGTTATGTGTAATGATCAGAATTTCTTTTTTTTTCTTCAAAATCGATTAACTTTAGTTATGGAGCCTACTAGGATGTCCGAATAGGACCACATTAAAGTAGAAAGGTTCATCTTTCACGTGGTATACCTCTACTATCGGTAACAAAAATGATTTCTTGACCAAAAATGGCCTTAAAGTTTTAACCCCGATACGGACATCTCTAAACGCGCTGTATATACGTAATGTGTAATGATAAGAAAAATGGTTAATTTTTATTTTTTCAAAATCGATTAACTTTAGTTATGGAGCCTATTGGCATGTCCGGTTAGCACCACATTAAAGTAGACAGGTTCATCTTTCACGTGGTATACCTCTACTATCGGTAACAAAAAAGATTTCTTGACCAAAAATGGCCTTAAAGTTTTAACCCCGATACGGACATCTCTAAACGCGCTGTATATACGTAATGTGTAATGATCAGATAAATTTATAATTTTTATTTTTGTCAAAATCGATTAACTTTAGTTATGGAGCCTACTGGCATGTCCGGTTAGCACCACATTAAAGTAGACAGGTTCATCTTTCACGTGGTATACCTCTACTATCGGTAACAAAAATGATTTCTTGACCAAAAGTGGCCTTAAAGTTTTAACCCCGATACGGACATCTCTAAACGCGCTGTATATACGTTATGTGTAATGATCAGATAAATTTATAATTTTTATTTTTTTCAAAATCGATTAACTTTAGTTATGGAGCCTACTGGCATGTCCGGTTAGCACCACATTAAAGTAGACAGGTTCATCTTTCACGTGGTATACCTCTACTATCGGTAACAAAAATGATTTCTTGACCAAAAGTGGCCTTAAAGTTTTAACCCCGATACGGACATCTCTAAACGCGCTGTATATACGTAATGTGTAATGATAAGAAAAATGGTTAATTTTTATTTTTTCAAAATCGATTAACTTTAGTTATGGAGCCTACTGGCATGTCCGGTTAGCACCACATTAAAGTAGACAGGTTCATCTTTCACGTGGTATACCTCTACTATCGGTAACAAAAATGATTTCTTGACCAAAAATGGCCTTAAAGTTTTAACCCCGATACGGACATCTCTAAACGCGCTGTATATCTAATGTGTAATGATCCAAAAAATGATTTTTTTCCAAAATCGATTAACTTTAGTTATGGAGCCTACTAGGATGTCCGAATAGGACCACATTAAAGTAGAAAGGTTCATCTTTCACGTGGTATACCTCTACTATCGGTAACAAAAATGATTTCTTGACCAAAAATGGCCTTAAAGTTTTAACCCCGATACGGACATCTCTAAACGCGCTGTATATACGTAATGTGTAATGATAAGAAAAATGGTTAATTTTTATTTTTTCAAATACGATTAACTTTAGTTATGGAGCCTACTGGCATGTCCGGTTAGCACCACATTAAAGTAGAAAGGTTCATCTTTCACGTGGTATACCTCTACTATCGGTAACAAAAATGATTTCTTGACCAAAAATGGCCTTAAAGTTTTATCCCCGATACGGGACATCTCTAAACGCGCTGTATATACGTAATGTGTAATGATCAGATAAATTTATAATTTTTATTTTTTTCAAAATCGATTAACTTTAGTTATGGAGCCTACTGGCATGTCCGATTAGCACCACATTAAAGTAGACAGGTTCATCTTTCACGTGGTATACCTCTACTATCGGTAACAAAACTGATTTCTTGACCAAAAATGGCCTTAAAGTTTTAACCCCGATACGGACATCTCTAAACGCTCTGTATATACGTAATGTGTAATGATAAAAAAATGGTTAATTTTTATTTTTTCAAAATCGATTAACTTTAGTTATGGAGCCTACTAGGATGTCCGGTTAGCACCACATTAAAGTAGAAAGGTTCCTTTTTTACGTGATATACCTCTACTATCGGTAACAAAACTGATTTATTGACCAAAAGTGACCTTGAAGTTTTAACCCCGATACAGACCCTTCTCTAAACGCGCTGTATATACGTAATGTGTAATGATCAGATAAATTTATAATTTTTATTTTTTTCAAAATCGATTAACTTTAGTTATGGAGCTTACTGGCATGTCCGGTTAGCACCACATTAAAGTAGACAGGTTCATCTTTCACGTGGTATACATCTACTATCGGTAACAAAAATGATTTCTTGACCAAAAATGGCCTCAAAGTTTTAACCCCGATACGGACATCTCTAAACGCGCTGTTATATACGTTATGTGTAATGATCAGAATTTCTTTTTTTTTCTTCAAAATCGTTTAACTTTAGTTATGGAGCCTACTAGGATGTCCGAATAGGACCACATTAAAGTGGAAAGGTTCATCTTTCACGTGGTATACCTCTACTATCGGTAACAAAAATGATTTCTTGACCAAAAGTGACCTTAAAGTTTTAACCCCGATACAGACCCTTCTCTAAACGCGCTGTATATACGTTATGTGTAATGATCAGAATTTCTTTTTCTTTTTCAAAATCGATTTACTTTAGTTATGGAGCCTACTGGCATGTCCGGTTAGCACCACATTAAAGTAGACAGGTTCCTCTTTCACGTGGTATACCTCTACTATCGGTAACAAAATGATTTCTTGACCAAAAGTGGCCTTAAAGTTTTAACCCTGGTACGGACATCTCTAAACGCGCTGTATATACGTTATGTGTAATGATCCAAAAAATGATTAATTCCTGTGTGGGCAATTGGGCCTTTGAGGTTGCTGCATGGGTCCCGTTACAGTTAAAATATGAAGTCGTTGGTATTTTTGGATACCGCAATGTCCAATAGGGCCAACACCTCTAAACGAATTATCCTGCTTTTTGTTAACATAATCAAATCACGTGTGGGCCATGGGCCCTTGAGGCGATGGTAGAGGATAAATTTGTAGTCATAGGTTTTTCTTTTTTTAATACCCGACAACCTTATGGTCCAGCGCCAATAAAAAGAAATCATACTGCTCTCTTTTCACATGATTAAATCATGTGTGGGCCACGGGCCCTTTCTGGCTGCTGTATGGGTCCTGGTACATCATAAAGTTGTTGTTATTAGTATTTTTGGATACCCCAATTTCCAAAGGGTCCAATGCCACTTTAAGAATCACCCTGCTCTCATTTCACATAAATGAATCATATGTGGGCCACAGGCCTTTTTTGGTTGCTGCCTGCATGGGCCCATGTACATCATAAAGTTGCTGTAATTAGTATTTTGGGACACCCCAATGTTTAACTGGTGTACCGCAAAATGAATTATCCTTTTCTCTTTTCGCATGATTAATACCATTTTGATGGGCCCTTCTGCAGGGCCCGTCACAAGGTACAATTACTGTCATTGCTATGGTTCTAAAAGTATCTTACTTTGAGTTTTATCCAGCGCTTTTGCCTTGCGTCTTTCACATGATTAAATCAACATTTGAGCCCCCTATTTTAATTGAAGGCACATTTAGACTACATACACGCACATTGTGTGGCACGGCAGCAACACATAACCTTGAATCCTGGTCATAAACGGACATAAGCTGCCCATTAAACCCTCTGTCTCTTTTCAAATCTTCTGGGTTCCCGGTCCAGTTGAGTATCGAATCGATGCAGACTGGGTTGAAAGTAAACGCGGGCCAAGTGCAGTGCAATGCAATAAACTAGGCTCACATCACTGCAAGATGCGAGCCATCATAATGACGTCACAGGTCGATTTACTGCAAATTTATCCTCTACCATGGCCCAGACAACCTCAAGGGCCCATGGCCCACGCGTGATTTGATCATGTGCAAAGACACAAGGATTATTCTATAGTTGCATTGGACCCTTTATACATTGGAGAAACCAAAAAATACCATCTACGACTTTTATCTGTACCGGGCCCCAGGCAACAGCCATAAAGTGCCCATGGCCCACACATGATTTGATTATGTTAACAAAATCAGGATAATTCTTTTAGAGGTGTTGGCCCTATTGGACATTGCGGTATCTTAAAATACCAACGACTTCATTTTTAACTGTAACGGGGCCCATGCAGCAACCTCAAAGGCCCAATTGCCCACACAGGAATTAATCATTTTTTGGATCATTACACATAACGTATATATATGTTGAATTTGACATGTTGATAGACGTAATGACATATTGGTATTTTGTCTCGATATGTTCATATGGAATTGTAACATGTTGATATCGAATTGGACATATATATTAACTTGGACACTCCACTTCCTTTTTCGACATTTATGGAACGTTTGGCTCTCCGTACTCTTCGACTGTCTTTGTGTTATGTTTTCACTTAGTTTTGTATGATCTGATCATCTGATCACTGTATCGTCTCTGTATTCCAATCAAGTCTTGGTAATAAACAGAAAGTAATTCATCAATTCTTTTCATGTTGCGATCACTCAGCTGATTAGATTTAAGAACTTTCATTCTCGATTCAGCATGACCAATTGTGTCGTGGTACCGAAACTTTACGAACGTTTCTGGTAATACTACTTATATCTACATCTATATTAATATGTCGGTTCAAGTCACCGAGAAGTAACCCAGACCAAAAAGCAGATGACGGTAATAAAACAGTCTCCAATTCTTTCATAAGTACTGGAGAGTAAAATAGATTGGGATCATACATTTGTTCTTGTATTCACTGGCGGATCCAAGGGGGGGCCAAGGGGGGCCATGCCCCCCCCAAAGGTGAGCAAAAAAGTGTTTCCGAACATCCGCTAAATCGTATGATTGGAAATTTAAAAAATCGAGAGGAATAGCAGTGGTAGACTAGTCTAAACCTTTTTGTTTTCTGGTTTAAAATTAAATGCAGAGCTCCCAACTGACCCGCGATTCGCGGGAATTAGACCCGCAGTCTAACACCCAAACCCGCTGACCCGCACAAGCGTCCGAAAAACCGCATTGTAATTGTCAAGTATACATAAAAAAATTTGCATCGAATTTTGACTTAGCAACCATCATTTCTTTAGCATTTAGCATAATAGAATATAAAACCTCCTTTACAGCATCATTGAACCTTTGAATTGGGGCGAGCAGCGAACATTTTCATGCCACGGGAAAGAATGAATTATCACCTACTATTCAATTTATTGATGTTACACAAAAAAAAATGCATATTTCTCAGAAAAGTTTGGGTGACAAAAGCCTTTCTAAGTGCCACCATTTTACATGTAGGCATCACCAGGATTCAAAAAAAATTCAATAGGGGAGGGGGACACCCCCTCCCCTTATACCCCTCCCCCAGGACGGCGATTCGTGGCATGGACCAGCATTTGCCTTCTCAAGAGTTGGGAGCTATGTAAATGTATGAGCATGAGGATTTACAGTTTAACACCATTTTGCAGTTACAGGCTGGTTGTAAGAAATTTATAACCTATGAGAAATAAAATTTCTTGAGAAAGATGATCCCAACTTTGTTTCATAAATATTTTAGAAAATTACACCTGGGAAACATTTTTTTTAGAAGTAAATTAACATCACCATTGTACCCTTTTGTCGCACCAAATTGCATCTGAGGGCATTCAGCAATAGAAAATTTTCCAAAGGGGAGGGGGGCACCCCATCCCCTTAGACCCCTCCCCCATATCACTCTAATGCCACTTTGGCTCCTCCCAAACAGAGGCCCTGGATCCGCCAGTGCTTGTATTTGATATGCTACTGGATGTAACTAAGTGTGAATATAGGGTTTGTCATGTCTCATAGAGAGTCTGTTTAACTTATAAGACGTTTTATTGTTGTGATAATATTACAAATTATACTTTTACAAAGAGGTAATGAGAAGAGAGATTAATATCGTCAGTCATTCTTTAGAACCTCAAGATCATACTGCAGGATGATTCGTACTAGTTAACAAAGGTATCCGATCGTGTGTTAAATGTACAATGTATTCCACACAGACTTCATGTTGGTTATATGTGGTCTTATGGTACGATGTGAAGAATTTCTTGTAATGCCTCAAAAAGGTAAATGACTAACTTCTTTTGAAAAAAAATACAGTACGACGAAAAGTTATCAATTTTATTTGATTACATATTTTGTCTATATAGTCTGATATTTCGGTACAGGTGGAGCACAGAAGTAGATTTGATACAAACAGTAGCTATGGAGCACAAATATTCAGTTTGTTCCGACAAGAAGGACAAAATTGAATCATAATTAAATCTAATCAAGAAATCAGTTTTGTTAGGGGTCTGTATCGGGGTTAAAATTTAAGGCCATTTTTGGTCAAGAAATCATTTTTGTTACCGATAGTAGAGGTATACCACGTGAAAGATGAACCTGTTCACTTTAATGTGGTGCTAACCGGACATGCCAGTAGGCTCCATAACTAAAGTTAATCGATTTTGAAAAAAAATAAAAATGATAAATTTTTCTGATCATTACACATAACGTATATACAGCGCGTTTAGAGATGTCCGTATCGGGGTTAAAACTTTAAGGTCACTTTTGGTCAAGAAATCATTTTTGTTACCGATAGTAGAGGTATACCACGTAAAAGAGGAACCTTTCTACTTTAATGTGGTGCTAACCGGACATGCCAGTAGGCTCCATAACTAAAGTTAATCGATTTAGAAAAAAATTAAAAAATTAACATTTTTCTTATCATTACACATTACGTATATACAGCGCGTTTAGAGATGTCCGTATCGGGGTTAAAAGTTTAAGGTCACTTTTGGTCAAGAAATCATTTTTGTTACCGATAGTAGAGGTATACCACGTAAAAGAGGAACCTTTCTACTTTAATGTGGTGCTAACCGGACATCCTAGTAGGCTCCATAACTAAAGTTAATCGATTTTGAAAAAAATTAAAAAATTAACATTTTTCTTTTCAATACACGTTACGTATATACAGCGCGTTTAGAGATGTCCGTATCGGTTTTAAAACTTTAAGGTCACTTTTGGTCAAGAAATCATTTTTGTTACCGATAGTAGAGGTATACCACGTAAAAGAGGAACCTTTCTACTTTAATGTGGTGCTAACCGGACATGCCAGTAGGCTCCATAACTAAAGTTAATCGATTTTGAAAAAAATTAAAAAATTAACATTTTTCTTATCATTACACATTACGTATATACAGCGCGTTTAGAGATGTCCGTATCGGGGTTAAAACTTTAAGGTCACTTTTGGTCAAGAAATCATTTTTGTTACCGATAGTAGAGGTATACCACGTAAAAGAGGAACCTTTCTACTTTAATGTGGTGCTAACCGGACATCCTAGTAGGCTCCATAACTAAAGTTAATCGATTTTGAAAAAAAATAAAAATCATAAATTTTTCTGATCATTACACATAACGTATATACAGCGCGTTTAGAGATGTCCGTATCGGGGTTAAAACTTCAAGGTCACTTTTGGTCAAGAAATCATTTTTGTTACCGATAGTAGAGGCATACCACGTGAAAGATGAACCTGTCTACTTTAATGTGGTGCTAACCGGACATCCTAGTAGGCTCCATAACTAAAGTTAATCGATTTAGAAAAAAATTAAAAAATTAACATTTTTCTTATCATTACACATTACGTATATACAGCGCGTTTAGAGATGTCCGTATCGGGGTTAAAACTTTAAGGTCACTTTTGGTCAAGAAATCATTTTTGTTACCGATAGTAGAGGTATACCACGTAAAAGAGGAACCTTTCTACTTTAATGTGGTGCTAACCGGACATCCTAGTAGGCTCCATAACTAAAGTTAATCGATTTTGAAAAAAATTAAAAAATTAACATTTTTCTTATCATTACACATTACGTATATACAGCGCGTTTAGTGATGTCGGTATCGGGGTTAAAACTTTAAGGTCACTTTTGGTCAAGAAATCATTTTTGTTACCGATAGTAGAGGTATACCACGTAAAAGAGGAACCTTTCTACTTTAATGTGGTGCTAACCGGACATCCTAGTAGGCTCCATAACTAAAGTTAATCGATTTTGAAAAAAAATAAAAATGATAAATTTTTCTGATCATTACACATAACGTATATACAGCGCGTTTAGAGATGTCCGTATCGGGGTTAAAAGTTTAAGGTCACTTTTGGTCAAGAAATCATTTTTGTTACCGATAGTAGAGGCATACCACGTGAAAGATGAACCTGTCTACTTTAATGTGGTGCTAACCGGACATGCCAGTAGGCTCCATAACTAAAGTTAATCGATTTTGAAAAAAATAAAAAAATTAACATTTTTCTTATCATTACACATTACGTATATACAGCGCGTTTAGAGATGTCCGTATCGGGGTTAAAACTTTAAGGTCACTTTTGGTCAAGAAATCATTTTTGTTACCGATAGTAGAGGTATACCACGTGAAAGATGAACCTGTCTACTTTAATGTGGTGCTAACCGGACATGCCAGTAGGCTCCATAACTAAAGTTAATCGATTTTGAAAAAAAATAAAAATTATAAATTTATCTGATCATTACACATTACGTATATACAGCGCGTTTAGAGATGTCCGTATCGGTTTTAAAACTTTAAGGTCACTTTTGGTCAAGAAATCATTTTTGTTACCGATAGTAGAGGTATACCACGTAAAAGAGGAACCTTTCTACTTTAATGTGGTGCTAACCGGACATCCTAGTAGGCTCCATAACTAAAGTTAATCGATTTTGAAAAAAATTAAAAAATTACCATTTTTCTTATCATTACACATTACGTATATACAGCGCGTTTAGTGATGTCCGTATCGGGGTTAAAACTTTAAGGCCACTTTTGGTCAAGAAATCATTTTTGTTACCGATAGTAGAGGTATACCACGTAAAAGAGGAACCTTTCTACTTTAATGTGGTGCTAACCGGACATCCTAGTAGGCTCCATAACTAAAGTTAATCGATTTTGAAAAAAATTAAAAATGATAAATTGTTCTGATCATTACACATAACGTATATACAGCGCGTTTAGAGATGTCCGTATCGGGGTTAAAACTTCAAGGTCACTTTTGGTCAAGAAATCATTTTTGTTACCGATAGTAGAGGCATACCACGTGAAAGATGAACCTGTCTACTTTAATGTGGTGCTAACCGGACATGCCAGTAGGCTCCATAACTAAAGTTAATCGATTTTGAAAAAAATAAAAAAATAAACATTTTTCTTATCATTACACATTACGTATATACAGCGCGTTTAGAGATGTCCGTATCGGTTTTAAAACTTTAAGGTCACTTTTGGTCAAGAAATCATTTTTGTTACCGATAGTAGAGGTATACCACGTAAAAGAGGAACCTTTCTACTTTAATGTGGTGCTAACCGGACATCCTAGTAGGCTCCATAACTAAAGTTAATCGATTTTGAAAAAAATTAAAAATTAACCATTTTTCTTATCATTACACATTACGTATATACAGCGCGTTTAGAGATGTCCGTATCGGTTTTAAAACTTTAAGGTCACTTTTGGTCAAGAAATCATTTTTGTTACCGATAGTAGAGGTATACCACGTAAAAGAGGAACCTTTCTACTTTAATGTGGTGCTAACCGGACATCCTAGTAGGCTCCATAACTAAAGTTAATCGATTTTGAAAAAAATTAAAAAATTAACATTTTTCTTATCATTACACATTACGTATATACAGCGCGTTTAGAGATGTCCGTATCGGGGTTAAAACTTTAAGGTCACTTTTGGTCAAGAAATCATTTTTGTTACCGATAGTAGAGGTATACCACGTGAAAGATGAACCTGTCTACTTTAATGTGGTGCTAACCGGACATGCCAGTAGGCTCCATAACTAAAGTTAATCGATTTTGAAAAAAATAAAAATTATAAATTTATCTGATCATTACACATTACGTATATACAGCGCGTTTAGAGATGTCCGTATCGGTTTTAAAACTTTAAGGTCACTTTTGGTCAAGAAATCATTTTTGTTACCGATAGTAGAGGTATACCACGTAAAAGAGGAACCTTTCTACTTTAATGTGGTGCTAACCGGACATCCTAGTAGGCTCCATAACTAAAGTTAATCGATTTTGAAAAAAATTAAAAAATTACCATTTTTCTTATCATTACACATTACGTATATACAGCGCGTTTAGTGATGTCCGTATCGGGGTTAAAACTTTAAGGCCACTTTTGGTCAAGAAATCATTTTTGTTACCGATAGTAGAGGTATACCACGTAAAAGAGGAACCTTTCTACTTTAATGTGGTGCTAACCGGACATCCTAGTAGGCTCCATAACTAAAGTTAATCGATTTTGAAAAAAATTAAAAAATTACCATTTTTCTTATCATTACACATTACGTATATACAGCGCGTTTAGAGATGTCCGTATCGGGGTTAAAAGTTTAAGGTCACTTTTGGTCAAGAAATCATTTTTGTTACCGATAGTAGAGGTATACCACGTAAAAGAGGAACCTTTCTACTTTAATGTGGTGCTAACCGGACATCCTAGTAGGCTCCATAACTAAAGTTAATCGATTTTGAAAAAAAATAAAAATCATAAATTTTTCTGATCATTACACATAACGTATATACAGCGCGTTTAGAGATGTCCGTATCGGGGTTAAAACTTCAAGGTCACTTTTGGTCAAGAAATCATTTTTGTTACCGATAGTAGAGGCATACCACGTGAAAGATGAACCTGTCTACTTTAATGTGGTGCTAACCGGACATCCTAGTAGGCTCCATAACTAAAGTTAATCGATTTTGAAAAAAAATTAAAAATTAACATTTTTCTTATCATTACACATTGCGTATATACAGCGCGTTTAGAGATGTCCGTATCGGGGTTAAAACTTTAAGGTCACTTTTGGTCAAGAAATCATTTTTGTTACCGATAGTAGAGGTATACCACGTAAAAGATGAACCTTTCTACTTTAATGTGGTGCTAACCGGACATCCTAGTAGGCTCCATAACTAAAGTTAATCGATTTTGAAAAAAATTAAAAATTTAACATTTTTCTTATCATTACACATTACGTATATACAGCGCGTTTAGTGATGTCCGTATCGGGGTTAAAACTTTAAGGTCACTTTTGGTCAAGAAATCATTTTTGTTACCGATAGTAGAGGTATATCACGTAAAAGAGGAACCTTTCTACTTTAATGTGGTGCTAACCGGACATGCCAGTAGGCTCCATAACTAAAGTTAATCGATTTTGAAAAAAATTAAAAAATTACCATTTTTCTTATCATTACACATTACGTATATACAGCGCGTTTAGAGATGTCCGTATCGGGGTTAAAAGTTTAAGGTCACTTTTGGTCAAGAAATCATTTTTGTTACCGATAGTAGAGGTATACCACGTAAAAGAGGAACCTTTCTACTTTAATGTGGTGCTAACCGGACATCCTAGTAGGCTCCATAACTAAAGTTAATCGATTTTGAAAAAAATTAAAAAATTAACATTTTTCTTTTCATTACACGTTACGTATATACAGCGCGTTTAGAGATGTCCGTATCGGGGTTAAAACTTTAAGGTCACTTTTGGTCAAGAAATCATTTTTGTTACCGATAGTAGAGGTATACCACGTAAAAGAGGAACCTTTCTACTTTAATGTGGTGCTAACCGGACATCCTAGTAGGCTCCATAACTAAAGTTAATCGATTTTGAAAAAAAATAAAAATCATAAATTTTTCTTATCATTACACATTACGTATATACAGCGCGTTTAGAGATGTCCGTATCGGGGTTAAAACTTTAAGGTCACTTTTGGTCAAGAAATCATTTTTGTTACCGATAGTAGAGGTATACCACGTAAAAGAGGAACCTTTCTACTTTAATGTGGTGCTAACCGGACATCCTAGTAGGCTCCATAACTAAAGTTAATCGATTTTGAAAAAAATTAAAAAATTAACATTTTTCTTATCATTACACATTACGTATATACAGCGCGTTTAGAGATGTCCGTATCGGGGTTAAAAGTTTAAGGTCACTTTTGGTCAAGAAATCATTTTTGTTACCGATAGTAGAGGTATACCACGTAAAAGAGGAACCTTTCTACTTTAATGTGGTGCTAACCGGACATCCTAGTAGGCTCCATAACTAAAGTTAATCGATTTTGAAAAAAAATAAAAATCATAAATTTTTCTGATCATTACACATAACGTATATACAGCGCGTTTAGAGATGTCCGTATCGGGGTTAAAACTTCAAGGTCACTTTTGGTCAAGAAATCATTTTTGTTACCGATAGTAGAGGCATACCACGTGAAAGATAAACCTGTCTACTTTAATGTGGTGCTAACCGGACATCCTAGTAGGCTCCATAACTAAAGTTAATCGATTTTGAAAAAAAATAAAAATCATAAATTTTTCTGATCATTACACATAACGTATATACAGCGCGTTTAGAGATGTCCGTATCGGGGTTAAAACTTCAAGGTCACTTTTGGTCAAGAAATCATTTTTGTTACCGATAGTAGAGGCATACCACGTGAAAGATGAACCTGTCTACTTTAATGTGGTGCTAACCGGACATGCCAGTAGGCTCCATAACTAAAGTTAATCGATTTTGAAAAAAATAAAAATTATAAATTTATCTGATCATTACACATTACGTATATACAGCGCGTTTAGAGATGTCCGTATCGGTTTTAAAACTTTAAGGTCACTTTTGGTCAAGAAATCATTTTTGTTACCGATAGTAGAGGTATACCACGTAAAAGAGGAACCTTTCTACTTTAATGTGGTGCTAACCGGACATCCTAGTAGGCTCCATAACTAAAGTTAATGGATTTTGAAGAAAGAAAAAAAATCATTTTTTGGATCATTACACCTTAGATATACAGCGCGTTTAGAGATGTCCGTATCGGGGTTAAAACTTCAAGGCCACTTTTGGTCAAGAAATCATTTTTGTTACCGATAGTAGAGGTATACCACGTGAAAGAGGAACATTTCTACTTTAATGTGGTGCTAACGGGACATGCCAGTAGGCTCCATAACTAAAGTTAATCGATTTTGAAAAAAAATAAAAATTAACCATTTTTCTGATCATTACACATTACGTATATACAGCGCGTTTAGAGATGTCCGGATCGGGGTTAAAACTTTAAAGCCATATTTGGTCAAGAAATCATTTTTGTTACCGATGGTAGAGGTATACCACGTAAAAGAAGTACCGTTCTATTTTAATGTGGTGCTAACCGGACATCCTAGTAGGCTCCATAACTAAAGTTAATCGATTTTGAAGGGGAAAAAAATCATTTTTTTAGATCATTACACCTTAGATACTGCGCGTTTAGTGATGTCCGTATCGGGGTTAAAACTTTAAGGCCACTTTTGGTCAAGAAATCATTTTTGTTACCGATAGTAGAGGTATACCACGTGAAAGATGAACCTGTCTACTTTAATATGGTGCTAACCGGACATCCTTGTAGGCTCCATAACTAAAGTTAATCGATTTTGAAAAAAAAATCATTTTTCTGATCATTACACAATTACGTATATACAGCGCGTTTGGGGTTTTATTTTCGCCAATCTAGCGTTTTTTCGTCAACTGTTGCTGGTAACACTGGTTATAACAAACACACACGACCGCAGTTGTAGTACTGTGTGTCATGTCTTACTGTCCTTTTTTTCTTAGTGGCTGCTGTTAGTGTCTGCTCTTAGTGGCTGCTACCTTCAATGAGGCTCGCTCTTATTGTTCGCCAACTTCAGCCAGATCCGTTGTTTTTCTGTTCCGTACATTTGGCTAGTGTACAATATTTATGAAATCAATCAAGATGTCTCTTTCTGCGAAAGAATTGGTCTTCATTACAAAGTAAGCTTTGCGTGTTAGAGGCCTATCTATTTAACTCTCATGGTTTGTGAGCAATTAAACTGTTTACTGTTTGTATCCCGAATACGCGTACAATATTACTAAGATTGCTACAACACCGGTCATATTGTACTGTGAGTGTTACTTAGCCAACTGTAGCTTAGGCCTATACCCGAGACCTGTTGCGCGAAAACAAAGAAGGTTTTAACTACAATCACCGGATATCAGTAGAACATAAAAGTAAATGTCAGTGTAATTTGTAGAAACGTAATCTGATGTGGAAAAATGTATATGCGTAGTTAAGGGAGTCAATATCAGCACTTCGCTACATGAAACACACATGTATTGCTGATTTTGTATTCTTTAGCCTAGGCTCAGTTTGGATATGCACAGATTTATACGTGCAAGTAGGGGGCTAATGTAAGCACTTCTGTAGACAACACATCCGTGTATTGCTGATTCTGTATTAGCCTAGCTCAGTTTGGACGATCTCTGGGTCTGACAGTCAGGAGTTCAAACCAAGGCTTGGAACAAAGCCAAATGTAATTTTGTAAATGTTCTTGATTTTAGAGATCATATTTCAATCGGCAATTGAGCATCATTTGAAAGTCTGCACAGAATAACTGTCCTCAATTTTAAACTTGGAAGTATTGTCAGTTCTACTAATGTATCTATTGAAGTTCAATATGTTAAATTATCTAATAAAATGAGTTTGTTGAGTGGTCGGCAATAATTTAGTATCCAACTGTTGTGTAACTGTTTTTGAAAGTACTAGAGCTGAATTTTGATTCTTTCAGATTACTACAAATGGGTCCTGTGTAAATAAGCTACCGTGCTATACATCTTTGGACTTGTATAGCAATTCGACCATTTTGTATAATACTTTGCATTAATTGTGATACTGGATAACTCATGCCGTGGCTGTTAGATTGTACTAAAATTTGCCTTACTTATGCCAATTTTAATGTCTAAATGCAATTGAAGTTTCGCTATCACTATTAAGTACAGAAATATGTTACTTAATATACAATATGACTATGGTAGGAGTTCCCACTCATCATCATTTCCATAGCGTCAGATCTCCAGACATTGTGCTAGGCCTAGCCTCTAGAGGTTATTCGTAGGGCAGTCAATGGAATAACAGAAACTAACAATTATGCTAGGCCTAGCCTAGGCGATTTGCCGGGCAGTCAATGGAATAACAGAAACTTACATTATGCTAGGCCTAGCCTAGGCTGTTCTCTGGGAAGTCAATGGAATAACAGAAGCTCACATTATGCTAGGCCTAGCCTAGGCTATTCCCTGGGCAGTCAATGGAATAACAGAAACATACAGATACATGCTATAAACCAAGCAAGCAGATCCGTAAAGTGAAACGCCTGCACTATTGATTGTGAAAAAATACATTAACTGATTCCTGCGGCAGCCGAATGAATGAGGACTAAAACTTGCACTAATCCCCCTCTCCCCTACCCTATCCTACCCTTTCCAAGTCTTGCCAAGTGAATTAGAAAGTGCAACATGTTATTTACCAGGAAGCAGCTTAAATAAGACCTACTGTACAGTACTGCCCTCCTTGTTCCTGCAACCAGAGGAATAGTAAAACTATTCCCTTAGTCCCTTGGCAGCTGGACAAAGATGAAAGATGTCACATGTTGAAAGTTGCATATGTTCTGTTTATCAAAAAGCACACTGTATTTTGTTAACTTGTTATTTGTCAACCTATGGATTATAAAAGCCAGTTGAGATATTCTCATCATTCCAATGTTTTGAATTGTTCATGTGGTTGATCTGATATTCCCCTACAAGTTTCCTACAGTAGTCTTTTGTTGAAAAGTGCATTGTTGAAGTTCATTGAAAAACTGACTACGGCTGTTTTTATACTTTTTCAATGAATGTAAAGGGAATTATGATCACTTTGAAACCTAATTGCTAGCAATTCATCAACAAGTGTGCAAACTGTGTTACTTTACACCTTCTAAGACCTGCACTCCTGTCTGGTTAATTGTACAGTACTGTAGCAGCCTGGCATAATTTGCCATTCACCTGGGAGAATAGCCATGATTACTCGATTGATTTCTGAATATTTCATGTTAGAATTGGCCAGAAGTCTACCAATTGCCGATGTACTGTAGGCTTACAGTAGGCTAGTGCAGTACATTGTGTCTTGTTTTAATTTCTCAATGCCTTAGTGTAGTATAGTGGAATACTATAGAAGAGGTTGCAAAAAGACAAACACAAAACAGAACCACAATGCATTGCTGTATTTAGCCTCTTGGTTTGTGGGAAAACAGCTTTGACCCTATTTCAACTTTGACCCTGGTAGCCTGGTGTGTATGTTTACATTTTACACAGTATGCAGTGCAGTTACAGTAGTTGTAGTTATTGTTAACAGTTTCTTTACTAAAATTCTTCTAAATGCAAAATATACAGCACAGTAGTTCTACAAATTGACATAATAAACTTGAATTAATAAGCACTAGACTCTGTACTTCTCTTGACTGTATATATAATAAATTATATTCTAAAAACCTTTTTGACTCGTTTTCATTTCCAGCCTCCTTGCGGAGAATGCAATGAGTACTTCAACTTTTGAAAACCTGGCTGACGGTTTTCATAAACATTTTCCAAGCAAGAATGACCACTTCAAAGTAGGCAATGCACTGGTGAGTACATTGTTTTTAGTCCTGTTGTGGAATAATGAACCCTACGGTACCTCTCTATTCCACAGTCCACACATGTACAGTACAGGTATAGAATTAAATTCTGAATGTTACATTTTGCTAAAATGACATGCTACCATTTATAATAACAATGATGCCGATGCCTTTGTTTGTCTACTGATGAGTTTGCAGCAACATCCAGGGACATTAAATCAGTAAATAGCCAGCAGAATGTTGATGCGTGGCCGATGTAATATGACAGTGCTGACTGACCTGTTTGTGATCTGTTAATAGACTGTTCTACTTTAAACTGTACAGTACTAATCTTCAGTCTTTTTCTAGCCTAGTGCTTCTTACGTTATCCACCCAGGGCGACCCAAAAGGTCAGATCCAAACGACATGACAAACCTAATCTGATTCCCACAGACGCTAAACGCTTGAAACAACCCAACAGTCAAACCGCTCCAGCCCCCCCCTCCCTCCCCATACAGAACTGAATTTCGAGCTCTACATAAGTATATAGTTAATATGTCGCCCTACAGAGCCTCGACCCCAAACATAAATAGCCCCGAGAAAACGTTGCTAGACAAATGCCCATAATCCTCAATTTTGAAGCTCAGCCTAGCCTAGCCTATATTCATCCTTTTGGTAGGTTTTACTCTTGAGGAACCAGGATCTTTTACCTCAGCCAGAGCAGCGACTGGCAGCTTTATTCTTACTCTGGGAAGTCAACAAAGGAGAGACAATGGGGAACAATCCATTTGCTCCAGTATTTGCACACGTACTGGTAAGGACGGTTTCTCAAATTATCACATATGGAAATGATTTAATTTCCATGTCCAGAGATATAAATGTTGTCGTAATCATTCCTGGTACCTGCGTACTGTATATCATTACTAGGGAATACAATTAGCTGGATGATCATTTGACTTCCAGGAACTGCAGTTTAACTGGTGTTGTATACGTATGCAAGTACAGGAAAAAAATAAGAACTTGGATGTATGATTTTAGCTATACTGTATTATATGGTTTCAGACTGGATGGTTGTGTTTTCTGGTCACTGCTGGAAACTTCGGAAGAGTACACACTTATTAAGTAGAAAGACAGTGATTGTGTTTGTTCCCTTGGAGTTTGAATCCGTGAGCAAATTTTTAAATTTCAAAAACAAAATATTAATAAGTGATAAAGGCCTACAGGACTTTCACAGCTGATGTATGAGCCTACTGTAACCCACTCTTTCTAAACGAATTTGTGACCCATAAATAAGTAAATACTTTTTATTTCTCAGTTTATCAGAGTTACTCATTCTTATAATCTCAAGAGTTACATAAAACTACAGATATATTTTTACCCATTTCCTCATCTCATTCTATCTTTTTATTGTTCAATTAAATCCTTCTCTCCCAAACTTCACAGCTCAGTGACAATGACAGAAACTCCATCGTCAACTTGATATCTCCAATCGGCAAAGGGGAGAAGGCTTTCCTGTCCCAACTAGCATCTACAACCATCCCCCCCAGGGATATCCTAATGGTACGTACATTATAAGGTACTAGAAATGTGAATGCAATAATTTTCTCCAGATTTCAGTATTTTTTCTGTTTTTCTTTCGTAGTTCTAAGTCACTAGTTTGCATTAATTCCCTACTCTCAAGCTAGCCATATTCTACACATAAGAAGATTCATTTGAGTTTACTTGTACAGTTGTCTGTGGTATTACTATAGTAAAACATATTTTCTATAAAGTAACACAATTTTACTTGATACTTATAGTAAAGTATTTTTTAATTGAAGTATAGTTAAAGTGTGGAAGTATGGACTTCTTGTGTTGTTCATCCTGAACTGAGGAGTGGATGTTATTATCATTGTTGCATCAATCAGTACATGAACAAACATACCAGTCATCGCACTCTTCTGTTAGGTAGTATATTTGAAGTGTGGAAGTATGGGCTTCTTGTGTTGTTCATCCTGAACTGAGAAGTGGATGTTATTATCATTGTTGCATCAATCAGTACATGAACAAACATACCAGTCATCACACTCTTCTGTAAGGTAGTATATTTGAAGTGTGGAAGTATGGACTTCTTGTGTTGTTCATCCTGAACTGAGAAGTGGATGTTATTATCATTGTTGCATCAATCAGTACATGAACAAACATACCAGTCATCAAACTCTTCTATACGGTAGTATAGTTGAAGTGTGGAAGTATGGGCTTCTTGTGTTGTTTAAACAAGTTAAACCATTACACACCAGTGCCAAATTTGTACATAAAGTTACACATTACGATCATCATTTGTACGGTCTTCACTGCAGCAACTGAAGAAGACCCCCAGGCAGATAGTATCGACTGATCCAGGACCAAATGTTGGCGATTGGGGAGGACTGAAACTGTCTCTAGCAGAGAAGCATAATGAATTACCAGCAGAGGGTAAATCAGGCCTCTCCTGTATCATAACAGACCCTGAAACAGATTCAAGGTAAGGCCATACCTAGAGCAATAATGATAATAATAACAATAGTAATATTCAGGAATATTATTGATATGTTAATTGGATTGATAATTACCTAGATCAATACATGTGCATTGGTATCCTTGTAAAACCAGACCCTGAAACACAATGTTAATGAGGTGGAATGTCAGCCATTGTGCATTGGTATCTTTATAAAAGTGTATTTTAATATAGGCCTGACCTGTATAATGCCCAATACCCGCTACAAAGACCAGAAGTGAAGTAATTATTATTCCACTGGCCAGTGTCAAATGAACATATGACTACTTTAAATGATCTATTTTGTATCAAAATATGTCGAGAGAAAGAAAATTAATGGTGTAGAGCAGATCTTTATTACAAGTGTAAGATAGGACCAGACCTTGGATCAACCTAAAGGTAAGACCTTATTGACATATTGTCAAATGGAGAGAATAAAGTAACAAGGTATGCAATGATGTTATATACGTAGCAATGAATAATATACTTTGAATGGGTGATTTTGCAGTGCTCTTGGTGAAGGTTAATTACTGTCATTAGTTACCGCTTTTTATTACTGTATTATTTCTGAGTCTGAGTCAACTTTTGAGTTAAGTGTTAGGTGATATTGAGTGCAGCATTAACTGGAAACTTTCAAGCAGTTTGTTCTAGAATTTGTAAGATAGACTGGTTGATGACATTTCGTCTTTGGACAGACGATATGTAATGTCGTTCATTTCCTCACTTAGCTATAATCCGAGCATAGCCACGACTGTGATGGAGAATCTAATGTGTGGTAATCGGTCACCGATCAACAGTCACTTCAAGCCAGAGTTTATCAGAATAGCACCACCATTACACATCTGTGACGATGAGGTACGGTAAAACACACACTCATATATAGCTGCAATGTGTGTTGAATATATATCTAGTGATAGCATGCTCAAGTGTATTATGGCTCAGTTTACACTCTCAACTGAACTATCTGTACACATTGTGAAATTATTTTCCCAAATTCTACATATTTTTGTTGAATTATTTCTGAAACATGGTATGGTGCACGTGATAAATGAGTGAAAGACTGTACATCCTGACTGCACATTGGTCTAAGTAAGTAAGTAGGCATAAGGCTTACTAATAATAGCACCATATCTAATACTTGTTGTGGTGCAGTCCATGTAATAAATTTATGAATAATAAGCATCAAAACTTCACATGGCCACAAGCATACAATATAATATGCAAGTCTTAGTTTAAATGACTTAGTGAAATAATGTTTCAACATTTTTGGCAGTAAAATATTAGACAGACTAATATTGGTTTAGGTCAGTTGTGTTTAACAAAACAACTATCAAATTATCCCCTTCGCATTCGTTTAGTTGGTATGGTTACACCCCGGCGAGAGGGACCACTTTGTCGCATGGGATAATGGCATGGGAATCAACAACAGTGCTGGACTTCAAGAAGTAAAGAAACTGATGGCTAAAGCCTTTAAGGAACCTCTCTTACTAGCCAAGCAACAGCAGTTATTAAGTGAACTGGAGAAAGATCCAAAACTAGTCTACCATATTGGACTTACCCCAGCAAAAGTATGTATGAAAGTGTTCAGCAGTCTGGAACTGCATTATTAACTGCTGCAGATTACTACATGGTCTACGGGAAATTCATATATTGGTTACCGGATTGGAAACCAAGTAAAGGTCATTAGTTTCGATTCATTCAAGGACTGTGTGTAACATACAGTGCTCAGCTGTTTTGTAACAAGAAGAACTTGATGTAGGGAAACTTTTATTATAACAAATTTTTTTATTCTACCGTACTGGACTGAACCCCAGCATGGGTATTTACAGGAATGTGCAGTCCTTCAAAATGGTGATAGCAGATGACTAGCCTATTCCAATTTAGCAGAATCATATGAAACTAGTTTGGTCGCAGAGTAGAGTAGACAAGTGGAAACAAGGAAGGGGATTATCCATGAAATAAGATTACTTCAGCAAAAGTGACCCTAGGTACAGTATTATGAAGCCTGTACACATGGACTCATTCAACACTGCGTTGTGGCTCTTTATATTCCAATATATATATATATATATATATATATATATATATACATATATATTTTGATTCCTGCAGTTTCCTGGGCTGGTGGAGAATAATCCGATACCTGCAATAGAGATCCTACTGAGGTTGATGCAGTCCAACCAAATCACAGAATACTTCAGTGTACTTGTCAATATGGATATGTCGTTACATTCCATGGAGGTGGTGAACAGACTAACAACAGTAAGTCTGTTATTTATGAAAAAAACATTAAAATGTTTGTATTATATTCTTCAGTGTACTGACAGTTTGCTACCCAACATTGTGTGAAGTTAGACAGGGCGAAATACATATAACTGAATCATTTTGTTGTTTCTACTTATTGTTCTGCAGCAGGTTGTAGGAAAATATTATAGCACGATTTTTAAATTTGTTGTACACAAATGTCGTTGTTGTAAGCCTATTATGAGCCTATCATATCTCTGTACACATAATATTAACATTAGGACACTAAATGTATCATGATCATGACACATGCACTAGCGACCAGATGTGACATAATAATAGTGAAGTGCATTTCCCCCACTCAGGCAATACTAGTCCATCATTTACAATTAGGGATGGTAGTGTGAAGAGAATGTTTCAATATTGTTTACTTGTTATTCAGTGTGCGAGTTTAACAAAGACATCTGCCTTGGAATAAGTCTGCACAATGAATAGCTATTATTAGAACCCTACTGCTGTAAGGCTGCCGTGTAAACTATTATTATAAACCTACTGTTGTAAGGCTGTAGTGTAAAACTATATTTAGAATTTCACTGCTATAAGGCTGCAGTGTAAAAAACTACAAATATAGTCTGGCATTCTCTATGGCACCTTAAATGAACACGACATTAGAACACTACTGCTATAAGGTTGTGGTGTAAAACTATTATTAGAATGCTACTGCTATAAGGCTGCAGTATAAAACACCACAAATATAGTCTGGCATTCTCTATGGCACCTTAAATGAACTCGACATTAGAACACTACTGCTATAAGGTGGTGGTGTAAAACTATTATTAGAATGCTACTGCTATAAGGCTGCGGTATGAAACACCACAAATATAGTCTGGCATTCTCTATGGCACCTTAAATGAACTCGACATTAGAACACTACTGCTATAAGGCTGTGGTGTAAAACTATTATTAGAATGCTACTGCTATAAGGCTGCGGTATAAAACACCACAAATATAGTCTGGCATTCTCTATGGCACCTTAAATGAACTAGACATTAGAACACTACTGCTATAAGGCTGTCATGTAAAACTATTATTAGAATGCTACTGCTATAAGGCTGCGGTATAAAACACCACAAATATAGTCAGGCATTCTCTATGGCACCTTAAATGAACTAGACATTAGAACACTACTGCTATAAGGTTGTGGTGTAAAACTATTATTATAATGCTACTGCAATAAGGCTGCGTTATAAATCACCACAAATATAGTCTGGCATACTCTATGGCACCTTAAATGAACTAGACATTAGAACACTACTGCTATAAGGTTGTGGTGTAAAACTATTATTATAATGCTACTGCTATAAGGCTGCGGTATAAAACACCACAAATATAGTCTGGCATTCTCTATGGCACCTTAAATGAACTCGACATTAGAACACTACTGCTATAAGGTTGTGGTGTAAAACTATTATTAGAATGCTACTGCTATAAGGCTGCAGTATAAAACACCACAAATATAGTCTGGCATTCTCTATGGCACCTTAAATGAACTCGACATTAGAACACTACTGCTATAAGGTTGTGGTGTAAAACTATTATTAGAATGCTACTGCTATAAGGCTGCAGTGTAAAACTATGGTTAGAATGCTACTGCTATAAGGCTGCGGCATAAAACTCCACAAACATAGTCTGGCATTCTCTATGGCATCTTAATGAACTCGACATTAGAACCCCACTGCTATAAGGCTGCAGTATAAAACTATTATTAGAATGCTATTGCTATAAGGCTGCAGTGTAAAACTATTATTAGAATGCTACTGCTATAAGGCTGCAGTGTAAAACTATGGTTAGAATGCTACTGCTATAAGGCTGCGGTATAAAACTCCACAAACATAGTCTGGCATTCTCTATGGCATCTTAATGAACTCGACATTAGAACCCCACTGCTATAAGGCTGCAGTATAAAACTATTATTAGAATGCTATTGCTATAAGGCTGCTGTGTAAAACACCACAAATATACTATTGTCTGGCCTTCTCTATGACACCTTAATGAACAAGACATAAGAAACCTACTGCTATAAGGCTACAGTATAAGACTATTATTAGGATGCTAGTGCTATAAGGCTGTGATGTAAATCTATTATTAGCACCGTACTGCTATAACACTGTGTTGTAAAACTCCACAAATACAGTCTGGCATTCACTCTGGCACCTAAATTAACAAGACATTAGAACCCTACTGCAATAAGGCTGCAGTATAAACTATTATTAGAATGCTACTGCGATAAGGCTGTGATGTAAAACTATTATTAGAACCGTACTGCTATAGGACTGTGTTGTAAAACTCCACAAATATAGTCTGGCATTCACTATGGCACCTAAATTAACAAGACATTGGAAACCTACTGCTATAAGGCTACAGTATAAAACTATTATTAGAATGCTACTGCTATAAGGCTGCAGTATAAAACTATTATTAGAATGCTATTGCTATAAGGCTGCTATGTAAAACAAGACATAAGAAACCTACTGCTATAAGGCTACAGTATAAGACTATTATTAGAATGCTATTTTTATTAGGCTGCTATGTAAAACTTCTCAAATATAGTCTGGCATTCTCTATGGCACCTTAATGAACAAGACATTTCAGGGCAATCTTCTGCACAGTGCAGTAACATTCAGCCACAACTGTAAAGAATCACACCTTGAAATTGGATTTAGAGTATTGACTTTCAGTTACATTGCTTCACTGAACATGTAATCTATTTAAGAAACTATACCATGCCTGTCATGTACTCTTGAAATACTACAGTTACATTGCTTCACTGAACATGTAATCTAATAAGAAACTATACCATGCCTGTCATGTACTCTTGAAATACTACAGTTACATTGATTGACTGAACATGTAATCTATTTAAGAAACTATACCATGCCTGTCATGTACTCTTGAAATACTACAGTTACATCGATTGACTGGAACATGTAATCTATTTAAGAAACTATACCATGCCTGTCATGTACTCTTGAAATACTACAGTTACATTGATTGACTGGAACATGTAATCTATTTAAGAAACTATACCATGCCTGTCATGTACTCTTGAAATACTACAGTTACATTGCTTCACTGAACATGTAATCTAATAAGAAACTATACCATGCCTGTCATGTACTCTTGAAATACTACAGTTACATTGATTGACTGAACATGTAATCTATTTAAGAAACTATACCATGCCTGTCATGTACTCTTGAAATACTACAGTTACATCGATTGACTGGAACATGTAATCTATTTAAGAAACTATACCATGCCTGTCATGTACTCTTGAAATACTACAGTTACATTGATTGACTGGAACATGTAATCTATTTAAGAAACTATACCATGCCTGTCATGTACTCTTGAAATACTACAGTTACCTGTACATCGATTGACTGAACATGTAATCTATTTAAGAAACTATACCATGCCTGTCATGTACTCTTGAAATACTACAGTTACATTGATTGACTGAACATGTAATCTATTTAAGAAACTATACCATGCCTGTCATGTACTCTTGAAATACTACAGTTACATTGATTGACTGGAACATGTAATCTATTTAAGAAACTATACCATGCCTGCCATGTACTCTTGAAATACTACAGTTACATTGATTGACTGGAACATGTAATCTATTTAAGAAACTATACCATGCCTGCCATGTACTCTTGAAATACTACAGTTACATCGATTGACTGGAACATGTAATCTATTTAAGAAACTATACCATGCCTGTCATGTACTCTTGAAATACTACAGTTACATTGATTGACTGAACATGTAATCTATTTAAGAAACTATACCATGCCTGTCATGTACTCTTGAAATACTACAGTTACATTGATTGACTGAACATGTAATCTATTTAAGAAACTATACCATGCCTGTCATGTACTCTTGAAATACTACAGTTACATTGATTGACTGGAACATGTAATCTATTTAAGAAACTATACCATGCCTGTCATGTACTCTTGAAATACTACAGTTACATTGATTGACTGAACATGTAATCTATTTAAGAAACTATACCATGCCTGTCATGTACTCTTGAAATACTACTTGACAGTTATGATCACTGGTTCCTTCTGCAGGCTGTAGATCTACCTCAAGAATTTGTTCATCTGTATATTTCTAATTGTATCTCAACCTGTGAGGCTATGGAAGACAAATCAATGCAGAACAGACATGTCAGATTGGTAAGTAACCATCAAAATCATGGCTTTGAGAAAGTTGCTGTGGAAAAAAAGCTATGTGACATTCATGTAGTGAGAAACAAAAGTTATTCCAAAACTGTTATATGAATACCCAGATTGCTTGAAATGTCCTCCTTACTCAAGATGTGACTCTTTGCAGACACAGTTCCTTATTTTTCCATAGTATTCCTCAATGGTTGCTCAATGTTGATCTGTGATGTCTCCGTGGCAATTGTTTCTGCAAGTTATTAAGTTTTCTGATTTGTAGATTGCTTTTTATAAGTGATTTATTTGATACTTTTTCTGTATAACTCTTTATTGTTATACAAGCAACTGAAAGGTGTAATTTCTCCAGGATATTATTTTGTGTTACATTTAAAGAGGAATTCCTCTAAAGGTGATACTTTGTTGTTGCGACTTGCTTGAACAACTCTTGCATATAGTGTACAGTCATGGTAATAAGTGTGGTCACTTAAACTACACCTTTCTTAAGGTTCTTTTGAGTGTAAGCCATCTTTTCTTTTACGACTGCATAGGTCTATTTTTCGGTTTCTTGCTATAGCAAAAGGAACCTATGTAGTCAGGTTCGCGTGTGTGTCTGTTAGTGCATCTGTGACACTTGCTTGGGTACGCTCTATCTCAATAAGGGAAAGTTGGATCGAGGCCAAACTTGGACTATAGATCTGCTATATCATGAAGGTGTGCCATATTATTTTTGATGCCCACAAAGGTCACCAAAGGTCAGTTGTGGTCCAAAATACTATATTAAAATAAAAATAAAAATATTAAAACTGCAATAACTCGCAGTGCCAATGTGTGACGAAGTTGATATTTTGGGGCAAGTTGTGAACAGGTAAGGGGAACATTAATAGGTCAATTAATGTTAAAAAACTAGTATTTTGTTGGGAGAAAATGGGCAAAGAAAAAATGTTTGAATTTTTATAGTTTTTGATGCTATATTCACGTCTCACCGATCAAAAAAATGTCAATGGGTTGACCCCAGGTGACCTTTGTGTGTTAAGTTATATGAGGTCAAAGTTAATTTTCAGACATTTAATGCAATAACTCCCAATTCCAATGTGTGACACAGTTGATATTTTGGGACAAGTTGCAAATGGTAAAGGGGAATATTTTCAAACTTAACGGTCATGTGATCCGAGGTCACCAAAGGTCAATTAATGATAAAAAATAGTATTTTTTTTGGGGGGGTGGCAAATATAAAATGTTTGAACTGTTACAGTTTTGATTAGTCTCTAGTTAGGTCTCACCGATCAATAATGTCAATTGGTTGACCCCAGGGTGACCTTTGTGTGTGAAGTTATGTATATAAGTTCAAAGTTAATTTTTAGACATATAATGCAATTAATTCCCAATGCCAAGGTGTGACATGGTAGATATTTTTGGACAAGTTGTGAATGGGGTGGTGGAACATTTTCAAACTTAACGGTTATGTGATTTGAGGTCACCAATGTTATCATATCTGTTGACCCGCTTGTAAGTGACCTTATATTTCTTACATTTTCGACGCCATATTCAGGTCTCAAAAGTGCCTTCAGATCAAAAATCCGATCACAGTTTGTGATCACAAAAGTGTTGGCTATAGTGTTGGCTACTTTATGGGCACATATAGGACCACAATTACTTGGACTATTTGAGCCCATTATGTGTATTGTCATAAACCCCTACGCAAGGAACCACAGTGCCCTCGGGCTCTTGTTTTTTAAAGAAATGATCTGCTGGTTGATTAAAAAGTTTGATCAAATAGTACATTTCTTTGTTCAACAATTCAGCAGGATCTTAATCAGACCAATATAATTCTCTGTCAGCAAATCTGTTCTCCTTGGACTAACTGCAAATATGGCTGCTTGGTTTTTTCAAGAAGATATCATTGCGACATTCCTGTGATCCTTACATCATGACACACACATGATTCTGTGACAGAGTTTTGATTTCAGCAAGAATGAAATAACTGTCTATGGATTTTATTCATATTTCTGTTTGTCCATTAGGTCTGTGTCTTCTTGCAGTCTCTTATCAGAAACAAGATTATCAATGTAAAGGTATGTAGTACTTCTTGAATAATTAAACACTTACAATAATAATTAAACTTAAAGTGGTGAAAGTGTCTGGTCTTTCTAGTACTTGTAACTTTTCGTGCCTGTGAACGTTGCCCACAAATCTTGCGGTTAATTGACAAGTTCATTTCTTATGTTTTGCCTTGGTGTTAAACCTTGCCTACAACCATGCAGGTCTTCAGTTAATTTGGGGTTATTTTTGATACTATAAGATACAAAACAATCTTGTTAGTTAGCTTGATTGGTTATGAAATGTCCAGAGACAACTAAAAACGAAATTCACCCGCATTTTCAAGTTTAGATTTGCTTCATCTAAGAGATTGACAGCAAATAAAGATTGAAATTTCTGAATAAGACAATTTTCAAAATCAGGTGGTGAGCGTACAAGATTGGAGGTTTTGTTTAGTACCTTATTTGGTCATTGATCAATATCTGTCATCTTAACTCCAATCTTGCTGTAGTTTTACTGACTATTTAGTGAATTCTGCCATTGTTTCAGGATCTATTTATCGAGATGCAAGCATTTTGTATCGAGTTCAGTCACATCAGGGAAGCAGCAGGATTGTTCAGACTCTTGAAAAATATGGACAGCGAACAGCAACAACAGCCTCAGCCAAGCACCAGAAACACCAGTAACACTTAATAGAACTCTCGCCATATGCAGCCAGTGAACAGGAACTACAGCTCCCAGTACGGCATCACAGAAATACATGCACATTGTTGATGACCAATGAAAAGATAATTATTTGAAACTTATCTAGAAGGTTATCACATTTGCCAGATGATGTGAACACAGCAGGTTGGTACACTGTCAACATATAGTGTTAAAACTTTCATTTGTGTGATATCTGAAATATCCACTCTTCAACTAGAGATGTAAGATCTTGATGAATCTGCTTAAAACTTAAAATTTCATAAAGCAGCCAGTTAGTTCAGCCCAATCTTAAATTACATCAAATATAGGCAATCGAAAGGCGATTCATGGTATCGTTGGAATTCTCATAGATTATTCCCAAATAAGTAATATAAGATAAGCCAGGTGTTACCTATTAGCCAGTTGGCCGGCCCATGGGTCAAATCCAGCCCTCATACAGTTCATCAGATTTCATGTGTCCTACAATAATAAATTTGCCCAACCTTTGGTACTATGCTGGTATGCAGGCTCTTAAACCCTTACTTATACTTTAGTCTTGAGAGCACCTACTGATCTGTCCTACATTTTGCTCAAATCTAGGTGTAAAGTGGGACATGGTGTACTCTGACCCTTTTCTTAGCTCCAACCTTTGTTTTCTATTGGCAAACATAGATTTATACAAGTATAAACCCTGATATATATAGAATGCACTTGGAGCAGTGTGCCTAATGGTAAACCTGACTACAGCATTCAACAACAACACATTGCAACCTTCTAGCATGTACAACAGTTGTTTAAAACTTGCAGTATTCACAGCTGTGTGGGAAACTGTTGCATTAAGTCCATCGCACAGTATAAGAAGCTAGTCCGGTAGCCCCCATGTTACCACCTTTTCTCAGGGGTAATTTCAGTCAAGCAGAATAAGTTGACTTAGAGAGATTGCACCTCTCAAACTGTTTTGTGCACAGCATCTCTTTAGTTACCGTTGAGTTTTCCACTCAGTAATGATATACAGTATGTTAACATGAGAACTTGCAAGTAGTTCCAATTCAAATTTCAGTATATCTCCCCTTATTAAGGTTTGGTTAAAGTTACAGGCTTGTGGTTATACAGCACAGCTTAGACAGTGTGCATTAAGGTATTAGTCCAGTTAGGCAATCAGAAGGAAATAGATAGGAGCATGGACGGAAAAGCAAAATGATCTATATCTCAACTATAGTTCATTTCCTACAAGCAAAGTAATATTTAGCTATAATACTATGAATCCCTAGAAGTTTCCTAAAGAGGTTCATATCACATGAACTGAGGATTTAGCTATAATACTATTACTCTTTGGAAGTGTACTGAAGATGTTAACTGTCACATGATCTGAGGATTTAGCTTTTATAATATTAATCCTTAGAAGTGTTCTGAAGATGTTAAATGTCACATGAAGTGAGGATTTAGCTATCATACATTTAATCCCTAGAAGTGTTGTAAAGATGTTAATGTCACATTATCTGAGGAATTAGCTATAATACTTTTAATCCTTAGAAGTGTTCAAAAGATGTTAATGTCACATTTTCTGAAGATTTAAATATCATACTTTTAATCCTGAAAGGTGTTCTGAAGATGTTCAATGTCACATGAACTGAGGATTTAGCTATAATACTTTTAATCCCTAGAAGTGTTCTAAAGATGTTAATGTCACATTTTCTGAGGATTTAGCTATCATACTTTTAATCCTTGGAAGTGTTCTGAAGATATTAAAGTCACATGAACTGAGGATTTAACTATATATAGTACTATTAATCCTTAGACGTGTTCTGAAGATGTTAAATGTCACACATGAACTGAGTATTTAACTTTCATACTTTTAATCCCTAGAAGTGTTCTGAAGATTTTAAATTCACATGAACTGAGGAATAAGCTATATTACTAATTCCTAGAAGTGTTCTGAAGATGTTCATGTCACATTTATTAAGGATCCTCTTTTGCCTTCTCAAATGTATGTTTGAAATAGAAAAGACTAAAAGTTAATTATCACAACTGCAATGTATTGGACAAAGTACGCCATGACAATTCGGTAGAAAACCACCTGAAAAAAAAACAAAGAAACAGCAGTTTTAACTAAGTTCAAAATTTACTCAATGTTGAGTTTAATTGTTTTTTTCTTCGTTACTTTGTAAATATAACTTGAAATTAACATGAAAATATGTCTCCTCTCTGTTATCTCTGTAGTTGATCTTTAGAATAGATATAATTTGATAGATAGGGAAGGGAGGGGTCTTGGGAGAAGGTGGTGGGGGGCAAAATGGTGTCTTCTGAGTAAAAGAAACACATTGCCTGCAGAATTCGACTGAAACAGATGCCATGCAACTAGACTTCTGTTAGTTTTTGATGATTGTCTAGAATCTTGGTCGCACAACTTGGCTTCCTACACTGCACGACTAACAAGCACATAATCAAATGTATTCCAGCTCAAATACAATCCTACTTCACTGTGATTAACCTGGGAGCACTCGCACCGGCACACTTTTGCTGAAAAAAATTCGTGGTATTTTTGTCTCCCACACATTTTTGAAGACTATGTAACAACTGGCATCTTTTTTTTATCTTTCATCTGAGTATACAATTATTGCATTCCATTGCAAACATAAATCGCATTGATTTGTTAAGAAAACCAAGTTTGTACCAAATTTGCATCTAGTACAAATTTGCATCTGGCAACACTGTCCTGTTATTGCTGATGACCACCAGGGTACCACGGCCAGGTAAGGCTTCACTAGTCATCCGATCTGATGACATTGTTAACCAAACTAGCTTGAAGTTGAAGAATTGCAGAATAAAAGTGGTTTGTCAATAATTGTATATGGCAAAATAATTACTTGTGCAATGTGCATGACAAAACTTGATTTTATCAAAGATATTTGACCTCTCTAAATAATTATCCCAGTATACATTAGTGTATGTAGCAGTTGTTAGGCTAGCCTAACATAGGCCTAAACGTTACTGGCAAGCATGCATTCAATAACTTACAGCATGGGGGTCACTGGCGTAGCTAGGTGGTGGCCAAAGCCACTCCCAATTTAAAGACAAAAAATAATTCATCCAAAATAAAGGATTTAGTTTAGATGCAACCTGCAAGACCTGGGAAGTGCCAATTCCGGCGATCTAGAGGTACCCTTTCACAAATGTCTACGTTCCGCGCAAACTGATGGTGGCGCCCTACTTAGATAGTAACAAACTCAGGATTCGACCACCTCAACCAAAAATCCTGGCTACGCCATTACTGGGTAATAACCCCCCTCCCCCCACAACCTCCGCTTCCTAAAGTCGTACGTGAGTGGGTAAGGGGGGGGGCTTCTCATGTTTTTTTTCCAATATAAATGCTCTGAGATGTACTTGATCTGCGGGCAAGAGCGGATCCTTGATTTTATGAAAGGGGGGCCATATAAATCATCTTGTGATCTCCGTGATGGGGAGAGGTGGTTTCCGAGTCCCCTTCCCCATTTGAGAATTTTGAATAATTAACTTCCCGCTTCCTGTTCGTGTTTGGTAGAGATGGTTTAGGGAGAATCCCTGATCTGAGAGAATTTTCTGGTAATTTGCGTGGTTTTTAGTTTTTACCCACATCACGGTACTACTATACAAACAAATCTCTAAGAAAACAGGCCTATATAAAGTGCGCATAAAAAGTTAGGGCTCAAATGTGATATGAGGTGTATCTGGAGCTCTAAAATCATGCCCCAAAATTTTGGTTTTGATAAAACAAAATCTACAGAAACTAAGTTCAACGTTAGACAACATTGAGGATTTACATTAGTGTGAAGGATTGGACGACTCTGGCGTACTGTAGGTCTAGGATATCACCTTAGCCTAGCCTAGGCCTTCTACTAAGTACTGATCCCTAAATCAATGTACTTTCTAGCTAACTGCATAAAACTCCCCCTCCCCCCCCAACCCTAAAAAAAAAAAAATTGAAGGGAGGAACATTTCCCCAGTCATTTACAATCCTAGTGTGAACCCTGGCTGCATTAGGGTATAGTAGACCACATCATGTTTTTAAAAATAGATGCCGACTGGGTTAAAATTCATTCTATGACAGGAGGCACGGGGTCTCCTGGGGATTGAGGTTCTGCCCTAGATTGTTTAGCTAGGCTAGCCAGGGTGCATTTAGTTAGTCCACAAAAAAAAAAGGTTTCGGCATGGAGTTGATTTTTGTTGGTGTGTCGATGTGCAAGCAACGCCTTGCCGGTGTAGAAATATGCCATGCTAGCCTAAATAATGTTTCCAATAAGCTGGGCATGACGTTACTGAGGTGTATAATAGCTAGGGCCTTGGTGTAACATATGGCGCAAGGCATACATGGAATGCACCCTGCATCAGGCTATGTATATCTGTGTGAGCAAGAGCCTTAAAACTACATGGATTGTAGCTTAATTGCAGTTAATATATAAGACTCATGAGAATAGTCGACCATGAGGAGATGTGTGGGTGTGGGTAAGCTATGATAGGATGGGTTATGAGCTGGGACTGTGATCCAATTTTATTTAACATTTATTTATTTTGTTTCAGTTTCTTGTTCACTATTTTTCTTTTTCTTGTTACAATAAATAAGAGGTAAACTGAAGTCAAATGTGATGTACTTAAAGTGATACAAACCCATTGTTTGTTTTATTAACTTGTATTTCATAGAGAAACAGAGTCACATAGTTTCACGTACATTGTCCTATTGGCATTACCCTGAACATCATTTCTGACTTAGGGTCCAAATTTTGTCTGAATTTGTCTATGCTTATCGTTGGAGGCTCTCTTAAAGGAAGGCTTCCCTAACCACATTTGTTTTCAAAAATTAGGTTACATATGCAAACTGGCTGAGTTTTCCACCACCCTCCCCACACCCCATCCTTAAATTAAACATATGTGACAAAGTTTGGGAGTATCACTTTTATCTTTAGGAAAATGTATTCCTCATGTAATTTCCTTTCATTTGATACCCATTATGCCTTACTTTCATAAACTTCAGTTTTTATTTTTAACCCCTCCCAGCCCCACCCACCCACGTTGCCCACCCGAGCCAATAGTGGGTGTAGATTAATATTTTCGGTAAAGGGTCAGCTCTACAGCATAGTTACATGTAGATTAATATTCCTTGTTTTTTTCCTTTCATTTGACAGTCATATCTAATATCTACATTATTCATATATTACATGAAAACCCATTTTTGAACTTACCCTGGGTTCCCCTAATTCATGGGGAATATGAGAGCATCTAGGGTTCCCCCTCTCAGAATTGTGAAATATGGATTCCTGGTATCATTTCCTTTCATTTGATACCCACCATGCCATACTTTAAATAATCGAAGACTTACCCCTCCCACCCAAAGGGGTTGGGGCTGTGTGAACATTTGAGAGTGAGCCCTTTCAGATTTTCATCAGGGCACCCTGGGCTATCTTTTAGATACAACATATAAAATAGCACAAGGAATGAAAAAAATGTTCCGGTACTCCCTAGTTAGATTGGTTACATTTATGCACAGACTGACCGCCAGTTGGGGGGAATGTCAAACATGATTTGGAATGTCAAACATGATTTGATATTACTAAACACTGGCTTTTCATATTTCCGAGCTGTGTTTACACTGAGACATATCCCATCATAAGTGTATGTTATCAGCTTGATTATGTTAGATTTAGCTAATTTGAAAACCCATCACCATTACAGGAAATAGACATGGTAATAAATGAAAGGAAACACACGAAGTACACGTTTCCTAGATGATAATGATGACTATGACAATGATGATGTCATATTAAGTCTTGCTTGCTTGTTGCTTGTTGGGTTTCTGTCTCCTTTAAGAAAATAGCCAAGTAAAAATAAAGTAAATAAAGAGAAAATAAACATCGTATGGGGGCACAGTAATATCTATTGAAAACAAAATATTATTTTTTTTTTTACAATTTTACAGTACAAAAACTTTTATTAAAATTTACTTGTTCTAAAGCCAAAGAACTAAGGTAGCAAAAATTGGGATTTTTACATTTCTTGTGTTCGAAACAAAATATTCTCACAGCTCAAGGGTCATATCATATACGTCTATGGAGAGTAAGAAAGGAAAACAAGGTCATAAAATATAAAGAGTGAGATTTTAATGTTTGATCTGCCATTGCATTTTGCCAATGTTACGCAAAGTGATTGGTCATCTACCACACATTGCATATGCCTGACTGCCTGCTTGTGGTATTACAGAAATCGGTCGTCATTTCTATAAAAAAAAAACGGGAGAGGAAGGGGAAAACCAATCAGAGCACTACGATGTGTGAAACGGTAGGGGAGGGGGGGGGGAGTGAGGCGGGACAGGAAACGAGATTTGAAAGGAATGAAAATAACAATTATACAGCACTTGGCCTCGCACATGTCGTCATTCCTACCAAATGCTGAAATAATTAATCATATAAAAATGTCAACGCGTTATTTGATAGAACATATGTTGTTTAAAGGGAAGTGTGTTCAAGTAATTAAAATTTACATCTTCAGCCTCATAAAAACGTAGTTTGGAAGCAGGAGGCATTCACTCTTATATCACAACGAATTGTTTGTTCTTTAACATGCACAAAATTTGACGGAAAAATATGATGTCTCCTTTGTATGTTCAGGAAATAATTCCGTTGCCTTTGCTGTGTCTCACGACCTCGCCGATTTTATTCACACACACACACACGACGCCGCCTCCCTAAGCATTATAGAGTCCGTTGAATATTCATTATGTTTATATTACAGGTAGGTCTAGTGCTAAATATTCATTTTGGAATGAATATTTACTAATTCTATTTCTAATATTCATAACTTCCAATGGCTTGGCTATAACACAGAGAATTACAGCTTAATTGCTAGGCTTCCATAGATTACAGCAGCCAGCTCTGTGATCATTCTCACCTCTTAATACCACTGTATATTGTCCTCTTGTATGCTTGAAAAGCACTTTGTACTGACAGCATGAACTATTCCTGACTAGTACTATATCTGATAGAAATATGTACTTACTATTCATATTGATCGTACTATGTCGATACGAAAGGTTTCAAACATGACATGAAAAGTACAGTAAAAGCAAAGCTTGTCCCCTGCTGGATCTTACCATTAAAGACTACAGTACGTTTTTACATTACTAAATATTTATAGTTTAAACTGAATATTCAAAAACAAATACTTGATAACATCGACTGTTACTAGGAGAATTACAGCTTTCTAGGTTACACTAGTGTACAAACGAATAGTACTGAATATCCATGCACGTTCAAACGTTGGTTTAGTTACACCTGTTGGTATCGCAACAGCTGAAGCAACTACGAAAGCCTGCAATAGCCTCGGTACAATAATCCTCACAATACTGAGCGCATCCCAACCCTCGGAAGAGTAAGTCGCCATTGGTTGAGTTGTGAGTAGTCTGGACCTGCAAAGAGAGAGAAGAGAAAGGAAAACCAAATAACATATTAATTAAGATGCAAAGCAAACAATAGTCAAAATGATATCTACCAACAATACGATATTTAACAAAATTAGAACCTAAATGAATACATACTGAAATATAAAAAAATAACAAAAATAGGAATGCTTATTCTGTCTAGACTTGTTTATATATCTGCATAATTATGTTAACCATGTAAAACCAACAAATGTACGAACTACTCTTTTCAAAATGAACGTTCTGATAACGTCGGCCTCTCCACACCTCTCTCTCTCTCTCTCTCTTTTCTTGATTGCTCAATAGTATCCCGAGGGCTAGACGTAAAGGTTTAGTGATAATAATTACTTTTTAATTCTGGTCAGGTGTGAGATTGCAAATGGGATGTGTGGCCTGAGGATTTGGTTCAATATTATTGCCTCGACGTACAATTTAAAATGGGATACGGTCACACCTCCACACTCTCTCTTTTGCGCACGTCACCGCGACCGGCTTTCTTACCAAGCATACTCCATAACATGATTCCGTCTTGTTTTGTTCCACGTAGTCTTTATCACATACGTTAGTAATCGGTTCGACAGCACCATCTGCTATTAAGCATTCGTATTCCTTATTACACTCCTTTAAGGTTCTTGAAGGGTTTTTGTAATATTGCCCACGTAGGTTTCTTGGCGGTACGACCAGCAGGTGCACTGTCAATTTCAAGATTAGAAAGGAAAAAACAAAAAGTGAAAAAGTTGTTATATCAACTGTTATGAATACGACGGTTTAAGAGAGTAATATTTTATGCATTTGAGTGAATGCAGATGTAAAAAGCATGTACGAGGATTGTGGTGGAGGGGGTGGTTGTATAGCGATGTGGGGATTATCTGGGAGTTTATACCGATTAAGCAGGTGACAGGGTTGAGGATCAGGGTGTGGTTGTATAAGCAACATTCAAACGGTTATACCACCCATACTTTTATGAAGGATATATACCATTCACACATTATAAAGGCTATTTACCACTCAGAACGTTTTGTAGGCTATAAACCACCCAGAACGTTTTGCAGGATATGTAACACCCAGACCCTTACGTAGGCTATAAACCACTCAGATCGTTTTGTAGGCTATATACCATCCAGACCATTGTGTAGGCTATATACCACCCAAACCATTGTCTAGGTTATATACCACCCATACCATTGTGTAGGTTATATACCACCCAGACCATTGTGTAGGTTATATACCGCCCAAACCATTGTGTAGGCTATATACCACCAATAACGTTATGTAGGCTATTTACCACTCAGATCGTTTTGTAGGATATGTAACACCCAGACCCTTACGTAGGCTATATACCACCCAGACCATTGTGTAGGCTATATACCACCCAGACCATTGTGTAGGCTATATACCACTTAGATCGTTTTGTAGGCTATATACCACCCAGACCATTGTCTAGGTTATATACCACCCAGACCATTGTGTAGGATATACCACCCAGATCATTGTGTAGGCTATATACCACCAGACCATTATGTAGGTTATATACCACCCAAACCATTGTGTAGGCTATATACCACCAAGAACGTTATGTAGGCTACATACCATCCAGACCATTGTGTAGGCTATATACCACTCAGATCGTATTGTAGGCTATATATCACCCAGACCATTGTGTAGGCTATATTCCATCCAGCCCCGTCAGTAGGGTATATACCACCCAGAATGTTATGTAGGCTATCTACCACGCAGATCGTTTTGTAGGCTATATACCACTCAGAACGTTATGTAGGCTATATAACATCAAGAACGTTATGTAGGCTATTTACCACTCAGATCGTTTTTATAGGCTATATACCACTCAGACCGTTTTATAGGATATATAGCCTAGCACTTAGACCGTTTTGTATGCTTAATACCACTCAACGTTTTGTATGCTGTATATACCACCCAGAACGTTATGTAAGCTATATACCACCCATACCGTTTTGTATGCTATATACCACTCAGATCGTTTTGTATGCTATATATACCACCCAGAGCGTTTTGTAGGATATATACGAAGTAGATCGTTTTGTAGGCTATATACCACTCAGACCGTTTTGTAGGCTATATACCAAGTAGATCGTTGTGTAGGCTATATACCACTCAGAACGTTATGTAGGCTATATACCGAATAGATCGTTTTGTAGGCTATATACCACTCAACGTTTTGTAGGCTATGTACGTACCACCCAGAACGTTATGTAGACTATATACGTACCACCCAGAACGTTATGTAGGCTATATACCACTCAGATCGTTCTGTAGGCTATATACCACATCTAGGCCAATTAGGTATAGCTATTAACACCCATGTCGTTATGTACGTAGCATCTTTGCCTTTTAAGAAGTCTATATAGCACCCCGGATGCACATAACACAAGTCCGTTATGTTTATATCGTTATAAACAAACGGACTTGTGTTACACCAGGACGTTATGGTCAGTATAGAACCCTGAAGTTTTCTAAAATAGAGGCCTTTCCACGTCATTATACATATACAGTACCATCCACCGCACTCAGGCCGTTATGTGTATATAAGCCTGTTGAACCCATGTCGTTATTGAAACCTAGTCGATGAAAACTCACGGTAAACCACAAAGAGGATGATGATGGCACCGATGGCGTTCTTCATGGTAAGTTTTAAGAGATCACGTGACAGATGAAACTATAGGAAGAACAGGAAACGAACTACTTTATTGAGGTGAATATGAATTAACTGCATACAAAACAAACTGCAGTTTAAAACACATGGAAAACGTAAAACAATATCAAAATATAAACATATATATATATACATATAAAAACACATATAAACTAAGGAAGCAACATGTTAGGTACTACTTCAGTCAAGGGCGTAGGAACCGGGGGGCTGGGGGCGCCAGCCCCCCCCCCCAGTGAAAAATGTGGAGGGGCGGAAGTATCATTCCGCCCCCCCGGTTCGCAAGTCAGAAAACCCCTTTTTCATTTCCAAATGAGAAAAAAAAAAATCTCATTTGGAGCACCAAATTGCATCTAAGGCCAGGTGAAAATACAAAATTAAGTTTACAAAATGGAGTGGGTGTTAAAGTGTGCTATATTGCACCAAATTGCATCTGAGGCCACCTGGAAATGCAAAAAAATTCCAACCCCTCCCCCAGGCTGGCCATCAGTCTTCAGCCCCCCCCCCCCACTCAAAAGTACCTTCCTACGCCACTGACTTCAGTCTTGAAACGTCTCACTCACTGACATATTCACCACGTTTCGGGACATTGTTTTGCTAATCAAGTCAGATATTGATTAAGGGGTGGGGAAAATTACTGAATATTCATATAAGCGACTCGATGAAATAAAGTCCATTGTTGTTGTTGATCTTAGTCAAAGACCACGAATGATAGTAAACATGCCTTGGTTTATCGGGAATGTCCCGAATTTACGATTCCGTGTACTGACGTAGCTTTAATAATCGGTGCCTATTTGCATAGTAAACAAGACCGTTCCGATGCCAATGTTACTCTAATAGTCGTTGTTTGAACTGTAAGATAACAGGCAGGTAAGCTACAGCAATCATTGTATATAATATCCCTAGTATGCCTAATACAGGTAATATGGTTTCCTCTCTGGTTTCCATGTAAAACGGTTCAACAGGAAGTTCCTGGTTTCGGCATGGGTACTGCAGTGTGCGAAGCACTTCGTGTCGTGTAACTATGTATCAACCTATACAAGATAGTAACCATACGGTGAACACTATACCGTATATGTAACATAGTTTCGCATACGAGACTGTTTTCTCACCAATATACTGTACGGTAGGACTTGCGCGAAGTTATTGTTTTAATATACATTTAGTGGAAGGCAATTGGGGTGGGGTTGGGGTACACTAATCTAATGGGGCAGGCTATGAGGTTGCCTTAACACTTCCCCGACAAAAATGGATACACTGTGCATTTTATTCAACCAAATGTCACTTCTTAACTTTTGTTTTCGATTAGTTTCTGAACAACAGGGAACATTTTAAAAACCAAATTTGTAAAGAGCTGCTTTTACTTATGTATCAAAAAAAGGGCATTTTCAAGTTTAAAGGGTTACTAAAAAACCTTGGAGGTTACGCGTACCCCCTTTCAACCCCACACCATACGCCTATGCTGCCCTTTGTGTGAAGGCACCTCGTCATGATTATGTTTTTTTTTTGTACACAACCATATTGTTTGACTTTTTTTTTTTTTTGCTTACATTTTTTTACCTAGTGTTCGGTTTTGTCTCTAAAGCATTCGTAGAAAAAATAAATACCCCCGGCGTTTGGCTCTAATGCACAACGATGTAAAACTTGAATAGGAAAAGGTATTTGGCCAAGTAAGGCATTTCAATTCAAATCTAACTTTATGGCTGATGAATTCGTAAAGAAGTAACGATGAGTATGCAAACGTGTGGTCTTGTTTAAAGGTCACCCGTGACGTCACCGTGATACAGCAAAGCAAAGGAAAACCAACGAAGCAGACGATTAGCAAAGACAAACAAAGTACTTTTTTTTTTTTTTTGGGGGGGGGGAGTGGTATACAGTTCAATATGCAACACCAGGTTACTGCTGTACAGTATATATTCAATAGTAATTGCTATTTTAGAACAAGTATGTATAACGTAATTCAAAAGGTGTCAGAACTGGGGATATGGCCATGCAAGGACACTAATGTCCCAATCCACATGAGAAAAGGGGATATGGCCATGCGAGGACACTAATGTCCCAATTCACATGAGAAAAAGGGATATGGCCATGCGAGGACACTAATGTCCCAATCCACATGAGAAAAGGGGATATGGCCATGCGAGGACACTAATGTACCAAACCACATGAGAAAAGGGAATATGGCCATGCGAGGACACTAACGTCCCAATCCACATGAGAAAAGGGGATATGGCCATGCGAGGACACTAATGTACCAATCCACATGAGAAAAGGGGATATGGCCATGCGAGGACACTAATGTACCAATCCACATGAGAAAAGGGGATATGGCCATGCGAGGACACTAATGTACCATTCCACATGAGAAAAGAGGATATGGCCATGCGAGGACACTAATGTACCAAACCACATGAGAAAAGGGGATATGGCCATGCGAGGACACTAATGTACCAATCCACATGAGAAAAGGGGATATGGCCATGCGAGGACACTAATGTACCAATCCACATGAGAAAAGGGGATATGGCCAAGCAAGGACACTTATGTACCAAATCCACATGAGAAAAGGAACCATGCACAGGTGCATGTGTGTTTGAGGTATTTATATCAGTCTCGTTCCTCCCCTCCCACTCCCCCCCCCCCTGTATACCCCACCCTTGTCCATAATTACATGTATGCAGAGCTACAGTATATATAGCACAGTTAATGATGAGTCTTAAAGAAGCGATTTGTGTTCAATACGGAATTATTTTTCGTCCGATAAATCAAATTACAGTACAGCAGTGATTTAGAGGGCACTACACTTCAAATTTCATATCAAATAAATCAAACTAAATGAACGGTAAACCGAAGAGAGTTATTCAGTAGCGTATAGAGAGTTTATGACCCATAGAGCCCTACATGTTTCTTAAGATTCTACTATACATACAGTGCATGTCAGAGCTTTTACATACTGTTTTTTTATTTTTTTTTATTTAAAGCACTGGTATACATTATATGATATAAAGTTTTTGATCACTATCAACTTTGAGAGCGCTCATTACCGAAGCAGATGCTGTATATATACTGCAGTAATGCATGGTAATTTTACGAGTCAATTGCAATTCCGAGTTTCACGCACGTAGCTATGACTGCGATCACAAAGTAACTTCTTATAACTGATTGTTTAATGAGATTCAATAATCACTCAAAGTCATTTAGACATGATGAACGTTAATGAAACGAAACTGAAATCTCTAAGTGCGTTTGAGGACTGAAAGAGAGGAATTTGGATTTCTCTTTCAGATGGGTCATCATAAAGCAATCAAATTCGTAAAGGTGCCAATTTATATTAGCCTATATTATTATTATTATTATTATTATTATTATTATTATTATTAGGATAATTATTATTATATTTATTAAAATTATTATTATTATTAACATTTTTTTCTATTATTTTAATTTCTATTATTATTTTTATTATTATTATATTTAATATGTCTCCCCCCCCCTCCCCCCAAACACTGTATTTATTTATTTTGTTTTATTATTCATTATTTATATATTTTTTGGGTATTTATTTGTATTTATTATTCATTACATTCCCTTACTTGTTTCGAGCAACAAAAAAAAGGATCCTGCCACTACCAGATTTCACTATAATTATGAATAACAACAATGAATATTAATAGACATTTTGGCTGTCCTTTTTGGCATGTGTGTGACTTGGGTGGCAAGAGGGTATAGGAGCAATGTGACTAGCGGGGACGAGGTTGTCGGCTCTGACGGGTATAAAACAAGAAGCATACATAGCGAGGGAGGGAGGGGGAGGGGGTATGACGTGTGAGACTGCTGAGTCGAAAGGGATGTGGTAGTCTAAATAATGTTTCCCATGCAGCACTGACTCCCCCCTCCTTTTTCACACCTCGACGGATGGCTTACACAGGCTGCTATAGTGCGGCCAAATTATCGTATAGTTCTGGATACTAGATTATATGCAGACTGCATATATGCAAGCTGATCAACTGTGACTAACTAATCGCTGACTAACTACAGCTTGACTTCCCGATACTGAGATAGAATCAACAAGGAAACCGTATATGTCAGCCAATGATACTAAATAATATGTATATGGATAATATGCGTTATATCATGAAGAGTAGAACGGCACACAAATATATATGGAGATAACATATGTGTGGTGTATTTGCACGTTAAACGTACGAGTACTACATATACTGTACACAATAACATTGTGTCTATATGCAAGGCGCAACTATCTCAAGAGTCAAGTGGGATGAAAGTTCATGCAATACAATGCCGTTAAGAGTCTTTCCTAGAACAAGTTGAGAACTCTTGTTAGAACGGTTCTATAGTTAGGTTCTCGATACTGGTCCATATTGCTGTTGCGGCAAGTAAGGGGGAGGGGGTAGGGGGTGGGAGGGGGTACTTGGGAGTTTAATATTAAAGACGTTTGAATTTGAACGGAAGAACCTATGTACCATGGGACACAACTTGCTTCCGCTCAAGTATACCTGTGTGTGTGTGGGGGGGGGCGGGGTGGGGGGGTGTGAGAGCACAATATGAGAGAAACGAATTGAATAAGTGTTCCACTATTAAGGTATTGTAGTTGAGACCTGTAATTTCATCCTATACAATCCACTACCCTCGAAATTGGCATGTGTTGAAAATACAGACACCATTCGCCCATCAAAATAATTTCGTTTTAGTAACATTTATTCTGGGCTTAGTTAAGTTTTGTGGGGTTGCTTGTCTCGTAACTAGCTGCCTTAATGACATGTTAATGATGCCTTCTCTACTCCGCTTCCTTTTCTTTCTTTTTTTCTCCCTCCCTGTTAAAAAGGGGTTACGAGGTTTGTATATTGTTAATACCATAGTTGATTTGTATTCAAATTACCGGCCTGCATTAAGTAGTCTTCAATCTATCTATTATTCATTCGAGACGTTGCTTCAGTCAATATGACCCAGGTACAGTAGCCTTACTTTAGGTGTGTGCCACTAATCACGCCCTGTTATAATATACAATAGGTTGCAATTAAAGAAAACCGTAAATATTATAGCTTATTCCACTGCGTAGGAACAGCGCCTACAAAACTATATATATATTAAAACGGGAAACTCCACCTATTTCTTATTACCAGCCGTATAGTGTGCGCTGTATCAGGTTACATATGAATACCTCAACCAGGAACTACTGCTCGCACGGTATGATATACAGTATAGTAATTTATGGGTTGAAGCAAAGTTAATATGATTTTGATTTGAACATGGTTACATATAAAGAACAAAGACTCAATTAAACGCCATGAAAGCCAGTTAGAAGTAATCAAAGTGAGAAACACTTACTTATGAAAAGTAACTTAATGAGAGTGTTTTTGTTGTCTTACCTTTCTTTGCTGTTCCTTTCAGTTCAGTGATTGTACAATCCCGTAGCTTAATGCAGTCTTTTACACTATGTATCTATAGGCTACAGTATCGTTCTGTGCGGTGAATCGAAAGCCAACCAATTGCCCCCCTATCAACTGTGAACTCAATAGGAAACGATGAACAGGATACTGGAGGACAATACCTCATGTTTATTCATAATTCAGTCAGGCGTAACGTTGCTATTGAGCTTCGAGTGCAGTGCGTCAGGTGCAGTGCGTCACAATATAGGGTATATAGTACGTATTACCAGCACTGACGTAAATAACTCATTGGAGTTGAACGGGTACAGACTGCGGTCATAAGATCTTTGTAACCGTTGTATAGTATTATTTTTGTTGTTAAAAAAGAATACAAATAACATAGCGCTAGCTTATACAGAACAAAATATTAGTAAGCTAATTAGTAAGTAAGTAAACGTCGAAAACGATCGTAATACGTTCTTAACACGATGTAAATACAATGTAGCTTAAGACTTGTTTATCCTGTGTTCTGCCATTCTTGCATTAATTGCATCAAGATTGAAATTCGAACTTGTTGATATACTAAACATGGACGGCGGAGCCCATTTTGATGTGGTTGGGGTATGTGGGGCTTGGAGTGGAGGTAGCGGGGCGGATATGACATGGTATCTCTTCTTTTACTCTACAAAATAGAGAACCAACGACATTAGGATATCATAACGGAACATAGCGCTCACGGCACTCCGAGAGGGTCCTTAACTGTGTAGCGCAAGAGCCATTTTGTGTGTGTTTTGACCTGTATCTTCATGTGTATTTAGTCAATCATTTTGGACCATCCACATTTTGAAAGCTTAAACTGTTAGCTTTCTGGTGGTGTATGCCTTAATCCATATATATTTTGGTAACCTTACGCCAATTTTTAATTAAAAAAGTGATTTTAGGACATTTTCAATGAGAGTACACTTGAAAACCCTAGTTTTTCCGCACTGTGTGGGCTATTTTTGCCCCGTAACTTTTGTTTGCTAAGTCCTAAAATCCCAGTTCAAACGGTGAATTAACTATGAATATTCATCACGTTTTCTACCGATTCTTAACTAAATTGACCAATGAGAACCTTACGCCAAATTGCAAACTAAAAAGAAATCAGGGATATTCCTTCTGTTTCCCTTTGTTCTCAATCGACATGACGTCACAATACTGTACTCAGCACACGTTGGTGAATGTGCATTCAAGAAGTGTTGTCGTTTGATTGTGATATCTTGAGTTATTGTTAGATTTAACTCAAAATGCTTCTCAGTAACTTTCAGAAGACTTTATTCATTCAATTAATCGTAATTTCGGTTGAAAATAATACCTCCAAAGTGACATTTTCTGTATCCTTTTGAACCTGTTTCTGACCACGCGATGAAACGACTAAGTTGGAGCGTACCAAACCACAGTTTGTGGGGTATGTAGTTGTTCTAAAGACTATAGTTCTGTACTGTTTAGCACGCAATATAGCCTTGCAGTGTAATGTCTATACTAGCTGCGTATAAAACAGTATTAGTGATACTGTAGCCTATAGACTTATTCAAGTACAAGTCGTAGTGGGGTTCGGCCTAGTATCACATTGGTATTAACCCCCTAATGTATAATGGAGCAGTCCCTGACGCTCTCCGCCGTCGCGTGATTGTCCACAGAGCAGCAGGGAAAAGTAGGTCAGCAGAAAAACCGCAAAGAGGTGCTTGCTGCAAAGGCAAATCTTAGTTTTCGCTGTGAGCGTTTTGGTCTAAAACTTTCCGTTATGCTGGGGGGGGGGGGGGGGATGCTATTTAATTGTGGTGAAAGGGGAGGAAGAATAAACAAATCCGATGTCAAGCTAGGGCGTCATATCAAGCCGCCTTGGGTTTTTTCTGGGTTCTGTTATTTTTTACTGTTAGGTGTCAGTTTCCACATATGGGGACTGAAGTTGGGTATTTCGTCTGCCGATGTACGATGAAGCCATGATTGTCATACACGTAAGGACTGCTCAAAGGTTTGGATACGGATTTTAGTTAATTTTTTCGCTATTGTTTTATTCAAGGACAATTTTTTAACCATATAAAAAGTTGGGACGGCCCAATCCCGACCCCCTGCCCCTTATATTGTAGCTTATGTCTTTTACTTTTTTTGCCTTATTGGTTCTATATATTTAATATTTTGGTTTCTGTTACTATTTGTTTTTAGGTTTTACATTTGTAAAGCTCTGAGTGCAGCTTTGCTGATTATGTGCTATATAAATATTACTTTATTATTACTTTATTTATGTGACATTCTCTTTTCTAGTGCATATTGGAGTTCCCGGAATGGAACTCTTCCCTCATTAGGCAGTTTACAGCTATTTGTATGGGCGGTCATTTGGCTAAACAATACAACGATGAAACGAGACAAACAGACAAGAAAAAAAGATGAAAAGGAACAATAATAATAATAATGTATTGCATAACAGATAGATTGAGAGGATAAAGAGATGAAACGTTCTAAAAATAAAAAGAACAAATAAACAGACCAAAATGAAGAAAATAAACATGATCATACAGCTAACAATAGGAAAAAGATACACCAAAAGAAAACTGACTAAACAACCAAATTAAACTACACCAAGCCATCGACCAGCGACATGTCTGCGCGAACTTAATGAAAGTACGCCCCTGCAATTAAAAGTTGTCCCCAAAAATCAAACCAACCATTGGGACAGAATCAAAATGAACATTGGGACAGAATCAAAACGAACAGCGGGCAAATATGAACAGCCGGCAAAAACAACACAAACAGAGGGCGATGTACTAAGCAGGCCTCTTAGATATTTTTAGGAATGCCCTCAGCGTATGGCGGGCCATCAGTCTCAAATCATGGGAGATCGACTCATACCGATTTAAATCGACATATACCAGTTTCCTTCGACTTATACCAGTTTCCAGCAGCTGAAATTGACTTCTACCGATTTAAATCGACATATACCAGTTTCATTCTACATATCATCGATTTAAATCGACATATACCAGTTTCATTCTACATATCATCGATTTATTTTACTTATCATCGATTTAAATCGATGATATGTAAAATAAATCGATGATATGTCGAAGTAAACTGGTATATGTCGATTTAAATCGATGATATGTAGAATGAAACTGGTATATGTCAATTTAAATCGACATATACCAGTTTCATTCTACATATCATCGATTTATTTTACTTATCATCGATTTAAATCGATGATATGTAAAATAAATCTATGATATGTCCATTTAAATCGACATCTACCAGTTTAAATCGATGATATGTCGAATTAAATCGGTAGAAGTCAATTTCCGTGGACTTATACCAGTTTCTAGCCATATCAGCCATATCAGCGCAACGCATCGGTGCAGCTCGAACCGGATGTTGCTGAATAGAAATGTTGTGTCTTAGCGTCATATCATCAGGACCATATGAACTTGTTCACGGTGACAAGGTCTGTCTATGATAATCAGTATGGCAGTGTCCCTCGTCTGCCTGAGTCTGCCCCGGTGTATACATTCTCTTGTGGGCACAATGAAAACACGACGATTAGCCCACACAGTTCACTGACATTTTGAAGCACGGTGCAGCGTGGTTGGACAGAAGTGCCGTGCATACAAGATATCGTAACTACTGTACATTTCGTGATATAACACGGTCAATGAAAACCAAAACAGTGGCATCTGTCCTTTTAGTTCATAGGCGTTCATTCGTTCCTTGTAATTATGCTAAATCCTCGTTTTAATGGTGGCGCTTAGCCTTTTGCTCTGAGCACTCGTTCGTTTCACGTGTAAGCGTTCGTTTTGATTTCGTGCGAATGTTCTTACAATACATCTTCGTTCTTATGGTGGCGATTGATCTTTTGTTCTGACAAGGGGATAAATTTGACTTCCCTGTGCTACTTGTTTTATTTTGTATTTAAATATATATTTTTTCAATTTTCTTTCATTTTTATTTGTTTCATCGTTGTAATGTTCTGCCCAAAAAGCCGCCCATACTGGTTTGAGGATTTGTAGCTTTCCGAAATTGACTGACTTGGTTGTAATCTATACGAATAAAAAGGTGCAATCCTGCATTCGTATTGGGCTTGCCCTGTCATACGTTGACTGTAGGTATCACGCATTCCTCATTAAAGATAATAGGGAAATAATTACCCTTGACAAATGACGTATTATCATCCATGTTTTAATTCATAAACAAACAAACAAATATATCAACAAATTAAATCGTAATAATAAAATTGAATGGCACTAACCCAAATCGATAAAAATTGAGAAACACCTACATGGCCTCGGGTGTAAATCCCCAAATGCAGTGTCTGCTTTTTCAGGAAACATTTAGATTTCTTAAAACAAGTGCTATTTTTTATATTATTGGAAATTAGTTTCTAACCACAATGCATTGACGTTACGGTGATGACTCCATTCTTAAGATATCAAGCTCACAGGGCATTAGAGTCCACAGATTGTTGTACATAAATGATCAGGTAATTACATTGCATTATTACATTAACACATGAGTGATGTGATAGCTTTACTGACTTTTGAACTGTAACATCTAACACGATTTTACACGATAGCGTTATTGTACTAGGTAAGAAATTTGTCAAATGTTCCCTTTAATTCTCTTAATTTAACATGTCGGTCTTTGGTGACCACAAACATTTCCACTTCTTACCCATCATGTGATGCATCAGCAAACAGGAGTACAAAGTATGATATTGGTGAAAGCTTCCCTTCAAGAGATGTCGTGTTAACAATGTTTCTTTTTTTTTTAAATTAGACCTCTGGTGGCCTCAAAATAACCTCTCACCTCCACAAAAAAGCAAACCTCTTCTTCTGCGCAATATAATACATCCACATGCAAAGTATGAGACGTCTGATTCTCTTTTTGAGATACTGGTTACAAGGTTCTCAAATTGTGACCTCAAATGACCTTTGGCATTCACAGCAAGGCTTCTCAAACACACTCATGCCATCCACGCGCAGGCACAAATACAAAATCATGATTACATAGGTTATGATTATCATCGAAATCAACAAAAACGAAAGATACATTATGTTAATCCTAGTCCCAACATGAAGTCAAAATTTCTCTCCATGTAAGCAATATTGAGGATTGGATTTCCATCCGTTTGACTCTCTCAACACATCAACGACTGCTTGCATTTTCTCGTTATCGTTGTCCTCCTCTGTCCATTCTCTGAACATATATTTGTAAGCAATGATAGTGATTGCAGAAGCGTCTTGTCGGTGGTTTGCTCTACTTGATCCTTTCGGTGCGATACACTCCTTTTCTAAAGCGCACTGTAACCACGGTTGCATTAGCTTCGTTTGAATGGTGGTGCTATTTATAATTAGCTGATTTCCTGCTTGTATATGTGGAGCAGAGTTGTTACAATTATGATATTCTTCTCTGTCTACGCCAAGTTTGGTAAACATTGCTGGTACAGTCAGTCTATAACGAGCACCTTTTCTTGGATCAAAGTAAGCAATGTACGACATGTAACCATGGTGACGTTGAATTCCCGGAAGAAGTACTTTAAGCGATTTTTTGAATCGTATGGAAGCATCTCCGTAATAAATTGCGCCAAATTCATTTAAAGAGAGCTGTAGAAAACAAAAAGAATATCAAAAATGCCAAAAAGGTTTCTAAGGATATTTTTAAGTCCCTTGCACGACCCATTGCGAGGACAGCAATGGCGCCATCATGAGCAGCGACACACCACAGTCAATTTAATGTACCGAATCTATTAACCGAGACATATAGTCCTAATTGGTCTTTACTGAATTTTCCATCCAGCATCATGGTCATTTATCCTTGGTTCTTGAAGAGCATAAGTATCCTACTGTTGGTCTACGGGAGAGATTGAAGGTGGTTTAAAGCGTAATGTTAAACTCCTGTGTGAATCGGAGAGATTCTGCAGCGAGAGCTGGCAGACGGGTTGATGGGTAATTTCATCTCGTTTGGCTCAAATTTAAGCTCAAGGTGATCATGTAAAAACCAATGTGTTGAGATAAATTGAAAAGGTCGCGGTAACTTGCTACATTGACATTCTTAAGTTCATTCAATTAATCTCATTTTAAGTTATTTTAATTTAATGTGGATACATTTTTCCAACTAGCAATTTTTTTAAATGGGTAGCAAGAAATTATTGCATAGAACTACTAGACATGACAAGTTATGACAATAGAGTAAGACTTGTTGAATGAACGAAAACTTTAAAGTCTACCACACACGCTCTTCTTCAGTTTTCATTAACCAACTGGATTTAGTATTATTAACTTCTCTGGTGACTAGTTGATACAACACAGAAATGTCTATGCAGCAAGTTACCTCGGCTTTTTCGAGTTATAAGAACTGAGCAATAAAGTTACAACAACAAGGCTTTTTGAGTTTTATAATATATATTTTATTCCTTCCAAATATATTGACAGAAAAAAAGTCAACATTTCTAAAACAAAACAGTAATGTGCACCTTGTGACACAATAACGTAAAGGTGCTTAAACTTGTTTATATATTCTTATGAAATATTTACCCCATATTTACACAAGCAGTTGTTGAACTGTATCCCAGTACTAGTTTCACACTGGACACTACAGACATTAAAATGATTAGGGCAGCCAGTGGTTGCAATGACCTTAAGAACAAGACACTAATTACAGTGTTATAAATACATTAAAGTTAGTTGCTTCCTCAGAGTTTTTACTCTTAAAACTAGCTTAGACTGTCATTTAGAAACAAGAGACTTATGAGATTCTTGTAGAAACAATCCCTAAGCATAACGGCTGTAAAGCAGACGTAATAGTAGTGTTTGACAATAGTTGACATAATTCTTGTGCACTTTGTAGCAATGCTGTTCTGGGCTGACTTTTACCTGTACATTCTGTACAGATATAGGCTATTTAGCTCAAGAAATTAAAGTTGTTCTTTGATAGATATGGAAGCATGAATAACTAACACAGCATCCAGATGTGGTGATGAACATGTGGGTTGCTCAGTTTCATTACATCTAAGATAACATGTTGTATAAAACATTTAACTTGTGCCCTTTATTGGTTGTATTCATCATAACTAACTACTATAGACAACAAGCTAGAGTGAGATGAACACTTATTTAGAACAAACTGGCCATTTGGAAAAATTAACAATATATGTACGCCTACACATATGATGATATATTAACCAGGGCTTCTTCTGCAGTTTTTTTTTAGTATTTCACTAATGTCCAACTTTGTCGTCTGTGAATGAGTACAACTCTCCCATGGTATCAATGTGGTTGACACAAATCAAACAGTAAATACGCAATTCTAAGGAAGAGCAAATGCACAGGGAAAAGTAACTTGAAAATTAAACATATTAGTCATTATAACATATTGTGTCTCAGTATAAATTATTACAAATATCTGTGTTGATTTTAGTTATTATTTGATGTTCAAACTATTGGCAGAGACTATTACTTAGTGGAATGCCTGTCAATTTTCTTCCTTTCATCTCTTTTTTCTAAAACATAAAAATACAAACTAACACAAAATAAGTAAACTTATGGCAATATGCTTTTGAATGAGTCTTTCTTTCTATGTCAGGTTGAATAATACTTTTTGTACAAACTCCAAGGTTTTTTGTTTATCATTATGGTATTCCAAATTGAGGCGGTAATGAAGTGCAAAGTAAAAAGCGATAGCCTGATATAGAAAACTTCTTATGTTGTTAATCACGATGTTTGCATCTATAATGATGGGAATTTGTGAAGGGTCTTCTCCAAAGACAAGAATCCTCTGGCTCTCATCCATCTCAATTTGAGTTTCTGACATGTCCTGGCAAGAGAAAGTACAATTTGTTAGTAGTTTTGATGCATGTATAGAAACACACATACATGCGCACACACATACATGCACATGGAAACTGCAGCAATGGAGGAAGACCCCTCTTTGCAGGGTTACTGTTTATTTTCTTGTTTTTGTAGTATTTAGGAAATCTAGTATTGGTTACCTTTGGGACAAGTAGGTGTGTAACGGCTATGCAAAAAGGGGTTTATGCACGTCACCCTTGCCTTTGATAATACACACATTTTTTTTAAATATATGTACACACGTTTTCACAATGAAACGTTGAACTTTACACATGACGCAACCAGTGGCAACCTTTCAGGCTTCTAGTTGGACTCCTAGATGACCCCCTTGAATGAACCACTGGCGTTGACAGGAGGCATAGGAGCACATGATGACCAAAAATTAAAATCAGCATTATCCGAATAAAGCGCACAGTAATGTTTGGATATTATTCAAACTCCAAGCTAGGCCTAATAGTTTATAGTGTAGCTACATGTCTCTAGTTTCTTGTAACCTGTGTCATAAGCCACTACGGTAACTTCCTACCAGCAGAACATCAAACTAACGATGTCGAAACCTGACCACCTTGAAGTTTCCTCCATTCTTTTTCTCTACATATTGCATATAAGTGATTACATGTTTATCGCCGAACACTGATCAGGACCTGTGCTCTGTGATGCTTAGATGCTATTCAAGAAAAAAGCTGGTCCTAAATGAACTGCAAAGAACTATTAGTTAACCAGAGAAACTTTGGAAGCAGTATTGTTTCCAGGATTTTAAGAGTTGTGTCCGCGGGATGAAACGTCTTAAAAATTGTTTGCGTCCTAACAGAAATAAAAAATTTCGGCCCACAGTCCTCCATGGAAACATGCTCTTTAAAATACCTCTACAGGAACGCACAATACTTAATTATAAATGAGCCTTGAGAAACATTGGCTTGTGTACAACGGATGCCTATACTGATAGGTCTATAAAGTATAGAATAAAAATACCGAACTTACAGAAAAATATTTATAAAAAAATACTTAGTAGAAAATATTACGTAGTGATATCAATGGCACAAGAGCACGCCCTTAAAGGCCTAGTACTTGCTTACAACGTTTATGAGCCCATGTCGTAAGTTAACCATTAACAGTTACCCCATGCAATTATATTCTTATGTTTTATTCAAAGTTGAACAAACTTTCCCTTTTTCCCGAACCACTATAAACAAGTCGGCCCAACCTCAGCTAGTTTCGACCCCGGTCCTATTGCAGTATGTAAATATCTTTTTACGGAATTTCGATTAAAAAAACTCAAGCTCCAATGGCTACTTGTGACGACTGTATACTGCTTTACACAATTTACACTTTGACACTGAGTGATTATATCTACGAATTGTGCAAAAAGATACATATTTGTTATCCCTGGTTTAATGTTGCAGGTGAAACTATACATGTCTCTTAACTTTTTATCGGAGGTAGGAGTCGTTATAACTGCACGCCATTGTTCTATTAGAGATGCGAAGCCGTCTACCATAAAACTGTCTAGGCATACTAAACTATTATGATTTTGAATTCTTATTCATGAACTCATACTATTATTTCTGGCTTCATCATCTATTGATAACAATGTGTTAACATTGCTGTGTCACATTTTGTGTTGTGTTTAATTTTTTTCTACCTGGTAAGTTATATAACATGTTTTAACAAAATAAAATACGAACCCACAGTTCCAGTTTACTGTTAATCAATGAATCCTTTGTAGAGATGTGTCTGTTGTATAAAGCTTTTCAAGATTGATTGCTCAAGACAGCAAACAATAACAACACCACTGGAGAGAACGAAGTGGTAACAAAAGGGTATTTAATGTAGATCCACCCCTACAGTATACTCACAAAGAAGTGTTTAATATACCCGTTTATATTACTTGAGTCCATTTTTATGCACTCTGACTTCAGACCAATTCAAAGTTGGTATCCCATCTCGCTTGGAAGCGTTCTTATTTTTGCCAAACATTTGGATTTTAGCCACAAATACTATAAATATCTTCTTATTTAGAGCAAATTCCAAGAGAAGCCAAGATTGGTTGCTGCTATACGTCATATGGTAGATTCTTCTGGCACAAAAATAATGTGGCTTTGCAATTTATATAGAGACCGTGTGTAGGCCTATACGGTAATTTTCACAATAAATACATTTCAATTAGATCCTTTCATTGTTCAAAGCTGTTTCAAAATGATGGCTACGAAGATAAACTGGTGATCGTAAGATATCATTTTGTGGAAGCTTCCAAGCAACTGCGATTTTTGACAATGTATGATTAATGGTTCTTTGCAAGTCCATTGAACAACACCAACAATGAAATTTAGTAACAGTGTGAGAAATAAGATTTGGAATCATTACTAATCATCATTGCAACTTGAATATATCCAATATAGCTAAAATCTAGCTAAATTTGTTATTATATTAATATAGGGCATATCACCTACATCACTTACCAGGAAAATCACGGGCCATCGTTCAAGTAGCTCTTTGACTGGCGGTGTGTCATTACTAACTCCTCCTTCTGTAAGCGCATGTAAGACACAAATGGGAATGGATTGTCTTTATTTTCTTGTTCTTTTTTGACATTTCTGTAATAAGACGGGTTCTAGTTGTGTTGTCTTCACCAATAAGAAGCTCCGGCCTCCGGGAGGAAGTTAAGCTCGATCCTCTTCATTCTTTACCTTTTGGTGTTGATGTCTCACTGCCAGTGGTCAATTTTTTTCTTGAATTGAATTTGATGCCTTTTCTCTCAGACATTGATTCTTTGCCAGAATTGCTTTGCAACATCCATACACTCCAATTGTGTTGGATATGCTTTAAATTGCCGCATTTTATTAGATATTGCATCCAAAACACGGCTTTTTATTTCCTTGCCCAAGGTAAGTTGATCTTTAGAAGTGTTGTAGTTTACATTACCTAACTCAAACATTAACTGTAACTCCAGTCTTAGCTCTGGAAGATGAAGTACCTCTGGACATGAATTCTGTCTCATTTGTTTCATTTGCAAAGACTTCATATCATCAGAGGAGCTGAAGGTCATTGTATCCTGTGAGCTTTCATCTTACGAATCACCGTAAGAAAAGCTACTGCAGCTTGCAATGCTTAATTGAAGAGGAAAAGGTGCTGGAATGGGTACTGCTTTGAGAACTTATTTAACTGTTGCAGAACTCTGGACCAAATTCACCATATCTCTCCCAAAATCTGAATCTGTATACTGTAGAGAAAACTCATAGGTAATGTTTACTTTATTTTAATTATTTGTTTTAAACTTTCAACTGAATTTGGGCGGTCCTGAAGGCAGAGCTTCCTGATGTCCGAGTCAGAAATTATCAACCTTAATTTCAAATCATACTGTCTCTCGTTTTGGTATCTATATGGAATGCAACACAAAGAAATCAAATAAAAGCGGTACTAAGTCTCACTGTTTTTTTTTTCATTGCCACATAGTGCTTTAAGACGACTACATTACTTCCATGATTTGAACAGCATGCCAATGGATAGTAATCATCCAGGTCTCTAGACTCTCTTTGATGGATCAGTTTAAATATACCTGTCTCCTTTACAATGTATGCCCCAGATACTTTGCAATTCTACTTTCAAAATACTCTACCACAAAAAATATCCTTGTTAACTGTTTTTAGTTGAATCTTTGCAAACTATGCTAAGCCATCAGAATCAGAAATAAGAACAAACATGTTTTTGGAACACTTTGTTCTATCCACTAAGACTGGGATTGTCGATAAATCAAGGACATTGGGGATAACACTCTTCGTAGCTTCTGAGAGTAATGCAATAGTTATACTTGTCAAATTCTCCACAACAACAGGTAAGCAAAAGAAATGTGGGGAAGCCAAAGGATATGTATCCATCTTTTCATACCTATTGGCTAAAGTAACTAGTATATTCTTGAAGTTATTAACACTTCGAATGATTCTCTTGAAGAAATTGTGTAACGCTTCGAACCTTACTGTGGAGACTTGAACTAAAGGTCCAAATAACCTTACTTGTTCTGGGTAATTTTCAGCAAAATGGTGCTTTGATTTCAGTCTAGCCTCAGGAAATGCCATCTTGAGTATCTGTTTGTGTTCATTTATTTTAGCCTGAAGAGAATCAATCATTCCTTCAGTAAAATTAGAGCTGTGAGCCATTTCAAAAATATATTTGAGTAATAATATCACAGCAAGTACTGGGTCTTGCTCTGGTACATATAGTCTACCACAAATAGTTGGAGCAACCGGAGCAAGGTCCAGTTTTCAAACTGGTTACATCCAATACTACCTTTTGCCTTGTAATTTTTCAATTATTTATGGTCTATTTTATAACTGCTAGGCCTAACGCTAGCCAACATTGAGGTCCCATCACACGAAGTTGTGATAGTCATAATGTTAGATTATAAACTGTTCTAAAGTTAGTTTAACGTAAGGAAAGTTACGAAATTATGTTAACGAGGCAAACCTACATATAAGATACGGGACCAGAGCCACAAACCAAAGTATCAGTACTTGACGTAGCTTAACTTACTAATCATTTCCCTTTTGATTTAAACTCCATCCCTTACTTTTATATTGCCGGCCAGCTCCGAGCTCTCTTCTGATCTGCTCTCACTCAATTCTCAGTACTGCATGTAGAGTATAGTAGGATGGATCAGTGTAGGCTACTTATCGCGCAGCTGTTGTTCGTCGCGTGCGTCGTTCTCGAACATTCGGACTTTGCAAATAGCGTAATTACATGTTTCTGATAGTTTCAATAATTTTATCGTCAGATGCAACACTTCGTAAACAAAAGTTGTAATAGAAATATATAACAGCTATCAATGTTGACTTATTCCGATTTTGCAAGGTTAACTACTCATTTAAAGTGGATGAAACTTGGCGGGAAATTTAACTGAACTACACGTTATGTCAGTTGATACAACACACGCAAAGAAGGTTTTGTTAAGCTAACTAGAGCAAAACTCAAACAGTGTCAGTAATGTTAACGGGTTATGATTTTTGTGTTATGGTAACCTACAACGGTTTTGCTGTGATAAATTTTCCAGCGAGCAAGGTTTTTCAGTGTAGGTGCGTACATTTTAATGTGCCATGATGTAATCATGTACCGTAATTATTAAACGTCAGTGGATAAAGTTCATCTACCGATACTTTGGCGGCCAATTTAGTTGAACGATATTTGAAGATCACAGCCGGACGCGACCCCAAGAACAGTGTGTTTAACATTTTCGTTCTAACATGCTTTCTAGTCAAGGGAAAAGTGTACACAAGAAACATTCTTTTGTCCAAAAATAGCTGAAAGAAACATCTTATTCCTATTTGTATATATACAAAACAAAACATTCATTTTGAGTTACTTTGCCCCCCCCCCCTTCCTTCCCCCTTTTCATATTGCCTTTCTTTTGAAATTGCCATGGTGTCAGACACCTTCAAACTTCAACAATATTATTATAAAATACCAATACGCCTAAATGCAAATAACGAACAGCGTAGTGAAGTATTCAGTCGATCACGTAACACTAGCAGCTTTGTAGGTGTAGTGTTGTCAGTTTTAGATTTGCTCAAATCATTAAGCTTAGCATATGTAGAAACACTGAAATGTTATTATCTAAACAGAGTCATATCACGTTTAATTGTTTTGGAGCATTGTTTGCCATACAAAATAACTGTCGAGTCATTATTAATGATGATTTTATGTTAATTTGCTCCTCCGGTAGTTTCCAGTATGTAAGTAACTCAGTAACTGGCTCTAAATCATTCCATGAAAATGAACCGTAACTCACATTGATGATAACTGGCTTCCACGCATACGACTGCAAATTTTTGACATGTTGTGGGTAATTGTTAAATGGAAAGCGTCGAAGTTTGACATCACATAGCTTTCTGACCTGTGTAAACCACAAAATACGAGAAACAGTAAGAATACAGAACAATTTGGGAAAGTAATGGACAATGATATCAAAGTTCACCATGATGGTCTAATGCACGTGAATTAGTTCCATGTTACAACTGCTACGAAAGTACTTCTGGTATTATACAGCTCAAATGTGTGAGTCAATACTGAGCAAGATGAATTTCACTCATCGCATCCATCCATCTATGGCACCCAGCTCAAAGAGAGGACAGTCCTAGATTCCCTCATCCCTTTCTTGTCCCTAAATGGAATGAAATGTATAGATATACTTAATTGCTATTGCTCATCACGGTGAAAGAATAAGATGTCGATGTCAAGTCGACCTACGAACGTAAAAACTGCTACATAATTCCTTGCTGTAAATTTCCTGAACGATAAATCACATATGATATTGGTCAGGGTTTAGAATTGTTGCAAGCAAGAACAGTGTATTACCCGGTGTAGTGTAATATTATGGACTGAACCGAAAGTGTAGAATGATCAGCTTATGCTTTAATATATACGCAGCTTAATTTGAGAGACTTCTGACAGCATATCGATTTTAATGGTTTGTTATTATGTTTAAGTATAGCAATTCTTGCTACTTTAACGCAATAAACTCAGTACATATTTTATTAGCTAGCAAGTGGTTTTCTGCATGACGAAAGTCGTCGTCCCGGATGCAAACGTAAGTCCAAATCTGTTAAAGATGCTTTTCAATTGTCTTGATCAAGATTGACTTGATGTCGATATTGTTAGGTCAATTAACCATGAATAATTCATAAATACATCGTAACATAGTTATATTTATTGCTTCCATGTATTTCAAGCTATGCCGAGGCGATCACTTTATACACAGTTTTCTAATTTGCCACTGAAATATGTATGAAAGGGACATGACTGGAAGGTAGGTTATCCTAAAATCATGTGAAAATCTTATCCTACTAAAATGAATTATTCATATGCCATTATAATTAATAATTTACATAAACATACCTACTTACTTATGACTTCCGTACTTTAGACAAATCATAAAAATTACATATTCATACTTTTCGTTTCATAGTGTTTGACAAGCCCAGATCGTAGACTATTATTCTCTTTCCAGGCATATATTTTTGAGCTGTTCCGATGTAACCCATCGCTTCTTTGTAGTGATTGTCAGAGAATGCTGTGATGAGGACTAGTCTGTCGTACATTTCGTCTACTGTAAGAACCGACACATCTAAATCAATGTGTACACCGCCAACGTGTGGTGCTATCGTAGTATTAGGCTGAATCTCCGAGTCATTTCTTCCACGTGTGGGTATATTTATAGCGATCGATTCGGCATATCTGTTAAAATCTTAATGGATAGAAATACAATGCAAGTAAGTCAGACAACATTCAAATGCATGCTAATCTTAATAGATCACTGTAGACATTAGTGTTTATGTGATAGACATTGATAAAACTACTGTTATCATTACACTCCTAAACTTCTTATTTTCTTGGGAATGGTGCTTTAAATACTGATCGATTAATAAAATAGATCAGAACACATAATATTACGTCGGAATGGCGATATTGGAAGAACGAGGGCAGTGACCCCTGGAGATTGGGGAGCCGTGCAAAATTGTCACCAGTTGTTATAAGAGGTAGATTGGAGTGAATATTGACAGGTAAGAGGGATCTATTAAATACAAAATTACGTTTGCTGCGATACACCATAAAAGCCTATTGCTATTAGAGTTATACTCTACTAGTAAATGTCAGAAAATAGCATTTAAACACCGAGACGTCACTTCATTGCTCACGGTAGACATAATTTGTTTTATTTTATGATGTAAATCGTTCGCAATAACTGCTAGAAGTCAAAATTGCAAGACTAATGTTTAGTTTCAGAAATTACCTTTTAAACAACCAGATTCAGGCTCAATAATAATACGGCTGGATCACTAACTCTAGAACACAAATTAGTGTGTTAAATTTTCCAAGAAAAAAAAGTTAACGGCATCTGTGATTTCAGACTACATGTTTAACATGCATTAGCAACGCTAGTATCATAAATATATTCATTATGGAAATATATCTATCAAGAAGCAAGTTGTCTCAAAATCTAATACACCCTTATAGTCTGAATTGATAAAGGTTTCATATTATATGCCACAATTGTCATTGAATGTTGATATTATTTACTAATACATTGATGATCTTACCATTTGATTGCACAGATGAAGTTGAATATTGCGTAACGTTGAATCCTACAAAGATTAAAAGCATGATACTGGCGATGAAACTTCGTTTTAAAACTGCAGTGCTGTCCATTCTGACCTTTATTGATAAAATAGCGAAAACATAAATAGTTATTTATTTATTTAAGTTGTTTTGCTTGTTTCGTAACTAGGTGCTTTAATAACAAGTTACTGATGTGTGTAATTTCCCCTCTTAATTTCGATCGGAAGACATTTGGCTCTAAAGCGAGCCAAAATGATGGAAATTTGCAATATATGAGTGAATACTTATTTTGAATTGTTCGCTCGGAGTTTAGAGCAAATGGCTTGTCCATTAAGGTCCTTGTTACAATATCATGTGATTAATTAACATACAGAATGTAAATGCCCGGAGGTACAGTACAGCAGTATAGCACGTACAATATCATATATACGTCGTATATACACGCCGCGACATTCCTCAATAACAATCGAGTGGTTCTAGTCTCAATTTAATCCGGATTTTCGAATTAATACAGTCTAAGTCAGCTCATCATCAGTTGAATTTTGATTGTTGAAGATGCCAGCAAACTTTTTGGTGCAAACGTGTTTGGAAGTGGAAGAAATTCCACATATTTTGCCGTTCTTAGAAGCTAGGCCCTAGCTTTAAAGTTTTTTTTAGCCTAACGTTCCCCAGGTCTTACGTGTAATGCTGAAGTAAAAGTTTTGAACTGTCGAGTCACATAAATGCCAGCATATCCGTAGCTCATGCTAATGACGTTAAAATATTGCAGTGGCTAGGCTACTGTACATATGCTACCATTTAAGAAACGATATCACTGCCAGATCTATTGATAAGGCTGAGGCCTAGCCTATATTTTTGCAGTGCAAAGAAATTATTTGATTTTCGTTTTGTTTTTTATCCAGGCCGAGCCTGGCTTTAGCCTAATCTAACTTACGCTATAGGCTAGGCTAAGAAGGTATAAGAAATTAGTTAGGTACAACAGGTTTAGCCTTCATGTGGCAATGATTGTTAGCTATGAGTTCCAGACAGATGTAATTAAGTGAGAACTTATCGTCACATGTTTGTAAATAATGCCCTTTTTCTCTCTACAGGATCTTTAACAAAACTTGCACTGCAATGATTGCATTTGGACACTAGCCTCTACAGTTGGCTATACTAAATGAAGGCCAAATCAATGTTTTTGTTTTAAAAAAGCCCTAAACTCAACCTAGTCAAGTCAAGAGCAGTTGTTTTTCACTGCTACATAAAATAATTATAAGCTGAAGTACTGTGCTTAGGTGGTAAGATTGATCTTGATGATTAATGCTGTTTTATGATATGTTTGCTGAAGATATTGAAACTGAGTTTCACCAGATTATAACAAAACAACACTATACTCAGTATCATATAAGCTAGTTCATTTGAACTGATTGCTGCGAGATGGGATTAAACTCGGCTTGTTTTTTGATACAGATATGCACTTATATGATACATATATGCACAGTCTGTATCAGTATACATCCCTTCAAAATTGGTTCCAAAATGTAAAAAGCGTATCCACTGGGAGAAATTGGTGACTTTGTGTGCCTCCAACTTCCAAAAGTTTAGGCAGAACGCTGTCTCTGATTACAGATTCAAAAACTTGGTGCATATCTCTGAGTACCAAATTTCAGCTCTGTACTCCCTTATAAGAAAATATGAGTCTCTGAAAAGCAAATATCACTTGAACAGTATTTAATTGCGACTCCCAAGTGATATATGTGGTATACTCATTTCAAATGAATGTCGAATAGGCGTCTTAAATGTTCGTTGTGTCTGTCATTACCACGAGGACGATTCTGATTAATCCTTAGTAAAATCTTAGTGGGGGACAGTATGGGACCCACTGTATCTGAACATTAGTTGACTCGGCATGGGAACAAGCCCTTAATTATTCAAATCATATCAGTGTCATTTGGGTGTTGTTTTTGAATAACTGTTTAAAAGCATAAATAGGAAGGTGGAAGGTTTTACTTGGGTGATTGAATTGAACTCTAGCCTGATCACTTGTGTAAAGAGAAATGACACAATGTAGGTTTTATTCATATAAGTCTGGGGTAGGACTTTCTATTCTATCTTCTCTTCAATCATGCTTTGTCATGAATATCGTGTTCAAATGTTATCAGTTATGCAAAGTTTCATGAAACATTTCGGATTTCTCCTGTTCTGTAAGTGTAATAGACACAGGGTGTGTGATGGTCTCTTAACGTCATGTAACTTTGACTCTGATTAAGGATTTTTACAAATATCATTTCTTTTGAATATATAGAGTCTCATTTGTTTTCGCTTTGTTAAACTAGAATATAGTACGTTTGTGTAGTATATTGTGCTGTTTTTTCTTCCTAAGTTTTGTAACGTAGTTAAACTGTTTTCTTCGTATATGTGATGGACCATTTGCAACCCTGCAGGTAAATTTTGTTTATTCCTGTCTGATAATCTCACTGGAAATCAAACACCACCCAATGCTTGGCAAAAATGGTGCAAATCTCAGAATTTTTTTCTGACGACTCAATGAGGGTCATTGTATAATTTTACTTGTGCGGGTGGATTTTAATGGGAAGGGGGGGGGGGGTAAAATTGAGCTCGAAAAATGTTTTTTTTTAAATGGGATTTCGGTTGTGTGAAGGAAGAAGCTTCACAACAGCAGCAGAAGATGGGATCCATGGTCACACACGTGTCTGTTTATAGTCTTTATTTGTCTTCTGTTTCTGCAAGACTTTCGAATTATATGTGTGCCTAAAATAAGGGTGGAGAAGACTTGACAATTGTCCTCGTTTCTTTTTTGTAGTTGTATGTACACTTAAGGGCAGTACATGGAATAAAATACTAGGATTTAACTCTTTATTATAGGAGTGAATATACAAAATAATCACTCTTTAAAAAGAGTGAAACTGCAATCTTAACAAGAGTGTACATTCTGCTAGAAGTGAAAATGTTCACTCTAAACTTGGAGTAGTTTTCACTCTCGTTAGAGCTGTCCCTTAACCCCATCCAGGTAAGAGTAAAATTAGAGTGTTTTTTCACACCACGGGATATAGAGAGTACAGTAACTTGAAGCAGCTTTTTGCCTTTGTCGTCGTTTTCCCAAACTTTTGAGATATCCATCGAGTATTTTACATGTATTCATCACAAAACAGCAAAGTAAGATATTAACCAAGTTGTTCCCCTGTCAAGAGCATTAATTGGCGAGTAATGAAGGACGTCTGCAGATAATGAGTACTCGAATGCAGTTCCCAAAATCCACTAGTTTGATTTCAACCAATCAATGAATAGCTAACATTCTTATTTATGAGCCGTTGCTTAAAATAAGATTCATTCATATCAATCCGCCAAAGTCGCGTCGGTATCACAGCCATACACAATACACACAAATAAAGCATGGTGTTTTAGAAAGGAGTTCCATAACAACTCCCTGGTTTTAGTACATAATGGTGTACTAGGTTGCTTACGACAACGCTAAGTGAAAATTATTTACCTCATTATTCCATGACGTTCATAGAATTTAAGGAGTAATATTATGTTCGGGATGTTCGGAGAAAAATAACGTTCAAGTTTGTAAATATTTCGGCTTTCATTCCACCTTTTAAATTTAATTTGAAAAAATAAGCTAGTTGTGTATGTCGTTATGACATCGTGGGGTCCATGAGGTTGAGAAAATCATAAAAAAAGGACGCATAAACCTGTTTTAACTTTAGTAGTATGACAATGTTCACGGCCTGGTAACATATTATTATCGGATGCGATTAAAGGACACCGTTAAAGTTATAGCATATTTTATGTAGGAACAGCGCCTACAAAACTATACTAAAAAACTAAACTAAAAAATGTCAACCCATTTTTTGTTATCAGCCGTATAAAATGTGTGCTATATCAGGCTACGCAGGAATACCTCAACCACTCTACACACGATATGATATATAGTAAATTATGGGTTGAAGCAAAGTTAATATGATTTTGATTTGTACATAATTACATATAAAGAACAACGACTCAATTAAACGCCATGAAAGCCAGTTAGTAAGAATTATGAATATGATATTAATGTTTATGTTGTATTACCTCTCTTTGCTGTTCCCCTTAGTTCAGTGAGTGAGTGCACAATCCAGTAGCTTAAAGCAGTCTTAACACAACGTATCTATATGCTGTATACAGTACCAAATGTTTGCGTCACAGTAATAAGCAATATAGTATAGGTATATAGTACATATTTTCATCATATAAATAACTCATTGGGGTAGAACGGGTACAAACTGCGGTGATAAGGTTGTCACAATGCTAGTCCCTATTGTATTGCCCTATGTATCACTTGAGTGACTCTGAATGGCAAAACTTGACTTGAAGGTAGTAGCTTTATCCCTTTGTGTCCTGCATATTTGTTTTGTTTGTGTCTTGTCTTGTGTTATGTAAAGTTTGGGCAGTATATGGTATGCATTCATATCAGAGTTGGAAAATATTCCTCACTTGACTCCCAGGGTATAAAAGGTACAGTTGTACAAGACTGGCTGTGTCCTCTGTGGGCGTGGTGGGTTGGTTATTTTTGCTGTTGTGGTAAGACCCTGTGAGGGCACTAAGTTGTATTCAGGCTTGTTGAGATGCTTGAAGCTTAGCCTGCGAGGCCAACATATTATACTCAAAAAACAATATACTATTTGTCACCACTGAGTTAATTTGACCAGTTACCGGTTCTGTGTGGATGTATCGTGGCGCCAGTCTATACCTGGAGAGCGGGAGCAAGTCAAAGCCCAGTGAAGTAAGTCACATTATTTATATTTGTTAAAAACATGTGGGGACATGTGAACAGTGACATTTTGTTTATTGAAGTGTCACTGTTAATGTAGGGGTTCGTATCCCGACCTAGGTAACTTTGGCTCTAGCCTTGGGGATATGTCATTAATACTTAGTAATATGTGTTACAAGATAATGCAATCAGGGATCACTTTAGAGAGGAGAATTGTGTCTTGGGATATGGCATGATATTTCAGATACAGAGATTATGTTCTAGAATAATCCTGGTCATTTGAAGCTGCCCTAGGGGTAGAGATAGTATGTATATAGTAAGTGTTGTATTGGAGCAGTTAGTGGGGGCATTATAGAACTGGGAGCCTTATGATTATTTAGGACTTGGTGGTGGGTTTATGTTATTATTTATGTTAGTATGTGTTATGTGTTTTCAATATCCAAAAGGGAAATTCACATCTGCAGGAAGATTCACTGTGGTAAGGGTTCGTATTATAAATTCCCTCGTGATAATTCCAGAGCATGCATAGACATAATACTAGGTAACGTGTTTTGTACCCTGCAGTTCTCGACCATCATCGGCGGAGAAAGGGAGACAAGGGGCGCTGGCCTAAAAAGGGCGTGGCCCAAAAGACGAGTTTGTGAAACAGTGACAGCGACCTGAAGCTCACCGAACTTTTGGATTGAAATTCTCAACTTTAAGTATCAGAAGACGTGAGAAGAGATCAAGTTTCTTGATTTCTAGACTTTCCTATGTTATAATTCAATCATTCCCTTTTGTGATTTAGGTGAAGGGTGTGATATATGTGACGGGTGTGATTAACGTGGAGGGGTGTTTCAGTCGGTAATTGTATCAATATTTTTTTCTGTTCTATACACCCACATGTCCGATTTCATATGAAGGGGTGTTTCAGTCGGTGATTGTATCAATATATTTTTAGGTTCTATACACCCACATGTCCGAGTTCTTTATGGAGTCAAGTACCTAGCTGTTATCCTCGCCTTATTTAACAAAGTTAGCACTATTCCCTTATTGGTCAGGGGAACAGTGACAAAGGTCTTGTTACCATTGTATATTGGTATCATTGTTGTTTTAACAAATTTAATAACAAAGTTCTAGCTGATACAGAACAAAATGTTAGTAAGCTAGTAAGAAAGTTAGTAAGTAAGTTAACTTCGAAAACGATAGGTATACGTTCTTAACACAGCATAAACGAAATGAATCTTTGTGTCCTGCCATTCTTGCAATAATTGCATCAAGATTGTCATTAGAACTTGTTGATATACTAAACATGGACGGCGGAGCTCATTTTGATGTGGTTGGGGTAGGTAGGGTGAGGAAGGGGGGTGGAGGTAGCGGGAGGGGCGGATATGGCCAAGGTATCTCTTCTTTACTCTACAAAATAGAGCACCAACGATATCAGGGTATCTGGGGGATTCTATTTAATTGTGGTTAAGGAGGAAAGAATAAACAAATCCTATGTCAAGCTAGGGCGTCAAAGCAAGCCACCTTCCTGAGTTCTATGTTGGGTTTTGTTCTGTTTACTATTAGGTGTCAGTTTCCATGTACGGGGACTGAAGTTGGGTTTTTCGTTTACAGAGCTACCGATGTACGAGGAAGCTATGATTGTCATATAAATTTAGGACTGTTCACAGTTTTGGATGGAATTTAGTTATTTTTTCGCTATTGTCTTGGTTTTATTCAAGGACAATATTTTAACCGTATAAAAAAATGGGACGACCCAATCCTGATCCCCTGCCCCCCCCCCCCGAGCACTGCCCCACGCCCACCCTTAGCAGTATCCCGGCTCCGCCGTTCCAGATAGAACTTGTAATCACCACAAATACATAATTAACGTTTTCACATGAAATTACATCTTGCATAATTGCACAATCTAATTGTATTAAAATCAGACATCGTAGGTAAGTTTACTATTCTTGTGTAAATGACTTTTGCTTTTGTGGCGTTGACTTTATGTGACGTTCTCTTTTCTAGTGCATATTGGAGTTCCCCGAATGGAACTCTTCCCTCAGTAGGCAGTTTACAGCCATTTGTATGGGCGGTCATTTGGCTAAACAATAGAACGATGAAACAAGACAAACAGACAAGAAAAAAGATGAGAAGGAACAATAATAAGAATGTATTGCATAACAGATAGACTGAGAGGATATAGAGATGAAACATTCTAAACATAAAAAGAACAAATAAACAGACCAAAATGAAGAAAATAAACATGATCAATAGGAAAAGGTGCACCAAAACAAAACTGACTAAACAACCAAATTAAACTACACCAAGCCATCGACCAACGACATGACTGCGCGAACTTAATGAAAGTTCGCCCCCACAATTAAAAGTTTTCCCCATAAATCAAACCAAACGTTGGGACAGAATCAAAACGAACATTGGGACAGAATCAAAACGAACAGCGGGCAAATATGAACAGCCGGCAAAATCAACACAAACAGAGGGCGATATACTAAGCAGGCCTCTTAGATATTTTTAGGAATGCCCTCAGCGCACCGCATCGGTGCAGCTCGAACCGGATGTTGCTGAATAGAAATGTTGTGTCTTAGCGTCATATCATCAGGACCATATGAACTTGTTCACGGTGATAAGGTCTGTCTATGGTAATCAGTATGGCAGTGTGCCTCAGTCTACCCCGGTGGCGAATTTCTTTTTCCTGAACCTTTCGGGCAGTGTACGTTGAGTTTAGCCAATCAGAGCGAGGCTGTGTTGATGACGTACTACAGTAAGATGGCGGCGTGCTTACCAAATGTTGAAGTGGGGAAATCACATTCGATAAGTCAACATAATTGTTGTACTACAGCAGAAAGTATTAATGTATATAAGCCTTTTCAATTCATGATATAATACTTGGACGTAACTACTTGGACATGAGAAAAAGTGGCGGAAAAAATCCACACGGGGCCTCGAACTCGCGGTCTTTCGTTTCCCACCTTATGTTTTGAAGCGACGCATTTACCCGACTGACCATCTTTACTGAGTAGTACGTCATCAACACGAGCGAGGCTGTGTACGTCATCATCACAGCCTCGCTCTGATTGGCTAAACTCCACGTACACTGCCCGAAAGGTTCAGGAAAAGAAAATTCGCGCCCCGGTGTATACATTCTCTTGTGGGCACAATGAAAACACGACGATTAGCCCACACAGTTCACTGACATTTTGAAGCACGGTGCAGCGTGGTAGGACAGAAGTGTCGTGCATACAAGATATCGTAACTACTGTACGTGATATAACACGGTCAATGAAAACCAAAACAGTGGCATCTGTCCTTTTAGTTCATAGGCGTTCATTCGTTTCGCGTGAACGATCGAATTGATCGTGCAATTGTCCTTGTAATTATGCTAAATCCTCGTTTTAATGGTGGCGCTCAACCTTTTGCTCTGAGCACTCGTTCGTTTCACGTGTGAGCGTTCGTTTTGATTTCGTGCGAATGTTTTTACAATACATCTTCGTTCTTATGGTGGCGATTGATCTTTTGTTCTGACAAGTGGATAAATTTGACTTCCCGGTGCTACTTGTTTTATTTTGTATTTATATATATATTTTTTCAATTTTCTTTCTTTTTTATTTGTTTCATCGTTGTAATGTTCTGCCCAAAAAGCCGCCCATACATTTACTGGTTTAAGGATTTGTAGCTTTCCGAAATTGACTGACTTGGTTGTAATCTATACGGAAAAAAAAGGTGCAATCCTGCATTCGTATTGGGCTTGCCCTGCCATGCGTTGACTGTAGGTATCACGCATTCCTCATTAAAGTTAAGAGGGAAATAATTACCCTTGCCAAATGACGTATTATCATCCATGTTTTAATTCATAAACAAACAAACAAATATATCAACAAATTAAATCGTAATAATAAAATTGAACCCACTAACCCAAATCGATAAAAATTGAGAAACACCTACATGGCCTCGGGTGTAAATCCCCAAATGCAGTGTCTGCTTTTTTTCAGGAAACATAAAGGAAACATTCAGATTTCTTAAAACTAGTGCTATTTTTTATATTATTGGAAATTAGTTTCTAACCACAATGCATTGACGTTACGGTGATGACTCCATTCTTAAGATATCAAGCTCACAGGGCATTAGAGTCCACAGATTGTTGTACATAGATGATCAGGTAATTACATTGCATTATTACATTAACACATGAGTGATGTGATAGCTTTACTGACTTTTGAACTGTAACATCTAACACGATTTTACACGATAGCGTTATTGTACTAGGTAAGAAATTTGTCAAATGTTACCTTTAATTCTCTTAATTCAACATGTCGGTCTCTGGTGACCACAAACATTTCCGCTTCTTACCCATAATGTGATGCATCAGCAAATAGGAGTACAAAGTATGATATTGGTAAAGCTTCCCTTCTAGAGATATCGTGTTAACAATGTTTCTTTTTTTAATTAGACTTCTGGTGGCCTCAAAATAACCTCTCACCTCCACAAAAAGCAAACGTCTTCTTCTGCACAATATGATACATCCTCATGCAAAGTATGAGACGTCTGATGCCCTTCTTTAGATTGCAAGGTTCTCAAATTGTGATCACTGGTGACCTCAAATGACCTTTGGCCTTCTCAGCAAGGCTTCTGAAACACACTCATGCCATCCACGCGCATACACAAATACAAAATCACGATTACATTGGTTATGAATATCATCGAAATCAACAAAACTGAATAATACATTATATTCATCATAGTCCCTTACGTATGTAAGGGTGTTTGCCACTGAAAATAAATGTTTTTCTTGATCAGAGAATTCTGGGTTTGGTGTGAAGACCAAACACAGAGCAAGACACATAAAAAATAGAAAACTCAACTGGATTGGATCAAAAGAAATTATAATTATGAATAACAAACAATATACAGTACAGCTGATCTGAGCCCAGTCAAAGAATTAAATAAAACAACTTACAGTAGTGAGGTGCGCACCCAAAAGTAAAGTAAATACACTTAATTTATAAATCTGTTCTGGTGAGTTGGCGTGCTGGTGACTTCAGGTACAGGTCTTCCACGACATCAGATATTCCACGACATCAGTATAGAGTTGAACAGATAAGTGGTATAATGAATGTCTGATCCCAACAAAATAGTATCCTTTAATTAATAAGCAATAGAGTCCCAGGCTATCCTCCAGTAAAATAATGTGTATATCCTTTGTGGTAAAATAATGTCAGTTATAACAAATGGTGTCCCGGAATATTCTTTATGGTAAAATAATATCCTCTAAGTAAATAATATTCTTTATAGTAAATAATGTCCCAGACTGTCAGTAGAATATCACTCCTTCCATAAAATCATAAGGACTACAGTAAATTGAACTTGTAACTTAAGGTTTAAAACAAACTATCCAGCATTAAAACTATATTTCTCCTCTTTTGCAACTGTCATGCTCCAATACTTATGGCCAACTGCCTAACTCCCTATACCCTCACAAAACTCCTTTGTTCCTATAATATATGTACACAGACCCCATTTCCTGTGAGGGCTAATTGCCAGGAAGAACAAAGGTAGTTGCTTAGCAACCCAGAAGGAGAGATCTTAATCCCCCTCCTTTTACCACCACAAGCAACATACAAATACACACACTGTACAAATGATAGCCGCCTGTACAGTGAGCACTGTACATTGTACTTAATAAACAAGTAAAACTATGGAACAAAAGAAAACTTTATGTAAGAGCTGACCATCTTACACGTATTTTCAAATTTAAAAACTGTCACGACCGTTCACCCCGTTCATTCTACCATGAATAGCAATTTTCGTTTTTTTTTCAGACAAGACTATAACCTCATAAAAAATAATCATTATCACAGCTCGATTTCGGTTTTCTACACAACATGAAGTCACAATTTCTTTCCATGTAAGCAATATTCAGGATTCCATTCAAATCCGTTTGACTCTCTCATCACATCAACGACTGCTTGCATTTTCTGGGTATCATTGTCCTCCTCTGTCCATTCTCCGAACAGGTTTTTATAAACAAGGAGAGTGATTGCAGAAGCGTCTTGTCGGTGGTTTGCTCTACTTGATCCTTTCGGTGTGATACACTCCTTGTCTAAAGCGCACTGTAACCACGGTTGCATTAGCTTGGTTTGAATGGTGGTGCTATTTATAATTAGCTGTGTTCCTGGTTGTATATGTGGAGCAGAGTTGTTACAATTATGATACTCTTCTCTGTCTATGCCAAGTTTGGTAAACATCGCTGGTACAGTCCGTTTATAATGATGAGATCTTGTTGGATCAAAGTGTAGAATATTCGTCATGTAACCATGGTGACGTTGAATTCCCGGAAGAAGTACTTTCAGCGATTTTTTGAATCGTATGGAAGCATCTCCGTAATAAATTGCGCCAAATTCATTTAAAGAGAGCTGTAGAAAACAAACAGAATATCAAAATTAGTCTCTTGCACGACCTATTGCGAGGACAGCAACAGCGCCATCAAGGGCAGCGACACACCACAGACAGTGTAATGTACCCAATCAATTAACCGAGACATATAGTCCTAATTGGTCTTTACTGAATGTTTCCATCCAGCATCATGATCTTTTATCCTTAGTTCTTGAAGAGCATAAGTATCCTACTGTTGGTCTACGGGAGAGATTGAAGGTGGTTTAAAGCGTTAGGCAAAATTAATGTGAATCAGAGAGATTCTGCAGCAAGAGCTGGCAGACGGGTTGATGGGTAATGTCATCTCGTTTGGCTCAAATTTAAGCTCAAAGTGATCATGTAAAACCCAATGTGTTGAGATAACTTGAAAAAGTCGAGGTAACTTGCTACATTGACATTCTTAAGTTCATTCAATCTCATTTCAAGTTAATTTAATTTGGATACATTTTTCCAACTAGTAACTTTTTTGAATGGGTAACTACTAGACATGACAAGTTATGACAACAGAGTAAGATTGTTGAATGAACTAAATCTGTAAAGTCTACCACACACACTCTTCTTCAGGTTTCATTAAACAAATGGTTTAGTATGATTAACAGTATATTCTGGCTACTAGTTGATACAACACATAAATGTCTATACAGCAAGTTACCTCGGCTTTTTAAAGTTAGGTGAACTGAGCAATGAAGTCACATGAGTTTTATAATATATATTTTATTCCTTCCAAATATATTGACAGAAAAAACTTAACATTCCTAAAACAAAACAGTAATGTGCACCTTGTGACACAATAACGTAAAGGTGCTTAAACTTGTTTATATTTTCTTATGAAATATTTACCCCATATTTTCACAAGCAGTTGTGTCAATTGTATAACTGTATACCAGTACTAGTTTCACACTGGACACTACAGACATTAAAATGATTAAGACAGCCAGTGCTTGCAATAACCTTAAGAACAAGACACTTATCTTACAAAACCATCATTTTTTTCTCTTATTACAGTGTTCTAAATTCATTAAAGTTAGTGGATTCCTCAGAGTTTCTACTCTTAAAACTATACTAGACTGTCATTTAGAAACAAAAGACTTATGAGACTCTTGCAGAAACAAGCTCTAAGCATAACTGCTGTAAAGCAGACGTAACAGTAGTGTTTGACAATAGTTGACATATTACTTGTGCACTTTGTAACAATGCTGTTCTGGGCTGACTTTTACATGTATAGTCTACAGATGTGGGCTATTTAGCTCAAGAATTTTGAAGTTGTTCTTTGATAGATATGGAAGCATGAATAACTAACACATCATCCAGATGTGGTGATGAACATGTGGTTTGCTCATTTTCATTACATCTAAGATAACATGTTGTATACAACATTTAACTTGTGCCCTTTATTGATTGTGTTCATCATAACTAAATATTATAGACAACAAGCTACAGTGAGATAAACACTTATTTAGAACTAACTGACCATTTGGCAAAAATAACAATATATGTACGCCTATACATATGATAATATATTAACCAGATCTTCTTCTGCAGGGTTTTTAGTCTTTCACCAATGTCCAACTTTGTCGTCTGTAAATGAGTACTACTCTCCCATAGAATCAATTGGGTTGACACAAATCAACAGTGTACATATATGCATTTCCAAGGAAGAGCAAATGCACAAAGAAAAGTAACTTGAAAATGAGCATAGAAATCATTATAACATATAGTGTCTGAGTATACATTATAACCAATATCTAAGTTGACTTTAGTTATTATTTGATGTCCAAATTATTGGCAGAGACTATTACTTAGTGGAATGCCTGTTAAATTTTCTTCCTCTCGTCTCCTTTTTCTAACAAAAAAAAAACAGTAACAGTCCAAACTAACACAGCATAAGTTAACTTATGGCAATATGCTTTTGGATGAGTCTTTCTTTCTGTGACATTAACTTGTTTACCTGATGAATAAAATATGAATCATGACAAAACACACTAACACAGAATAAAAAAACGTATTACAATATGCCTTTTAATGTGGCTTTCCTTCTATGGCATATAAAACATAACAGTCCAATCTAACACAGGATAAATTCACTTAGTATAATATGCCTGTGAATGTTTCTTTCTTTGCATGACATTAACTTTATTTCTGATGAATCAATGTGTTGATTCTAACTGTTAACTTGCTGTCCAAACTAATAATTAGATTATATATCATTAGCTTGTTTTTCAGGCTTCGGACCTTAGGGCTAATGTTTTTACATCCAGGCTGAATAATACTTTTTTGTTCAAACACCAGGGTTTTTTGTTGATCATATGGTATTCCAAATTGAGGCGGTAATGAAGTGCAAAGTAGAAAGCGACAGCTTATGGAAAACTTCTTATGTTGTTAAGCACGATGTTTGCATCTATAATGGTGGAAATTTGTGAAGGGTCCTCTCCAAAGACAAGAATCCTCTGGCTCTCATCCATCTCAATTTGAGTTTCTGACATGTCCTGGCAAGAGAAAGTACAATTGGTTACTAGTTCTGATGAATGTATACAAACACACATACACACACACACATGGGAACTACAGCAATGGAGGAAGACCCCTCTAAGCAGGGAATAACTGTTTATTTCTTGTTCTTGCAGTATTTAGGAAATCCAGTATTGTTTACCTTTGGGACAAGTAGGTGTGTAACGGCTATGCAAATAGAGGTTTATTCACGTCACCCTTGCCTTTGATAATACACACTTTTAAAAAATATATATATTTAGACACGTTTTCAATATGAAACGTTGAACTTTACACATGACGCAACCAGTGGCAACCTTTCAGGCTTCTAGTTGGACTCCTAGATTACCCCCTTGAATGAACCACTGGCATTGACAGGAGGCATAGGAGCACATGATGACCAACAAAAAAAAATCAGCATTATCCGAATAAAGCGCACAGTAATGTTTGGATATTATTCAAACTCCGAGTATAGGCCTAATAGTTTATAGTGTAGCTACATGTCTCTAGTTTCTTGCAACCTGTGTCATAAGCTACTACGGTAACTTCCTAACAGCAGAACATCAAACTAACGATGTCAAAACCTGACCACCTTGAAGTTTCCTCCATTCTTTTTCTCTACATAATGCATATAAATGATTACAAGTTTATCACCGAACACTGTGTTCACTGCGCCTGTGCTCTGTGATGCTAAGATGCTATTCAAGAAAAATGCTGGTCCTGAATGAATTGCAAGAGAACTGCAAAGAACTTTTAGTTAACCAGAGAAACTTTGGAAGCAGTATTGTTACCAGGATTTTAAGAGTTGTGTCCGCGGGATGAAACGTCTTAAAAATGGTTTGCGTCCTCACAGAAAAAAAAAAACTTTCGGCCGACAGTCCTCCATGGAAACATGCTCTTTAAAATACCTCTACAGGAACGCACAATACTTAATTATAAATGAGCCTTGAGAAACATTGGGTTGTGTACAACGGATGCCTATAGTGATAGGTCTATAAAGTACATGAAAACGAATCATATGATGAAAGCTTTAAATAGTGTACAACAACAAAATTACTTTGAAATTCTGAAGCGGGAATTGTTCCGTAGAATAGTCACCATGTATGCTTCCCCTAGGCATCATACAGTGCACACCACTGTACGGGGTATACAACACCCTTACATAGCGTCTATGAAAATGTAATAGGCTATGAATACGCTGTGTATGTCGGGACCCAATGCAAAGTAAAACGAGTGCCTAAAAAGAAAATGCAAGAATAAAAATACCGAACTTAGAGACAAATATAAATTAAAAAAAAATACTTAGTAGAAAATATTACGTAGTGATATCAATGGCACAAGAGCACGCCCTTAAAGGCCTAGTACTTGCTTACGTTTATGAGCCTATGTCGTAAGTTAACCATTAACAGTTACCCCATGCAATTATATTCAAAGTTGAACAAACTGTTCCTTTTTCCCGAACCACTATAAGCAAGTCGGCTCAACTTCAGCTAGTTTCGACACCGGTCCTATTGCAGTATGTAAATAACTTTATACGCAATGTCGATTGAAAACTCAAGCGCCAATGGCTACTTTTGACGACTGAAGTATGAAGTATATAGTTTACACTCACAAAAAGTTTATCTGAAGCATGTGGTCAAAGGGACTGCGAACTGTAAGGACGTTTGCGATGAAGAAATAACTGTGGTTTGAATGCACACTTTACATAATTACATTTTCCCCACAAGAGTCATAAATTGTCTCAACAGGAAATTTGGAAACGCATCATTGACTACTTTCAGCATCAAAATCTTTGTAACGGGAGTGTTGTTATCCTTGTACTTTGGGGTTGATATTTATGATTAATTTGTTTTCAAACAAATTCAAGCATCTATACAAAAGATTGGAAGAAATTTTGGTTCTTTAGAGAAGTCTATAGTATTTTGAAAAGAAAGAAAGAAAGATAATCATTCCAAAAATAATTTGTAAAGAATTCCGAGAACATATTACTGGAAACCTGCTCAAATCACGAACCCTGCGTCGTTTTATACTAGTTTACACAATTTACACTTTGACACCGAGTGATTATATCTACGAGTTGTGCAAACAGATGAATATTTGTTCAACTCCCTGGTTTAATGTTGCAGGTGAAATTATACATGTCTCTTAACTTTTTATCGGAATTAGGAGTCGTTATAACGGCACGCCATTGCTTTACTAAAGATGCGATTTGAATTATTATACATGAACTCATACTTTTATTTCTGGCTTCATCATCTGTTATGAACAATGTGTAAACATTGTTGTGTCACATTTTGAGTTGTGTTTAGTTGTTTCTACCTGCTAAGTTATATAACATGATTTAAAAAACAAAATACGAACCCACAGTTACAGTTTACTGTTAATCAATGAATCCTATGTAGTGATGTGTCTGTTGTGTAAAGCTTTTCAAGATTGATTGCCCAACACAACAAACGATAACACCACTGGAAACAAGTGGTAACAAACAGAAGTGGACAGAAGTGGTACCACAGAAGTGGTAACAAAAGGGTATTTAATGTAGATCTTACCCCTACAGTATACTCACAAAGAAATGTTTAATATACCCGTTTATATTGCTTGAGTCCATTTTTATGCACTCGGACTTGAGACCAATTCCAATTTGGTATATCATCTCGCTTGGAAGAGTTCTTATTTTTGTCACACATTTTGTTTTTAGCCACAAATACTAAAAATATCTTCTTATTTAGAGCAAATTCCAAGAGAAGCCAAGTTGCTGCTATACGTCATATGGTAGATTCTTCTGGCACAAAATAGAGTGGCTTTGCAATTTATATAGAGACCGTGTGTATACAGTAATTTTCACAATAAATAAATTTCAATTAGATCCTTTCATTGTTCAAAGCTGTTTCAAAGTTATGGTTACGAAGATAAACTGGTGATCGTAAGATATCATTTTGTGGAAGCTTCCAAGCAACTGCAATTTTTGACAATGTATGATTCATGGTTCTTTGCAAGTCCATTGAACGTTACCAACAATGCAATTTAGTAACAGTGTGAGAATTAAGATTTGGAATCATTACTAATCATCATTGCAACTTGAATATATCCAACATAGCTAAGATCTACCTAAATTTATTAATAAATTAATATAGGTCATATCACTTTCATCACTTTCCAGGAAAATCACGGGCCATCGTTCAAGTACCTCTTTGACTGACGGTGTGTTCATTACTGACTCCCTCCTTCTGTAAGCGCATGTAAGATACAAATGGGAATGGATTGTGGATATTTTCTTGTTCTTTTTTTGACATGTCTGTAATAAGACGAGTTCTAGTTGTGTTGTCTTCACCAATAGGAAGCTCCGGCCTCCGGGAGGAAGATAAGCTCGATCCTCTTCAGTCTTTACGTTTTGGTGCTCATGTCGCACTGCCAGTGGTCAATCTTTTTCTTGAATTGACTTTGATCCCCTTTTCTCTCAGACACTGATTCTTTGCCAGAATTGCTTTGCAACATCCATACACTCCAATTGTGTTGGATATGCTTTAAATTGCCGCAATGCATTATATATTGCATCCAAAAGATGGCTTTTCATGTCCATGCCCAAGGTAAGTTGAATTACCTAACTCAAACATTAACTGTAACTTCGGTTTTAGCTCAAGAAGATGAAGTACCTCTGGTCATGAACCCTGTCTTAGTTTCATTTGCAAAGACTTCATATCATCAGAGGAGCTGAAGATCATTGTATCCTGTGAGCTTTTCTCTAATGAGTCACCATAAGGAAAGCTACTACAGCTTGTAATGCTTAAATCAAGAGGAGAAAGTGCTGGAATGAGTACTGCTTTGGTAACTAATTTAACTGTTACAGCATTCTGGACCAAATCACTAATAATACGTGTTCCTTAATTTTAGACTGAAGAAAATCACTCATTCCTTCCGTAAAATTAGAGCTGTGAGCCATTTCAAAAATATATTTGAGTAATAATATCAAAGCAAGTAATGTGTCTTACTCTGGTAGATAGAGTGTACCACAAATAATTGGAGCAACCGGAGCAAGGTCCAATTTTCAAAATGGTTACCTCCAATACTTCCCTTTCCTTGTAATTTTATCTATGGTCTATTTATAACTGCTAGGCCTAACGTTAGCCAACATTGAGGTCCCATCACACGAAGTTGGGATAGTAATAGTGTTAGAGTATAAGCTTTTCTAAAGTTAGTTTAACGTACTAAGTAAAACTACGAGAACTAGACTAACGAGGCAAACCTTTATATTAGATACAGGACTAGAGCCACAAACCGAAGTATCAGTACCTGACGTATTCTTAACTAACTTATCATTTCCCTTTTATTTGAACTTCATCCCTTACTTTTATATTCCGGATCGATTTAATGCCGGCCAGCTCCGAGCTCTCTTCTGATCTGCTCTCACTCAATTCTCAGTACTACATGTAGAGTAAAGTAGGATGGATCAGTATAGGCTACTTATCGCGCACCTGTTGTTCTTCGAGCGCGTCGTTCTCGAACATTCGGACTATGCAAATAACGTAATTACATGTTTCTGATAGTTTCAATAATTTTATCGTCAATTAGATGAAACACTTCGTAAACAAAAGTTGTAAAAGAAATATATAAAGTGGATGAAACTTGGCGGGAAAACTGAACTACACGTTATGTCAGTTGATACAACACACGCAAAGAGGGTTATGTTAGGCTAATTAGAGCAAAACTCAAACAGTGTCAGTAATGTCAACGGGCTATGATTTTTGTGTGGTGACCTACAACGGTTTTGCTGTGATAACTTTTCCAGCGAGCAAGGTTTTTCAGTGTAGGTGCATAAATTTTAATGTGCCATGATGTAATCATGTACCGCAATTACTACACGTCAGTGAAAAAGTTCTACCTATCGATACTTTCGCGGCCTTTTTTAGTTGAATAATATTTTAAGGTCACAGCCGGACGCAACCACAAGAACAGTGTGTTTGCCATTTTTGTTCTAACAAGTTTTCTAGTCAAGGGAAAAGTGTACACAAGAAACATTCTTTTGTCCAAATATAGCTGAAAGAAACATCTTATTCCTATTTGTATATATACAAAAAAAAAATTCACTTTGAGCTACTTTGCCCTTCCCCCTTTCCCCCTTTTCATATTGCCGTTCTTTTCAAATTGCCATGGTGTCAGACACCTTCAAACTTCAACAATATTATTATAAAATGCCAATATGGCTAAATGCAAATAACGAACAGCGTAGAGAAGTATTCAGTCTATCACTTAACACTAGCAGCTTTGTAGGTGTAGTGTTGTAAGTTTTAGATTTGCTCAAATCATTAAGCTTAGCATATATAGAAACACTGAAATGTTATGATATAAACAGAGTCTTATCACGTTTAATTGTTTTGGAGCATTGTTCGCCATATAAAATAACTGTCGAGTCATTATTAATGATGACTTTATGTTAATTTGCTCCTCCGGTAGTTTCTAGTATGTAAGTAACTCAGTAACTGGCTCTAAATCATTCCATGAAAATGAACTGTAACTCACATTGATGATAACTGGCTTCCACGCATACGATTGCAAATTTTTGACATGTTGTGGGTAATTGTTAAATGGAAAGCGTCGAAGTTCGACATCACATAGCTTTCCGACCTGTGTAAACCGCAAAATACGAGAAACAGTAAGAATACAGAACAATTTGGGAAAGTAATGGACAATGATATCAAAGTTCACCATGATAATCTAATGCACGTGAATTAGTTCCATGTTACAACTGCTACGAAAGTTCTTCTGGTATTATGCAGCTCAAATGTGTGGGTCAATACTGAGCAAGATGAATTTCACTCATCGCATCCACCCATCTATGGCGCCCAGCTCAAAGAGAGGACAGTTTTACATTCCCTCATCCCTTTTTTGTCCCTAAATGGAATGAAATGTATAGATGTACTTAATTGCTATTGCTCATCACGGTGAAAGAATAAGATGACGATGTCAAGTCGACCTACGAACGTAAAAAGTGCTACTTAATTCCTTGCTCTAAATTTCCTGAACGATAAATCACATATGATATTGGTCAGGGTTTAGAATTGTTGCAAGCAAGAACAGTGTATTACCCGGTGCAGTGTAATATTATGGACTGAACCGAAAGTGTAGAATGATCAGTTTATGCTTTATTATGTACGCAGCTTAATTTGAGAGACTTCTGACAGAATATCGATTTTAATGGTTTGTTATTATGTTAAAGTATAGCAATTCTTGCTACTTTAACGCAATTAACTCAGTACATATTTTATTAGCTAGCAAGTGTTTTTCTGCATGACGAAAGTCGTCGTCCCGGATGCAAACGTAAGTCCAAATCTGTTAAAGATGCTTTTCAATAGACTTGATCAATATGTAGATATTGTTAGGTCAATTAACCATGAATAATTCATAAATACATCGTAACATAGTTATATTTATTGCTTCCATGTATTTCAAGCCATACGGAGGCGATCACGTTATACACAGTGTTCTAATTTGCCACTGAAATATGTATGAAAGGGACATGACTGGAAGGTTTTCCTAAAATCATGTGAAAATCTTATCCTACTAAAACGAATTATTCATATGCCATTATAATTAATAATTTACATAAACATACCTTCTTACTTATAACTTACGTACTTTAGACAAATCATAAAAATCATATATTCATACTTTTCGTTTTATAGTGTTTGACAAGCCCAGATCATAGACTATTATTCTCTTTCCAGGCATATATTTTTGAGCTGTTCCGATGTAACCCATCGCTTCTTTGTAGTGATTGTCAGAGAATGCTGTGATGAGGACCAATCTGTCGTACATTTCGTCTACTGTAAGAACTGACACATCTAAATCAATGTGTACACCGCCAACGTGTGGTGGTATCGTAGTGTTAGGCTGAATCTCCGAGTCATTTCTTCCACGTATGGGTATATTTATAACGATCGATTCGGCATATCTGTTAAAATCTCAATGGATAGAAATACAATGCAAGTAAGTCAGACAACATTAAAATGCATGCTAATCTTAATAGATCACTGTAGACAGTCGTGTTTATGTGATAGAGATTGGTAAGACTACTGTTATCATTACATTCCTAAACTTCTTGTTTTCTTGGAAATGATGCTTTAAATACTGATCGATTAATTAAAATAGACCAGGATACATAATATTACGTCGGAATGGCAATATTTGGAAGGACGAGGACAGTGACCCCTGGAGATTGGGGAGCCGTGCAAAGACGTCACCAGTTGTAATAAGAGGTAGATTGGAGTGAATATTGACAGGCAAGAGGGGTCTATTAAATACAAAATCACGTTTGCTGTGACACACCATAAAAGCCTATTGATATTAGAGTTATACTGTAAATGTTAGAAAATAGCAATTCAACACCGAAATGTCACTTCATTGCTCACGGTAGACATAGATTGTTTATTTTATGATGTAAGTCGTTCGCAATAACTGCTAGAAGAAAAAATTGCAAGACAAATGTTTAGTTTCAGACATTACCTTTTAAACAACCAGATTCAGACTCATTAATAATACGGCTGGATCACTGACTTTAGAACACAAATTAGAATGTTACATTCTCCAAGGAAAAATTGTTAACGGCGTCTGTGACTTCAGACTACATGTTTAACGTGCATTAGCAACGGTAGTATCATAATTATATTCATTATGGAAATATATCTATCAAGAAACAAGTCGTCTCAAAATCCAATACACCATTATAGTTTGAATTGATAAAGCTTGCATATTAATTGCCACAATTGTCATTGAATGTTGATATTATTTACTACTACATTGATGATCTTACCATTTGATGGCACAATTAAAGTTGAATATTGCGTAACGTAGAATCCGACAAAGATTAAAAGCATGATACTGGCGATGAAACTTCTTTTTAAAACTGCAGTGCTGTCCATTCTGACCTTTATTGATAAAATAGCGAAGATATAAACAGTTATTATTTATTTAGTTGGTTTGCTTGTCTCGTTATTATATGTGCTTTAATAAGAAGTTACTGATGTGTAAAATTTTCCCTCCTTATGTCGAACGGAAGACATTTGGCTCTAAAGCGGGTCAAAATGATGGAAATTTGCAATATATGAGTGAATACTGATTTTGACTTGTTCGCTCGGAGTTTAGAGCAAATGGCTCGTCCATATCACGTGATTAATTTACATACAGAATGTAAATGCCCGGAGGTACAGCACAGCAGTATAGCACGTACACTATGATATATACGTCGTATATACACGCCGCGACATTCCTCAATAACAATCGAGTGATTCTAGTCTCATTTTAACCCGGACTTTCGAATTAATACAGTCTAAGTCAACTCATCATCAGTTGAATTTTGATTGTTGATGATGCCAGCAAACTCTTTGGTGCAAACTTGTTTGGAAGTGGAAGAAATTCTCCATATTTTGCCGTTCTATGAAGCTAGGGCCTAGCTTTAAATTTATTCTTAGCCTAACGTTCCCCAGGTCTTACGTGTAACGCTGAAGTAAAAATTTTGAAATGTCGAGTCACATAAACGCCAGCATATCCGTAGCTCATGCTAATGACGTTAAAATATTGCATTGGCTAGGCTACTGTACACATGCTACCATTTTAAGTAACGATATCACTGCCAGATCTATTGACAAGGCTGAAGCCTAGCCTATATTTTTGCAAGGAAACTTTGGAGCGAAATTATTTGATTTTCGTTTTGTTTTTGTTATGAAGGCCGAGCCTGGCTTTAGCCTAATCTAACTTACGCTATAGGCTAGGCTAAGTAGGCCTAAGAAATTAGTTAGGTACAGCAGGTTAAGTCTTTATGTTGCAATGATTGTAAGCTATGAGTTCCAGACAGATGTATTTAAGTGAGAACTTATCGTCACATGTTTGTAAATAATGCCCTTTTCTCTCTACAGGATCTTTAACAAAACTTCCAAAGTTTAGGCAGAACGCTGTCTCTAATTACAGATTCAAAAACTTGGTGCATATCTCTGAGTACCAAATTTCAGCTCTGTACTCCCTGATAAGAAAATATGAGTCTCTGAAAAGCAAATATCACTTGAACAGTACTTAATTGCGACTCCCAAGGGATCTATTTGGTATACTTATTTCAAATGAATGTCCAATAGGCGTCTTAAATGTTTGTTGTGTCTGTCATTACCACGAGGACGATTCTGATTAATCCTTAGTAAATTCTTAGGTGGGGACAGTATGGGACCCACTGTATCTGAACATTACTTGACTTGGCATGGGAACAGGCCCTTAAATATTTAAATAATATCAGTGTCATTTGGGTGTTGTTTTTAAATAACTGTTTAAAAGCATAAATAGGAAGGTGGAAGGTTTTACTTGGGTGATTGAGTTGAACTCTAGCCTGATCACTTGTGTAAAGAGAAATGACACAATATAGGTTTTATTCATATAAGTCTGGGGTGGGAAACCTGCGGCCCGCGTGCACATGTGGCACAGCCAGTGCTTTTTTGCGGCCCGTGATATGTCAGATAAAGAAAAAAATCAATATATTTTACATCATCACAAGAAACAGCTAGCTGCTTAGAATTTATCGGCACTAATGATGCTCTCAGGTAAGCCTATGTTCCCCATTAATTATCAACTGTACTGTATTGACATTATGTATTTGTGAAAACAGATTAGGTACACACACCTATTGCTTGAAAGTCCTCAGAATCAAAGATTTGATATCTACAGCAGGTCGTTGGTTAGGTCCGGCCCAGTCAATTTTTCAGTCCTTATGTCTGGCCCATTTACTAAAAAAGGTTGCCCACCCCTGAGTATAACATGTAATATTGTTCAACTGTCTATTTCACCGTCTTATGCTTAGATTGACACTGACGTTGATCAAGCTGCAACTGTCTTTTCTAGTCTATCTTCTCATGCAATCATGCTTGTTCATGAATATCGTGTTACAATGTTATCAGTTATGCAAAGTTTCATGAAACATTTCGGATTTCTCGTGTTCTGTAAGTGTAAAAGACATAGTGTGTGTGATGGTCTCTTAACGTCATGTAACTTTGACTCTGATCAAGGAGTTTTACACATATCATCTCTTTTGAAATATATAGAGTCTCATTTGTTTTCGCTTTGTTAAACTAGAATATAGTACGTTTGTGTAGTATATTGTGATGTTTTTTTCTTCCTAAGTTTTGTAACATAGATAAACTGTTTTTTTTCATATGTGTGATGGACCATTTGCAACCCTGCAGGTAAATTTTGTTTATTCCTGTCTGATAATCTCACTGGAAATCAAACACCACCCAATGCTTGGCAAAAATGGGGCAAATCTCAGAATTTTTTCTGGCGACTCAATGAGGGTCATTGTATAATTTTACTTGTGCGGGTGGATTTTAATGGGAAGGGGGGAGGGGTAAAATTGAGCTCGAAATTGTTTTTTTTTTAAATGGAATTTCGGTTGTGTGAAGGAAGAAGCTTCACAACAGCAGCAGAAGATGGGATCCATGGTCACACACGTGTCTGTTTATAGTCTTTATTTGTCTTCTGTTTCTGCAAGACTTTGAATTATATGTGTCCCTAAAATAAAGTTGGAGAAGACTTGACAATTGTCCATGATTTTTTTTTTTAGTTTATATAGTTGTATTTACACTTAAGGGCAGTACACGGAATAAAACACTGGGATTTAACTCTTTATTAGGAGTGAATATACAAAAAAAAATCACTCTTTAACAGGAGTGAAAGGGAGTGTACATTCTGCTAAAAAAAAAAAAAAATGTACTCTAAACTTGGAGTGGCTTTTACTCTCGTTAGAGCTGTCCCCTAACCCCATCCAGGTAAGGGTAAAATTAAAGTGTTTTTTTTTTCACACCACGAGATATAGAGAGTACAGTAACTTGAAGCAGCTCTTTGCCTCTGTCGCCGTTTTCCCAAACTTTTGACATGTCCATCGAGTATTTTACATGTATTCATCACAAAACAGCAACGTAAGATATTAACCAAGTTTGTTTTCCCCTGTCAAGAGCATTAATTGGCGAGTAATGAAGGACGTCTGCAGATAATAAGTACTCGAATGCAGTTCCCAAAATCCACTAGTTTGATTTCAACCAATCAATGAATAGCTAACATTCTTATTTATGAGCCGTTGCTTAAAATAAGATTCATTCATATCAATCCGCCAAAGTCGCGTCGGTATCACAGCCATACACAATACACACAAATAAAGCATAGTGTTTTAGAAAGGAGTTCCATAACAACTCCCTGGTTTTAGTACATAATGGTGTACTAGGTTGCTTACGACAACGCTAAGTGAAAATTATTTACCTCATTATCCATGACGTTCATAGAATTTAGGGAGTAATATTATGTTCGGGGTGTTCGGAGAAAAATAACGTTCAAGTTTGTAAATATTTCGGCTTTCATTCCACCTTTTGAATTTAATTTGAAAAGATAAGCTAGTTGTGTATTATATGTCGTTATGACATCGTGGGGTCCATGATGTTGAGAAAATCATAAAAAAGGGACGCATAAACCTGTTTTAACTTTAGTAGTATGACAATGTTCACGGCCTGGTAACATATTATTATCGGATGCGATTAAAGGACACCGTTAAAATTATAGCATATTTTATGTAGGAACAGCGCCTACAAAACTATACTGAAAAACTAAACTAAAAAACGTCAACCCATTTTTTGTTATCAGCCGTATAAAATGTGTGCTATATCAGGCTACGCAGGAATACCTCAACCACTCTACACACGTTATGATATATAGTAAATTATGGGTTGAAGCAAAGTTAATATGATTTTGATTTGTACATAATTACATATAAAGAACAACGACTCAATTAAACGCCATGAAAGCCAGTTAGTAAGAATTATGAATATGATATTAATGTTAATGTTGTATTACCTCTCTTTGCTGTTCCCCTTAGTTCAGTGAGTGAGTGCAGAATCCAGTAGCTTAAAGCAGTCTTAACACAACGTATCTATATGCTGTATACAGTACCAAATGTTTGCGTCACAGTAATAAGCAATATAGTATAGGTATATAGTACATATTTTCATCATATTGTGGTAGAACGGGTACAAACTGCTGTGATAAGGTTGTCACAATGCTAGTCCCTATTGTATTGCCCTACATGTATGTATCACTTGAGTGACTCTGAATGGCAAAACTTGACTTGAAGGTAGTAGCTTTATCCCTTTGTGTCCTGCATATTTGTCTTGTTTGCATGGGCGGCGATCCTTGTTTGTGTCTTGTCTTGTGTTATGTAAAGTTTGGGCAGTATATGGTATGCATTCATTTCAGAGTTGGAGAATATTTCACACTTGACTCCCAGGGTATAAAAGGTACAGTTGTACAAGACTGGCTGTGTCCTCTGTGGGCGTGGTGGGTTGGTTGTTTTTGCTGTTGTGGTAAGACCCTGTGAGGGCACTAAGTTGTATTCAGGCTTGTTGAGATGCTTGAAGCTAAGCCTGCTAGGCCAACATATTATACGCAAAAAACATATATTATTTGTCACCACTGAGTTAATTTGACCAGTAACCGGTTCTGTGTGGATGTATCGTGGCGCCAGTCTGTACCTGGAGAGCGGGAGCAAGTCAAAGCCCAGTGAAGTAAGTCACATTATTTATATTTGTTAAACACATGTGGGGACAGGTGAACAGTGACATTTTGTTTATTGAAGTGTCACTGTTAATGTAGGGGTTCGTATCCCGACCTAGGTAACTTTGGCTCTAGCCTTGGGGATATGTCATTAATACTTAGTAATATGTGTTACAAGATAATGCAATCAGGGATCACTTTAGAGAGGAGAATTGTGTCTTGGGATATGGCATGATATTTCAGATACAGAGATTATGTTCTAGAATAATCCTGGTCATTTGAAGCTGCCCTAGGGGTAGAGATAGTATGCATATAGTAAGTGTTGTATTGGAGCAGTTAGTGGGGGCATTATAGAACTGGGAGGCTTATGATTATTTAGGACTTGGTGGTGGGTTTATGTTATTATTTATGTTAGTATGTGTTATGTGTTTTCAATATCCAAAAGGGAAATTCACATCTGCAGGAAGATTCACTGTGGTAAGGGTTCGTATGATAAATTCCCTCGGGATAATTCCAGAGCATGCATAGACATGATACTAGTTAACGTGTTTTGTACCCTGCAGTTCTCGACCATCATCAGCGGAGAAAGGGAGACAAGGGGCGCTGGCCTAAAAAGGGCGTGGCCCAAAAGACGAGTTGGTGAAACAGTGACAGCGACCTGAAGCTCACCGAACTTTTGGATTGAAATTCTCATTTGAACTTTAAGTATCAGAAGACGTGAAAAGAGATCAAGTTTCTTGATTTCTAGACTTTTCTATGTTAGAATTCAATCATTCCCTTTTGTGATTTAGGTGAAGGGTGTGATATATGTGACGGGTGTGATTAACGTGGAGGGGTGTTCAGTCGGTAATTGTGTCAATATTTTTTTCTGTTCTATACACCCACATGTCCGATTTCATATGAAGGGGTGTTTCAGTCGGTGATTGTATCAATATATTTTTAGGTTCTATACACCCACATGTCCGAGTTCTTTATGGAGTCAAGTACCTAGCTGTTATCCTCGCCTTATTTAACAAAGTTAGCACTATTCCCTTATTGGTCAGAGGAACAGTGACAAAGGTCTTGTTACCATTGTATATTGGTATCATTGTTGTTTTAACAAATTTAATAACAAAGTTCTAGCTTATACAGAACAAAGTGTTAGTAAGCTAGTAAGAAAGTTAGTGAGTTCACTTCGACAACGATAGGTATACGTTCTTAACACGGCATAAACGAAATGAATATTTGTGTCCTGCCAGTCTTGCGATAATTGCATCAAGATTGTCATTAGAACTTGTTGATATACTAAACATGGACGGCGGAGCTCATTTTGATGTGGTTGGGGTAGGTAGGGTGAGGAAGGGGTGGTGGAGGTAGCGGGAGGGGCGGATATGACCACGGCATCTCTTCTTTACTCTACAAAATAGAGCACCAACGATATCAGGGTATCTGGGGGATGCTATTTAATTGTGGTTAAGGAGGAAAGAATAAACAAATCCGATGTCAAGCTAGGGCGTCAAAGCAAGCCACCTTACTGAGTTCTATTTTGGGTTTTGTTCTGTTTACTATTAGGTGTCAGTTTCCATGTACGGGGACTGAAGTTGGGTTTTTCGTTTACAGAGCTACCGATGTACGAGGAAGCTATGATTGTCATATAAATTTAGGACTGTTCACAGTTTTGGATGGAATTTAGTTATTTTTTCGCTATTGTCTTGGTTTTATTCAAGGACAATATTTTAACCGTATAAAAAAAATGGGACGACCCAATCCTGATCCCCTGCCCCCCCCCTAGCACTGCCCCACGCCCACCCTTAACAGTACCCCGGCTCCGCCGTTCCAGATAGAACTTGTAATCATCACAAATACATAATTAACGTTTTCACATGAACTTACATCTTGCTTAATTGCACATCTAATTGTATTAAAATCAGACATCGTAGGTAAGTTTACTATTCTTGTGTAAATGACTTTTGCTTTTGTGACGTTGACTTTATGTGACGTTCTTTTCTAGGGCATATTGGAGTTCCCCGAATAGAACTCCTCCCTCGGTAGGCAGTTTACAGCCATTTGTATGGGCGGCCATTTGGCTACACAATAGAACGATGAAACGAGACAAACAGACAAGAAAAAAAGATGAAAAGGAACAATAATAAGAATGTATTGCATAACAGATAGACTGAGAGGATAAAGAGATAAAACATTCTAAACATAAAAAGAAAAAATAAACAGACCAAAATGAAGAAAATTAACATGATCATACAGCTAACAATAGGAAAAAGATACACCAAAAGAAAACTGACTAAACAACCAAATTAGGCGACACCAAGCCATCGACCAACGACATGACTGTGCGAACTTAATGAAAGTTCGCCCACAATTAAAAGTTTTCCCCATAAATCAAACCGAACATTGGGACAGAATCAAAACGAACAGAGGGCAAATATGAGCAGCCGGCAAAATCAACACAAACAGAGGGAGATATACTAAGCAGGCCTCTTAGATATTTTTAGGAATGCCCTCAGCGCACCGCATCGGTGCAACCGGATGTTGCTGAATAGAAATGTTGTGTCTTAGCGTCATATCATCAGGACCATATTCACTTGGCTACGGTGACAAGGTGTGTCTGTGATAATCAGTATGGCAGTGTCCCTCGTCTGCCTCAGTCTACCCCGGTGTATACATTCTCTTGTGGGCACAATTACAACAGGACGATTAGCCCACTCAGTTCACTGACTGAGTGAAGTGGGGTGCAGCGTGGTAGGACAGAAGTGTCGTGCATACAAGATATCGTAACTACTGTACGTGATATAACACGGTCAATGAAAACCAAAACAGTGGCATCTGTCCTTTTAGTTCATAAGCGTTCATTCGTTTCGCGTGAACGATCGAATTGATCATGCAGTTGTCCTTGTAATTATGCTAAATCCTAGTTTTAATGGTGGCGCTTAGCCTTTTGCTCTGAGCACTCGTTCGTTTCGCGTGTGAGCGTTCGTTTTGATTTCGTGCGAATGTTCTTACAATACATCTTCGTTCTTATGGTGGCGATTGATCTTTTGTTCTGACAAGTGGATAAATTTGACTTCCCGGTGCTACTTGTTTTATTTTGTATTTAAATATATATTTTTTCAGTTTTCTTTCTTTTTTTATTTGTTTCATCGTTGTAATGTTCTGCCCAAAAAGCCGCCCATACTGGTTCGAAATTGACTGACTTGGTTGTAATCTATACGAAAAAAAAGGTGCAATCCTGCATTCGTATTGGGCTTGCCCTGTCATACGTTGACTGTAGGTATCACGCATTCCTCATTAAAGATAATAGGGAAATAATTACCCTTGACAAATGACGTATTATCATCCATGTTTTAATTCATAAACAAACAAACAAACAAATTTATCAACAAATTAAATCGTAATAATATAATTGAATGGCACTAACCCAAATCGATAAAAATTGAGAAACACCTACATGGCCTCGGGTGTAAATCCCCAAATGCAGTGTCTGCTTTTTCAGGATACATTTAGATTTCTTAAAACAAGTGCTATTTTTATATTATTGGAAATTAGTTTCTAACCACAATGCATTGACGTTACGGTGATGACTCCATTCTTAAGATATCAAGCTCACAGGGCATTAGAGTCCACAGATTGTTGTACATAAATGATCAGGTAATTACATTGCATTATTACATTAACACATGAGTGATGTGATAGCTTTACTGACTTTTGAACTGTAACATCTAACACGATTTTACACGATAGCGTTATTGTACTAGGTAAGAAATTTGTCAAATGTTCCCTTTAATTCTCTTAATTCAACATGTCGGTCTCTGGTGACCACAAACATTTCCGCTTCTTACCCATAATGTGATGCATCAGCAAATAGGAGTACAAAGTATGATATTGGTAAAGCTTCCCTTCTGGAGATATCGTGTTCACAATGTTTCTTTTTTTAATTAGACTTCTGGTGGCCTCAAAATAACCTCTCACCTCCACAAAAAGCAAACGTCTTCTTCTGCACAATATGATACATCCTCATGCAAAGTATGAGACGTCTGATGCCCTTCTTTAGATTGCAAGGTTCTCAAATTGTGATAACTGGTGACCTCAAATGACCTTTGGCCTTCTCAGCAAGGCTTCTGAAACACACTCATATCCACGCGCATACACAAATACAAAATCACGATTACATTGGTTATGAATATCATCGAAATCAACAAAAATGAATAATACATTATATTCATCATAGTCCCTTACTTATGCAAGGGTGTTTGCCACTGAAAATAAATGTTTTTCTTGATCAGAGAACTCTGGGTTTGGTGTGAAGACCAAACACAGAGCAAGACACATAAAAAATAGAAAACTCAACTGGATTGGATCAAAAGAAATTATAATTATGAATAACAAACAATATACAGTACAGCTGATCTGGGCCCAGTCAAAGAATTAAATAAAACAACTTACAGTAGTGAGGTGCGCACCCAAAAGTAAAGTAAATACACTTAATTTATAAATCTGTTCTGGTGAGTTGGCGTGCTGGTGACATCAGATACAGGTCTTCCACGACATCAGATATTCCACGACATCAGTGTATAGTTGAACAGATAAGTGGTATAATGAATGTCTGATCCCAACAAAATAGTATCCTTTAATTAATAAGCAATAGAGTCCCAGGCTATCCTCCAGTAAAATAATGTGTATATCCTTTGTGGTAAAATAATGTCAGTTATAACAAATGGTGTCCCGGAATATTCTTTATGGTAAAATAATATCCTCTAAGTAAATAATATTCTTTATTGTAAATAATGTCCAAGACTGTTAGTAGAATATCACTCCTTCCATAAAATCATAAGGACTACAGTAAATTGAACTTGTAAATTAAGGTTTAAAACAAACTATCCAGCATTAAAACTATATTTCTCCTCTTTTGCAACTGTCATGCTCCAATACTTATGGCCAACTGCCTAACTCCCTATACCCTCACAAAACTCCTTTGTTCCTATAATATATGTACACAGACCCCATTTCCTGTGAGGGCTAATTGCCAGGAAGAACAAAGATAGTTGCTTAGCAACCCAGAAGGAGAGATCTTAATCCCCCTCCTTTTAACACCACAAGCAACATACAAATACACACACTGTACAAATGATAGCCTTCTGTACAGTGAGCACTGTACATTGTACTTAATAAACAAAACTATGGAACAAAAGAAAACTTTATGTAAGAGCTGACCATCTTACACGTATTTTCAAATTTAAAAACTGTCACGATCGTTCACCCCGTTCATTCTACCATGAATAGCAATTTTCGTTTTTTTTTCAGACAAGACTATAACCTCATAAAAAATAATCATTATCACAGCTCGATTTCGGTTTTCTACACAACATGAAGTCACAATTTCTTTCCATGTAAGCAATATTCAGGATTCCATTCAAATCCGTTTGACTCTCTCAACACATCAACGACTGCTTGCATTTTCTGGGTATCGTTGTCCTCCTCTGTCCATTCTCCGAACAGGTTTTTATAAACAAGGAGAGTGATTGCAGAAGCGTCTTGTCGGTGGTTTTCTCTGCTTGATCCTTTCGGTGTGATACACTCCTTGTCTAGAGCGCACTGTAACCACGGTTGCATTAGCTTGGTTTGAATGGTGGTGCTATTTATAATTAGCTGCGTTCCTGGTTGTATATGTGGAGCAGAGTTGTTACAATTATGATACTCTTCTCTGTCTATGCCAAGTTTGGTAAACATCGCTGGTACAGTCCGTTTATAATGATGAGATCTTGTTGGATCAAAGTGTAGAATATTCGTCATGTAACCATGGTGACGTTGAATTCCCGGAAGAAGTACTTTCAGCGATTTTTTGAATCGTATGGAAGCATCTCCGTAATAAATTGCGCCAAATTCATTTAAAGAGAGCTGTAGAAAACAAAAAGAATATCAAAAATGCCAAAAAGGTTTCTAAGGATATTTTTAAGTCCCTTGCACGACCCATTGCGAGGACAGCAACAGCGCCATCAAGAGCAGCGACACACCACAGACAGTGTAATGTACCGAATCAATTAACCAAGACATATAGTCCTAATTGGTCTATACTGAATGTTTCCATCCAGCATCATGATCTATTATCCTTAGTTCTTGAAGAGCATAAGTATCCTACATGTTGGTCTACGGGAGAGATTGAAGGTGGTTTAAAGCGTTAGGCAAAATTAATGTGAATCAGAGAGATTCTGCAGCGAGAGCTGGCAGACGGGTTGATGGGTAATGTCATCTCGTTTGGCTCAAATTTAAGCTCAAAGTGATCATGTAAAACCCAATGTGTTGAGATAACTTGAAAAAGTCGAGGTAACTTGCTACATTGACATTCTTAAGTTCATTCAATTAATCTCATTTCAAGTTAATTTAATTTGGATACATTTTTCCAACTAGCAACTTTTTTGAATGGGTAACTACTAGACATGACAAGTTATGACAACAGAGTAAGATTGTTGAATCAACGAAATCTTAAAAGTCTACCACACACACTCTTCTTCAGTTTTCATTAAACAAATGGTTTAGTATGATTAACAGTATATTCTGGCTACTAGTTGATACAACACATAAATGTCTATACAGCAAGTTACCTCGGCTTTTTAAAGTTAGGTGAACTGAGCAATGAAGTCACATGAGTTTTATAATATATATTTTATTCCTTTCAAATATATTGACAGAAAAAACTTAACATTCCTAAAACAAAACAGTAATGTGCACCTTGTGACACAATAACGTAAAGGTGCTTAAACTTTTTAATGAAATATTTACCCCATATTTTCACAAGCAGTTGTGTCAATTGTATAACTGTATACCAGTACTAGTTTCACACTGGACACTACAGACATTAAAATGATTAAGGCAGCCAGTGCTTGCAATAACTTTAAGAACAAGACACTTATCTTACAAAGCCATCATTTTTTTCTCTAATTACAGTGTTCTAAATTCATTAAAGTTAGTGGATTCCTCAGAGTTTCTACTCTTAAAACTATACTAGACTGTCATTTAAAAACAAAAGACTTATGAGACTCTTGCAGAAACAAGCTCTAAGCATAACTGCTGTAAAGCAGACGTAATAGTAGTGTTTGACAATAGTTGACATATTACTTGTGCACTTTGTAACAATGCTGTTCTGGGCTGACTTTTACATGTATAGTCTACAGATGTGGGCTATTTAGCTCAAGAATTTTGAAGTTGTTATTTGATAGATATGGAAGCATGAATAACTAACACATCATCCAGAAGTGGTGATGAACATGTGGTTTGCTCATTTTCATTACATCTAAGATAACATGTTGTATACAACATTTAACTTGTGCCCTTTATTGATTGTGTTCATCATAACTAAATATTATAGACAATAAGCTACAGTGAGATAAACACTTATTTAGAACTAACTGACCATTTGGCAAAAATAACAATATATATACGCCTATACATATGATGATATATTAACCAGATCTTCTTCTGCAGGGTTTTTAGTCTTTCACCAATGTCCAACTTTGTCGTCTGTAAATGAGTACTACTCTCCCATAGAATCAATTGGGTTGACACAAATCATCAATAGTGTACATATATGCATTTCCAAGGAAGAGCAAATGCACAAAGAAAAGTAACTTGAAAATGAGCATAGAAACCATTATAACATATTGTGTCTGAGTATACATTATAACCAATATCTAAGTTGACTTTAGTTATTATTTGATGTCCAAACTATTGGCAGAGACTATTACTTAGTGGAATGCCTGTTAAATTTTCTTCCTCTCGTCTCCTTTTTCTAACAAAAAAAAAACAGTAACAGTCCAAACTAACACAGCATAAGTTAACTTATGGCAATATGCTTTTGGATGAGTCTTTCTTTCTGTGACATTAACTTGTTTACCTGATGAATAAAATATGAATCATGACAAAACACACTAACACAGAATAAAAAAACGTATTACAATATGCCTTTTAATGTGGCTTTCCTTCTATGGCATATAAAACATAACAGTCCAATCTAACACAGGATAAATTCACTTAGTATAATATGCCTGTGAATGTTTCTTTCTTTGCATGACATTAACTTTATTTCTGATGAATCAATGTGTTGATTCTAACTGTTAACTTGCTGTCCAAACTAATAATTGGATTATATATCATTAGCTTGTTTTTCAGGCTTCGGACCTTAGGGCTAATGTTTTTCCATCCAGGCTGAATAATACTTTTTTGTTCAAACACCAGGGTTTTTTGTTGATCATATGGTATTCCAAATTGAGGCGGTAATGAAGTGCAAAGTAGAAAGCGACAGCTTATGGAAAACTTCTTATGTTGTTAAGCACGATGTTTGCATCTATAATGATGGGAATTTGAGAAGGGTCCTCTCCAAAGACAAGAATCCTCTGGCTCTCATCCATCTCAATTTGAGTTTCTGACATGTCCTGGCAAGAGAAAGTACAATTGGTTACTAGTTCTGATGAATGTATACAAACACACATACACACACACACTCACACATGGGAACTACAGCAATGGAGGAAGACCCCTCTTAGCAGGGAATAACTGTTTATTTCTTGTTCTTGCAGTATTTAGGAAATCCAGTATTGTTTACCTTTGGGACAAGTAGGTAAGTAACGGCTATGCAAAAAGGGGTTTATTCATGTCATCCTTGCCATTGGTAATACACACATTGTTTTTAAATATATGTAGACACGTTTTCACAATGAAACGTTGAACTTTACACATGACGCAACCAGTGGCAACCTTTCAGGCTTCTAGTTGGACTCCTAGATTACCCCCTTGAATGAACCACTGGAATTGACAGGAGGCATAGGAGCACATGATGACCAACAAAAAAAAATCAGCATTATCCGAATAAAGCGCACAGTAATGTTTGGATATTATTCAAACTCCGAGTATAGGCCTAATAGTTTATAGTATAGCTACATGTCTCTAGTTTCTTGCAACCTGTGTCATAAGCTACTACGGTAACTTCCTAACAGCAGAACATCAAACTAACGATGTCAAAACCTGACCACCTTGAAGTTTCCTCCATTCTTTTTCTCTACATAATGCATGTAAATGATTACAAGTTTATCACCGAACACTGTGTTCACTGCGCCTGTGCTCTGTGATGCTTAGATGCTATTCAAGAAAACTGCTGGTCCTAAATGAATTGCAAGAGAACTGCAAAGAACTTTTAGTTAACCAGAGAAACTTTGGAAGCAGTATTGTTACCAGGATTTTAAGAGTTGTGTCCGCGGGATGAAACGTCTTAAAAATGGTTTGCGTCCTCACAGAAAAAAAAAAACTTTCGGCCGACAGTCCTCCATGGAAACATGCTCTTTAAAATACCTCTACAGGAACGCACAATACTTAATTATAAATGAGCCTTGAAAAACATTGGGTTGTGTACAACGGATGCCTATAGTGATAGGTCTATAAAGTACATGAAAACGAATCATAGGATGAAAGCTTTAAATAGTGTACAACAACAAAATTACTTTGAAATTCTGAAGCGGGAATTGTTCCGTAGAATACTCACCATGTATGCTTCCCCTAGGCATCATACAGTGCACACCACTGTACGGGGTATACAACACCCTTACATAGCGTCTATGAAAATGTTATAGGCTATGAATACGCTGTGTATGTCGGGACCCAATGCAAAGTAAAACGAGTGCCTAAAGAGAAAATGCAAGAATAAAAATACCGAACTTAGAGACAAATATAAATAAAAAAAATACTTAGTAGAAAATATTACGTAGTGATATCAATGGCACAAGAGCACGCCCTTAAAGGCCTAGTACTTGCTTACAACGTTTATGAGCCTATGTCGTAAGTTAACCATTAACAGTTACCCCATGCAATTATACTCAAAGTTGAACAAACTTTTCCTTTTTCCCGAACCACTATAAGCAAGTCGGCTCAACTTCAGCTAGTTTCGACCCCGGTCCTATTGCAGTATGTAAATAACTTTATACGCAATGTCGATTGAAAACTCAAGCGCCAATGGCTACTTTTGACGACTGAAGTATGAAGTATATAGTTTACACTCACAAAAAGTTTATCTGAAGCATGTGGTCAAAGGGACTGCGAACTGTAAGGACGTTTGCGATGAAGAAATTACTGTGGTTTGAATGCACACTTTACATAATTACATTTTCCCCACAAGAGTCATAAATTGTCTCAACTCATAACATTTCTTGATCAAAAGAATGATCCAAATATAAGATATATTCTTAGAAACAATTCAACTACAACAAGGCGTACAATGAGTGTCAACAATTTGTCAACAACACCTAACGTTATGATATTTGAGTGCACTCGTATTATGATAGCCTATAGTACAAACTTCGCTATTTCTACACAATGGACAGTAACGTTACAAGCCGATACACTATTAATCAAATCACAGGAAATTTGGAAACGCATCATTGACTACTTTCAGCATCAAAATCTTTGTAACGGGAGTATTGTTATCCTTGTACTTTGGGGTTGATATTTATGATTAATTTGTTTTCAAACAAATTCAAGCATCTATACAAAATACGAACCCAAAGTTACAGTTTACTGTTAATCAATGAATCCTATGTAGGGATGTGTCTGTTGTATAAAGCTTTTCGAGATTGATTGCCCAACACAACAAACGATAACACCACTGGACACAAGTGGTAACAAACAGAAGTTGTAACACAGAAGTGGTAACAAAAGGGTATTTAATGTAGATTTCACCCATACAGTAAACTCACAAAGAAATGTTTAATATACCCGTTTATATTGCTTGAGTCCATTTTTATGCACTCGGACTTGAGACCAATTCCAATTTGGTATATCATCTCGCTTGGAAGAGTTCTTATTTTTGTCACACATTTTGTTTTTAGCCACAAATATTATAAATATCTTCATATTTAGAGCAAATTCCAAGAGAAGCAAAGATTGGTTGCTGCTATACGTCATATGGTAGATTCTTCTGGCACAAACTATAGTGGCTTTGCAATTTATATAGAGACCGTGTGTATACGGTAATTTTCACAATAAATACATTTCAATTAGATCCTTTCATTGTTCAAAGCTGTTTCAAAGTTATGGTTACGAAGTTAAAATGGTGATCGTAAGATATCATTTTGTGGAAGCTTCCACGCATCTGCGATTTTTGACAATGTATGATTCATGGTTCTTTGCAAGTCCATTGAACATTACCAACAATGCAATTTAGTAACAGTGTGAGAACTAAGATTTGGAATCATTACTAATCATCATTGCAACTTGAATATATCCAACATAGCTAAGATCTAGCTAATTTTATTAATATATTAATATAGGTCATATCACTTTCATCACTTTCCAGGAAAATCACGGGCCATCGTTCAAGTACCTCTTTGACTGACGGTGTGTTCATTACTAACTCCCTCCTTCTGTAAGCGCATGTAAGATACAAATGGGAATGGATTGCGGTTATTTTCTTGTTCTTTTTTTGACATGTCTGTAATAAGACGAGTTCTAGTTGTGTTGTCTTCACCAATAGGAAGCTCCGGCCTCCGGGAGGAAGATAAGCTCGATCCTCTTCAGTCTTTACGTTTTGGTGTTCATGTCGCACTGCCAGTGGTCAATCTTTTTCTTGAATTGACTTTTGATCCTTTTTCTCTCAGACACTGATTCTTTGCCAGAATTGCTTTGCAACATCCTTTAAATTGCCGCAATGCATTATATATTGCATCCAAAAGATGGCTTTTCATGTCCTTGCCCAAGGTAAGTTGAATTGCCTAACTCAAACATTAACTGTAACTTCGGTTTTAGCTCAAGAAGATAAAGTTCCTCTGGTCATGAACCCTGCCTTAGTTTCATTTGCAAAGACTTCATATCATCAGAGGAGCTGAAGACCATTGTATCATATGAGCTTTCCTCTAACGAGTCACCATAAGGAAGCTACTACAGCTTGCAATGCTTAAATCAAGAGGAGAAAGTGCTGGAATGGGTACTGCTTTGGTAACTAATTTAACTGTTGCAGTATTCTGGACCAAATCACTAATGTTAACTAAATTTTCCACATCTCTCCCAAAATCTGAATCTGCATAATGTAGAGTAAACTCATAGGTAATGTTCACTTTATTTTAATAATTTTTTTAAAACTTTCAACTGAATTTGGGCGCTCTTGAAGGCAGAGCTTCATGATATCCGAGTCAGATATGATCAACCTTAATTTCAAAGGTTCCATACTGTAGCTTGTGTGGTATCTATATGGAATGAAACACAAAGAAATCAAATAAAAGCGGTACTAAGTCTCACTGTTTTTTTTTCCCCATTGCCAAATAGTGCTTTAAGACGACTACTTTACTTCCATGATTTGAATAGCTTGCCAATGCCAATGGATAGTAATAATCCAGGTCTCTAGACTCTCTTTGATGGATTAGTTTAAATATATCTGTCTCCTTTACAATGTATGCCCCCATATACTTTGCAAATCCACTTTCAAAACATTTTACCACAAAAAATATCCTTGTTAACTGTTATAAGTTTAATTTTTGCAAACTATGCTATGCCATCAGAATCAGAAATAGTCACAAACATGCTTTTAGAATACTTTGTTCTATCAAATAGGACTGAGATTGTGGATGAATTAAGGACATCAGGGGTAACACTCTTCGTAGCTTCTGAGAGAAATGTAATAGTTATACTTGTCAAATTCTCTACAACAACAGGTAAGCCAAAGAAATGTGGGAAAGCCAAAGGATATGTATCCATCTTTTCATACCTATTGGCTAAAGTAACTAGTATATTCTTGAAGTTAATAACACTTCGAATGATTCTCTTGAAGAAATTGTGTAACGCTTGGAACCCTACTGTGGAGACTTGAACTAAAAGTCCAAATAACCATATTTGTTCTGGATAATTTTCAGCAAAATGGTGCTTTGATTTCAGTCTAGCCTCAGGAAATGCCATATTGAGTATAAGTTTGTGTTCCTTAATTTTAGCCTGAAGAGAATCACTCATTCCTTCAGCAAAATTAGGGCTGTGAGCCATTTCAAAAATATATTTGAGTAATAATATCACAGCAAGTACTGGGACTTGCTCTGGTAGATAAAGTCTACCACAAATAATTGGAGGAACCGGAGCAAGGTCCAATTTTCAAAATGGTTACCTCCAATACTACCCTTTTCCTCGTAATTTGTCAATTATCTATGGTCTATTTTAAACTACTAGGCCTAACGTTAGCCAACATTGAGGTCCCATCACACGAAGTTTGGATAGTAATAATGTTAGAGTATAAATTGTTCTAAAGTTAGTTTAACGTACTAAGTAAAATTTCGAGAACTAGACTAACGAGGCAACCTATATATTAGATACGGGACTAGAGCCACAAACCGAAGTATCAGTACCTGACGTAGTCTTAACTAACTTATCATTTCCCTTTTATTTGAACTTCATCCCTTACTTTTATATTCCGAACTGATTTAATGCCGGCCAGCTCCGAGCTCTCTTCTGATCTGCTCTCACTCAATTCTCAGTACTACATGTAGAGTATACGTAGTAGGATGGATCAGTGTAGGCTACTTATCGCGCACCTGTTGTTCTTCGGGCGCGTCGTTCTCGAACATTCGGACTATGCAAATAACGTAATTACATGTTTCTGATAGTTTCAATAATTTTATCGTCAATTAGATGAAACACTTCGTAAACAAAAGTTGTAAAAGAAATATATAAAGTGGATGAAACTTGGCGGGAAAACTGAACTACACGTTATGTCAGTTGATACAACACACGCAAAGAGGGTTATGTTAGGCTAACTAGAGCAAAACTCAAACAGTGTCAGTAATGTCAACGGGTTATGATTTGTGTGTGGTGGCCTACAACGGTTTTGCTGTGATAAGTTTTCCAGCGAGCAAGGTTTTTCAGTGTAGGCGCGTAAATTTTAATGTGCCATGATGTAATCATGTACCGCAATTACTCCACGTCAGTGGAAAAGTTCTATCTACCGATACTTTGGAGGCCTTTTTAGTTGAATGATATTTTAAGGTCACAGCCGGACGCAACCACAAGAACAGTGTGTTTGCCATTTTTGTTCTAACAAGTTTTCTAGTCAAGGGAAAAGTGTACACAAGAAACATTCTTTTGTCCAAATATAGCTGAAAGAAACATCTTATTCCTCTTTGTATATATATAAAAAAAAAACATTCACTTTGAGTTACTTTGCAATTCCCCCTTTCCCCCCTTTTCATATTGCCTTTCTTTTCAAATTGCCATGGTGTCAGACACCTTCAAACTTCAACAATATTATTATAAAATGCCAATTTGGCTAAATGCAAATAACGAACAGCGTAGTGAAGTATTCAGTCTATCACTTAACACTAGCAGCTGTGTAGGTGTAGTGTTGTAACTTTTAGATTTGCTCAAATCATTAAGCTTAGCATATATAGAAACACTGAAATGTTATGATATAAACAGAGTCATATCACGTTTAACAGTTTTGGAGCATTGTTCGCCATACAAAATAACTGTCGAGTCATTATTAATGATGATTTTATGTTAATTTGCTCCTCCGGTAGTTTCTAGTACGTAAGTAACTCAGTAACTGGCTCTAAATCATTCCATGAAAATGAACTGTAACTCACATTGATGATAACTGGCTTCCACGCATACGATTGCAAATTTTTGACATGTTGTGGGTAATTGTTAAATGGAAAGCGTCGAAGTTTGACATCACATAGCTTTCTGACCTGTGTAAACCGCAAAATACGAGAAACAGTAAGAATACAAAACAATTTGGGAAAGTAATGGACAATGATATCAAAGTTCACCATGATGGTCTAATGCACGTGAAGTAGTTCCATGTTACAACTGCTACGAAAGTACTTCTGGTATTATGCAGCTCAAATGTGTGGGTCAATACTGAGCAAGATGAATTTCACTCATCGCATCCACCCATCTATGGCGCCCAGCTCAAAGAGAGGACAGTCCTAGATTCCCTCATCCTTTTTTTTGTCCCTAAATGGAATGAAATGTATAGATATACTTAATTGCTATTGCTCATCACGGTGAAAGAATAAGATGACGATGTCAAGTCGACCTACGAACGTAAAAAGTGCTACTTAATTCCTTGCTGTAAATTTCCTGAACGATAAATCACATATGATATTGGTCAGGGTTTAGAATTGTTGCAAGCAAGAACAGTGTTTTACCCGGTGCAGTGTAATATTATGGACTTAACCGAAAGTGTAGAATGATCAGTTTATGCTTTAATATGTACGCAGCTTAATTTGAGAGACTTCTGACAGAATATCGATTTTAATGGTTTGTTATTATGTTTAAGTATAGCAATTCTTGCTACTTTAATAAACTAAGTACATATTTTATTAGCTAGCAAGTGTTTTTCTGCATGACGAAAGTCGTCGTCCCGGATGCAAACGTAAGTCCAAATCTGTTAAAGCAATTGACTTGATCAATATGTCGATATTGTTAGGTCAATTAAACATGAATAATTCATAAATACATCGTAACATAGTTATATTTATTGCTTCCATGTATTTCAAGCCATACGGAGGCTATCACTTTATACACAGTGTTCTAATTTGCCACTGAAATATGTATGAAAGGTACATGACTGGAAGGTAGGTTATCCTAAAATCATGTGAAAATCTTATCCTACTAAAATGAATTATTCATATGCCATTATAATTAATAATTTAAATAAACATACCTACTTACTTATGACTTCCGTACTTTAGACAAATAAAAAAAAATTACATATTCATACTTTTCGTTTCATAGTGTTTGACAAGCCCAGATCGTAGACTATTATTCTCTTTCCAGGCATATATTTTTGAGCTGTTCCGATGTAACCCATCGCTTCTTTGTAGTGATTGTCAGAGAATGCTGTGATGAGGACCAATCTGTCGTACATTTCGTCTACTGTAAGGACTGACACATCTAAATCAATGTGTACACCGCCAACGTGTGGTGCTATCGTAGTATTAGGTTAAATCTCCGAGTCATTTCTTCCACGTGTGGGTATATTTTTAGCGATCGATTCGGCATATCTGTTAAAACCTTAATGGATAGAAATACAACGCAAGTAAGTCAGACAACATTAAAATGCATGCTACTCTTGATAGATCACTGTAGACACTAGTGTTTATGTGATAAAGATTGATAAGACTACTGTTATCATTCCATTCCTAAACTTCTTGTTTTCTTGGGCATGGTGCTTAAAATACTGATCGATTATAAAATAGACCAGAACACATAATATTACGTCAAAATGGCAATATTGGAAGAACAAGGGCAGTGATCCCTGGAGATTGGGGAGCCGTGCAAAGATGTCACCAGTTGTTATAAGAGGTAGATTGGAGTGAATATTGACAGGTAAGAGGGATCTATTAAATACAAAATTACGTTTGCTGTGATACACCATAAAAGCCTATTGCTATTAGAGTTATACTCTACTAGTAAATGTTAGAAAATAGCAATTCAACACCGAAATGTCACTTCATTGCTCACGGTAGACATAAATGATTTAATTTTATGATGTAAATCGTTCGCAATAACTGTTAGAAGTCAAAATTGCAAGACTAATGTTTAGTTTTAGAAATTACCTTTTAAACAATCAGATTCAGACTCATTAATAATACGGCTGGATCACTGACTCTAGATTACAAATTAGTATGTTATATTCTCCACAAAAAAAAAATGTTAACGGCGTCTCTGACTTCAGACTACATGTTCAACATGCATTAGCAACGGTAGTATCCAAGGGCGGCGGAACCGGGGGGGCACAGGGGGCACGTGCCCCCCCACTTTTCCTCAGATGAAAAATGTGCCCTTTTTCTACATAAAATTTGTAAATAAAAAAGCGAAACCCAAAGCGAAACCCACGTCAAATGAAATATTTCGGGAAGTTTTGTTTACTACCACAGGCGTAGGAGCCCAATTTGATTTGGGGGGGGGCTGTAACGACCTGCCCGAAAAATATTACTAAAATTTTTCGCGCGCTTCGCGCGCGTTCAACATGTTAATATGCATATCATATAGGCATGCATCCGTTATTACATCGCATGCCAATAACATACAATCATTTGCCGTGTTATAACCCTTCCAAATCGGTTAGAATTATTGGCAAAGTCGTTACAATAATAATGATCATAATAATATCAGTTTAACCATTAAAAAACACATAGAAAATTACTTTTCTTTCAGTATTTTGACATACTTCATTTGCTTTCATGCATGTATCGATCGCGTGTGCAGGGACTTGGACTTTATAATGATTTCACCTCATTTTGTTTTTTTCCTTTTTTCCCAATTTGCACATTAGATACTGCAGTGCTAGTATGCATTGTTTCCTTGGGGGGGGGGGCTGCGTTGATGGAGTGATGTGTATACGCAAATAAGATAATACAATAAGAGTTAAAAGGGTACTAAATATCAGGCTGCATCAGTCCAATCGAATTTCTGCAAAGTGCCCTTCGACGTTGGTGCCCCCCCAGATTCAAAGTGCTTCCGCCGCCTTTGGTAGTATCATAATTATATTCACTATGGAAATATATCTATCAAGAAGCAAGTTGTCTCAAAATCCAATACACCCTAAAAGTTTGAATTGATAAAGCTTGCATATTAATTGCCACAATTGTCATTGAATGTTGATATTATTTACTAATACATTGATGATCTTACCATTTGATTGCACAAATAAAGTTGAATATTGCGTAACGTAGAATCCGACAAAGATTAAAAGCATGATACTGGCGATGAAACTTCGTTTTAAAACTGCAGGGCTGTCCATTCTGACCTTTATTGATAAAATAGCGAAGACATAAACATTTATTTATGTATTTATTTAAGTTGGTTTGCTTGTCTCGTAACTAGGTGTTTTATAACAAGTTACTGATGTGTGAAATTTCCCCTCTAAATGTCGATCGGAAGACATTTGGCTCTAAAGAGAGCCAAAATTATGGAAATTTGCAATATATGAGTGAATACTGATTTTGAATTGTTCGCTCGGAGTTTAGAGCAAATGGTTCGTCCATTGAGGTCCTCGGCACTATATCATGTGATTAATTAAGATACAGAATGTAAATGCCCGGAGGTACAGCACAGCAGTATAGCACGTACAATATCATATATACGTCGTATATACACGCCGCGACATTCCTCAATAACAATCGAGTGATTCTAGTCTCAATTTAACCCGGATTTTCGAATTAATACAGTCTAAGTCAACTCATCATCAGTTGAATTTTGATTGTTGATGATGCCAGCAAACTCTTTGGTGCAAACTTGTTTGGAAGTGGAAGTAATTCCCCATATTTTGCCGTTCTTTGAAGCTAGGCCCTAGCTTTAAAATTATTCTTAGCCTAACGTTCCCCAGGTCTTACGTGTAACGCTGAAGTAAAAATTTTGAACTGTCGAGTCACATAAACGCCAGCATATCCGTAGCTCATGCTAATGACGTTAAAATATTGCATTGGCTAGGCTACTGTACATATGCTACCATTTTAAGTAACGATATCACTGCCAGATCTATTGACAAGGCTGAAGCCTAGCCTATATTTTTGCAAGGAAACTTTGGAGCGAAATTATTTGATTTTCGTTTTGTTTTTGTTATCCAGGCCGAGCCTGGCTTTAGCCTAATCTAAATTACGCTATAGGCTAGGCTAAGTAGGCCTAAGAAATTAGTTAGGTACAGCAGGTTAAGTCTTTATGTTGCAATGATTGTAAGCTATGAGTTCCAGACAGATGTAATTAAGTGAGAACTTATCGTCACATGTTTGTAAATAATGCCCTTTTTCTCTCTGCAGGATCTTTAACAAAACTTGCACTTCAATGATTGCATTTGGATAGTAGTCTCTACAGTTGGCCATATTAAATGAAGGCCAAATCAATAATTTTGTTTGAAAAAAAAGCCCTAAACTCAACCTAGTCAAGTCAAGAGCAGTCGTTTTTCACTGCTACACAAAATAATTATAAGCTGATGTACTGTGCTTAGGTGGTAAGGTTGATCTTGATGATTAATGCTGTTTTATGATATGTTTGCTGAAGACATTGAAACTGAGTTTCACCAGATTATAACAAAACAACACTATACTCAGTATCATACAAGCTAGTTAATTTGAACTGATTGTTGCGAGATGGGATTAAACTCGGCTTGTTTTTTGATACAGATATGCACTAATATGATACATCTTCACAGTCTGTATCAGTATACCCTCGGATCCATTTGATTGGTACTACATCCCTTCAAAATTGGTTCCAAAATGTAAAAAGCGTATCCACTGGGAGAAATTGGTGACTTTGTGTGCCTCCAACTTCCAAAAGTTTAGGCAGAACGCTGTCTCTAATTACAGATTCAAAAACTTGGTGCATATCTCTGAGTACCAAATTTCAGCTCTGTACTCCCTGATCAAAAAATGTGTCTCCGAAAAGCAAATATCACTTGAACCGTACTTAATTGCGACTCCCAAGTGATCTATTTGCTATACTTATTTCAAATGAATGTCGAATAGGCGTCTTAAATGTTTGTTGTGTCTGTCATTACCACGAGGACGATTCTGATTAATCCTTAGTAAATTCTTAGTTGGGGACAGTATGTGACCCACTGTATCTGAATATTACTTGACTTGGAATGGGAACAGGCCCTTAAATATTTAAATAATATCAGTGTCATTTGGGTGTTGTTTTAAATAACTGTTTAAAAGCATAAATAGGAAGGTGGAAGGTTTTACTTGGATGATTGAGTTGAACTCTAGCCTGATAACTTGTGTAAAGAGAAATGACACAATATAGGTTTTATTCATATAAGTCTGAGGTGGGAAACCTGCGGTCCGCGGGCACATGTGGCACAGCCAGTGATTTTTTGCGGCCCGTGATATGTCAGATAAAGAAAAAAAATCAATATATTTTACATCATCACAAGAAACAGCTAGCTGCTTAGAATTTATCGGCACTAATGATGCTCTCAGGTAAGCCTATGTTCCCCATTAATTATCAACTGTACTGTATTGACATTATGTTTTTGTGAAAACAGATTAGGTACACACACCTATTGCTTGAAAGTCCTCAGAATCAAATATTTGATATCTACAGCAGGTCGTTGGTTAGGTCCGGCCCAGTCAATTTTTCAGTCCTTATATCTGGCCCATTTATTAAAAAAGGTTGCCCAACCCTGAGTTTAACATGTAATATTGTTCAACTGTCTATTTCACCGTCTTATGCTTAGATTGGCACTGACGTTGATCAAGCTGCAACTGTCTTTTCTAGTCTATCTTCTCATGCAATCATGCTTGTTCATGAATATCGTGTTACAATGTCATCAGTTATGCAAAGTTTCATGAAACATTTCGGATTTCTCGTGTTCTGTAAGTGTAAAAGACATAGGGTGTGATGGTCTCTTAACGTCATGTAACTTTGACTCTGATGAAGGAGTGTTACACATTTCATTTCTTTTGAAATATATAGAGTCTCATTTGTTTTCGCTTTGTTAAACTAGAATATAGTACGTTTGTGTAGTATATTGTGATGTTTTTTTCTTCCTAAGTTTTGTAACATAGATAAACTGTTTTTTTTTTCATATGTGTGATGGACCATTTGCAGCCCTGCAGGTAAATTTTATTTATTTCTTGGAACCATGGTCACACACGTGTCTGTTTATTGAGCAGCAGAAGATGGGAACCATGGTCTCACGCGTCTGTTTATTGTCTCTATCTGTCTTCTGTTTCTGCAAGACTTTGAATTATATGTGTCCCTAAAATAAAGTTGGAGAAGACTTGACAATTGTCCTTGATTTTTTTTTTTAGTTTTTATAGTTGTATTTACACTTAAGGGCAGTACACGGAATACAACACTGGGATTTAACTCTTTATTAGGAGTGAAAGGGAGTGTACATTCTGCTAAGAATAAAAATTTTTACTCTAAACTTGGAGTGGTTTTCACTCTCGTTAGAGCTGTCCCTAATCCCTATCCAGCTAAGAGTAACATTAGAGTGGGTTTTCACTCCATGGGATATAGAGAGTGCAGTAACTTAAAGCAGCTCTTTGCCTTTGTCGCCGTTTTCCCAAACTTTTGACATGTCCATGGAGAATTTTACATGTATTCACTAAACAGCAACGTAAGATATTAACCAAGTTTTTCCCCAAGTTTTTCGCGTCGGTATCACAGCCATACACAATATACACAAATAAAGCATGGGGTTTTAGCAAGGTGTTCCATAACAACTCCCTGGTTTGAGTACAAAATGGTGTACTAGGTTGCTTACGAAGACGCTAAGTGAAAATTATTTACCTCATTATTCCATAACGTTCATAGAATTTAAGTAGTAATATTATGTTTGGAATTTCTTGCGATCCTAACGGAAACATCTTCGAGAAAAACAACGTTCAAAGTTGTAAATATTTCGACTTTCATTCCACCATTTGAATTTAGATTTGAATAGATAAGCTAGTTATGTATGTCGTTATGACATCGTGGGGGCCATTATAAAAAGGACGCATAAAGCTGTTTTAACTATAGGAGTATGCCAATATTCACGGCCTGGTATCATATATTATCGGTTGCGATGAAAGGAAACCTTAAAAATTCTAGCATATCTTATGTAGGAACAGCGCCTACAAAACTATACTAAAAAACTATACTAAAAAACTGCAACCCATTTCTTGTTATCAGCCGTATAAAATGTGTGCTATATCAGGCTACGCAGGAATACCTCAACCATTCTACACACGGTATGATATATAGTAATTTATGGGTTGAAGCAAAGTTAATATGATTTTGATTTGAACATAATTACATATAGAGAACAACGACTCAATTAAACGACATGAAAGCCAGTTAGTAAGAATTATGAATATGAATTATGAATATGATATTGATGCTTATGTTGTATTACCTCTCTTTGCTGGTCCTCTTAGTTCAGTGAGTGAGTGTACAATCCAGTAGCTTAAAACAGTCTTAACACAACGTACCTATATGCTACAGTAGCAAATGTTTGCGTCACAGTAATAAGCAATATAGTCTAGGTATATAGTACGTATTATCACCATATAAATAACGGGTTGAACGGGTACAGAGAGAAGTGAAAAGATCTTGTTACCATTGTATATTGTTATCATTGTTGTTTAAAACAATTAAATAACAAAGTTCAGCTTATACAGAACAAATTGTTAGTAAGTTAGTAAGTAAACTTCGAAAACCGATAGGTATACGTTCTAAACACGACATAAACGAAATGAATCTTTGTGTCCTGCCATTCTTGCATTAATTCCATCAATATTGTCATTAGAACTTACTAAACATGGACGGCGGAGCTAATTTTGATGTGGTTGGGGTAGGTGGGGTGGGGGGGTGGAGGTAGCGGGCGAGAGGGGCGGATATGGCCAAGGTATCTCTTCTTTACTCTACAAAATAGAGCACCAACGATATCAGGGTATCTGGGGGATGCTATTTAATTGTGGTTAAGGAGGAAAGAATAAACGACATGACTGCGCGAACTAGATGAAAGTTCGCCCCCACAATTAAAAGTTTTCCCCATAAATCAAACCAAACGTTGGGACAGAATCAAAACGAACATTGGGACAGAATCAAAACGAACAGCGGGCAAAAATGAACAACCGGCAAAATCAACACAAACAGAGGGCGATATACTAAGCAGGCCTCTTAGATATTTTTTAGGAATGCCCTCAGCGCACCGCATCGGTGCAGCTCGAACCGGATCTTGCTGTATAGAAATGTTGTGTCTGTCTTAGCGTCATATCATCAGGACCATTCGAACTTGGTCACGGTGACAAGGCCTGTCTATGATAATCAGTATGACCATGGAGGTAAAAACAGTTTTACCTCCATGGCATGGCAGTGTCCCTCGTCTGCCTATGCTCCGGTGTATAAATTCCCTTGTGGGCACAATGACAATATGACGATTAGCCCACACAGTTCACTGACTGTGTGAAGCACGGTGCTCTGAGCACTCGTTCGTTTCGCGTGTGAGCGTTCGTTTTGATTTCGTGCGAAAGCTTCTTTTGCTTACAATACATCTTCGTTCTTATGGTTTGTGGTTGTTCTTTTGCATATTGTGTTTTAAATTCCGTATTTTAACATATACAAGGAACGATGAAACGGACTTCTATGGAAGGTGGTTGGAGGTGGGCGTATATAACTATTATAATTTACACTTTTAGTATGCTTGGTGTCAAGATCCGCTTTGACAAAATAAGGAGAAAAAAGTTGTAAGAATTAAGGATACATACTCCTCTCTTGAATCATCAACTGCCTCCGTGCTGAGAAAAAATAAGCCTATTCAAAATAATGAAACATGATGGTTTGTTTAATGTTGTTGTTAGAATTATTTAGCCGCCCCCGTTTTATTAATGAAAATATATGACCTAACAACTTCTCCCATTCCCTGCCACGTCACTGTGATGTAACATATTATTGCTCTCCGGAGTAATAATGAATATTCCACGTTGCATTTCAGGGGTACCGAATATGAATAATTAAAACCGAATATAAAAATTATTTTAATGTTCCGTTTGATCTTGTTCAATAGAACTCTAAATTCTTTTTGCTAACTAAATATGGGGACTAGAATCTTGAAATGGGCTACTATTAAACTAGCCATCTACCTGTCTCTTGTGTTTTGCATGTCAATAGCTCTGTATGGAGAAATAAAATTGCAAATGTTATAAAAACATAAATCCCCATGTTTGATGTGTTCATGATCGTACTTGTCTGGCAACAAAATGAAATCAACGAGCGATGCAACTTGCAAATGTAACAAACACAGAAACAGTAGTACAGGCTTCCTTTGTTCATTGCTGTATCTTTCCAGCCAACAAGAGAGAAATGAGGCATTTTAAAGCACACTACCAACAAAAATAATTTTAATTTAGAGAACGTCATCGACGTAAAATGATAGCCAAATTTAATAGGGTTATTTGCCCAACGGGGCTGTTCAGACCATTGATATAACATTAATACAAGCACATAGCGACACCCAAATGAGTAACACAATCAACCCATTGTCATCTCTTCCCACACTCTTGAAGGTATGATGATGGCACAGACACCGATCGTCGTTAGATGCATGCAACGGAGTTCTCTGTGCGGTTGGGTTCGATCAGAGCATAACGCTAAGGCTTTGTTTATAACCATGCTCGTAGTTGTATCTACGATCGGGGGATCATGAGTCACGGACAGGACAAATCCTCCCGGCGTAATTCGACTAATATTGTTCCTTATTGATGATTCTATTCCTGAGCTGAAAACACGTTATCCGTGATTGGTAAAGATCCTGTGGTGACCGAATCGTAGCTTGTGAGCTAGACGATTGCTCTTGATACCATTAATATTAAAATGTACATGGAATATGCCACATGAAAGAAGTGTACCAAATCATCGAAGACATCTCTTCAGGGGTGGCCGTACCTTGGCTCGAAAGCCACATGTATGTGTCATTGACATTCAATTTGTTTGACTTGAGCTCATCACAATTAATATCAATTGATAACCATTCATTTCATATCTTGCGTCTCTGCAAGGTTGGCCACGCATTACATAGACACTTCGTGGAACAGGAGTGCACCAAACCATTGTCATCTCAGCTTTGATATCTTAGATCATTCTTAGCTCTTTGTAGAAGTCATTCATCACCGCAGGTCGTCTCAATGGACATTTATTTAGGCCAGATGAATGGTAACGGTTGAGTTTACTACTGCTGTATATGTAAACTATATATGACCGTTGCAATCTGACGATATGTATACATCCTCGTGCCTATATCAGTTCCGCGTGCTAGTTTCCTCTAATAAAACTTAACAAAAATCATCAAATCAAAACTGCAGCAAATTTCTGAACTTACATCTTGGACAGGCGGATATGTTATCTCACCCCAACCGTTCTTATTTGTTGCCGGTAATTATAACGATGAATATCAGTTATCACGACATAAACAAACTTCGCCTAGTGTTGATGTATATTAAAGTAACTCTATACATATAATACGTAATTGTTTTAGGTCTACGTGACTTTTGATGCTCGAATTCTCACTCATGGAATGACTTCGAATACGATATGTTGTCCGAGATGGGATACGGAACTATTACGCTAATTGGTAAATGACAATGCAAATTCGATAAAATTTGATTTGAGTGCAATCCTGCATTGTTATTGGGCTTGTCCTGTCATACATTGACTATAGGTATCACGTATTTCTTATTAAAGATAATAGGGAAATAAGTACCATTGACGAATGACGTATTAAAATCCATGTTTTAATTCATAAACAACAAACAATATATCAACAAATTGAATCGTAATGATAAATTGAATGACACAAACCCAAATCGATAACAATTGAGAAACACCTACATGGCTTCGGGTGTAAATCCCAAAATCCAGTGTCCGCTTTTTAAGGAAACATAAAGGGAACACAAAGGATTTCTTAAAACTTGTTTTTTTTTTAATAAATATTATTGGAAGCAAGATTGTAACCACAATGCATTGACGTTACGGTGATGACTCCATTCTTAAGATATCAAGCTCACAGGGCATCAGAGTCCACAGATTGTTGTATATCACTTATAAGAATATTCCATTGTATTATTAAATTAACACATGAGTGATGTGATAGCTTAACTGACTTCTGAACATTAAACTGTAACATCTAACACGATTTTACACGATAGCGTTATTGAACTAGGTAAGAAATTTGTCAAATGTTTCCTTTAATTCTCTTAATTCAACATGTCGGTCTCTGGTGACCACAAACATTTCCAATTCTTACCCATAATGTGATACATCAGCAAACAGGAGTATAAAGTATAATATTGGTAAAAGCTTCCCTTCTAGAGATGTCGTGTTAACAATGTTTCTTTTTTAAATTAGACCTCTGGTGGCCTCAAAATAACCTTTCAACTCCACAAAAAGCAAACTTATTCTTCTGCGCAATATGATACATCCTCATGCAAAGTATGAGACGTCTGATTCCCTTCTTGAGATACTGGTTACAAGGTTCTCAAATTGTGACCTCTGGTAACCTCAAATGACCTTTGGCATTCTCAGCAAAGCTTCTCAAACACACTCATGCCATCCACGCGTATACACAAATACAAAATCATGATTACATAGGTTATGAATATCATCGAAATCAACAAAAACGAATGATACCTTATATTAACCCTAGTCCCAACATGAAGTCACAATTTCTCTCCATGTAAGCAATATTGAGGGTTGGATTTCCATCCGTTTGAATCTCTCAACACATCAACGACTGCTTGCATTTTCTCGGTATCGTTGTCCTCCTCTGTCCATTCTCTGAACATATATTTGTAAGCAATGATAGTGATTGCAGAAGCGTCTTGTCGGTGGTTTGCTCTACTTGATCCTTTCGGTGCGATACACTCCTGTTCTAAAGCGCACTGTAACCAAGGTTGCATTAGCTTCGTTTGAATGGTGGTGCTATTTATAATTAGCTGTGTTCCTGCTTGTATATGTGGCGCACAGTTGTTACAACTACGGTATTCTTCTCTGTCTACGCCAAGTTTGGTAAACATTGCTGGTACAGTCAGATTATAACGAAAACCTTTTCTTGGATCAAAGTAATCAATATTAGACATGTAACCATGGTGACGTTGAATTCCCGGAAGAAGTACTTTAAGCGATTTTTTGAATCGTATGGAAGCATCTCCGTAATAAATTGCGCCAAATTCATTTAAAGAGAGCTGTAGAAAACAAAAAGAATATCAAAAATGCAAGAAAGAAGGCTTCTGAGGATAATATTTAGTCCCTTGCACGACCCATTGCAAGGACAGCAATGGCGCCATCATGAGCAGCGACACACCACAGTCAATTTAATGTACCGAATCTATTAACCGAGACATATAGTCCTAATTGGTCTTTACTGAATTTTCCATCCAGCATCATGGTCATTTATCCTTGGTTCTTGAAGAGCATAAGTATCCTAATGTTGGTCTACGGGAGAGATTGAAGGTGGTTTAAAGCGTAATGTTAAACTCCTGTGTGAATCAGAGAGATTCTGCAGCGAGAGAACCCTCAGACGGGTTAATGGGTAATTTCATTTTGTTTGGCCCAAATTTCAAAAGCTCAAGATGATCATATAAAAACTAATGTGTTGATATAAATTGAAAAGGTCGAGGTAACTTGCTACATTGACATTCTTAAGTTCATTCAATTAATCTCATTCAAGTTATTTTAATTTAATGTGGATACATTTTTCCAACTAGCAACTTTTTTGAATGGGTAGCAAGAAATTATTGCAAATAACTACTAGGCACGACAAGTTATGACAACAGAGTAAGACTTGTTGAATGAACGAAATCTTTAAAGTCTACCACACACACTCTTCTTCAGTTTTCATTAACCAAATGGATTTAGTATTATTAACTTCTCTGGTGACTAGTTGATACAACACAGAAATGTCTATGCAGCAAGTTACCTCGGCTTTTTCAAGTTATAAAAAGTGAGCAATAAAGTTACAACAACAAGGCTTTTTGAGTTTTACAATATATATTTTATTCCTTCCAAATATATTGAGAGAAAAAACACAACATTTCTAAAACAAAACAGAAAGCACATTGTGACACATTAACGTAAAGGTGCTAAAACTTTATTTACCCCATATTTACAAAAGCAGTTTTGTTAATTGTATAACTATCCCGTTACTAGTTTCCACTGAACACTACAGACATTAAATGATTAAGGCAGCCAAAGGTTGCAATTACCTTACGAACAAGACACTTATCTTACAAAGCCATCAGTTTTTTTTCTAATTACAGCGTTCTAAATTCATTAAAGTTAGTTGCTTCCTCAGAGTTTCTACTCTTAAAACTATCTTAGACTGTCATTTAGAAACAAAAGACTTATGAGATTCCTGTAGAAACAAGCTCTAAGCATAACTGCTGTAAAGCAGACGTAATAGAAGTGTTTGACAATAGTTGACATATTTCTTGTGCACTTTGTAACAATGTTGTTCTGGGCTGACCTTTACATGTACAGTCTGTACAGATATGGGCTATTTAGCTCAAGAATTTTAAAGTTGTTCTTTAATAGATATGGAAGTTTCATTACATCTAAGATAACATGTTGTATACAACATTTCACTTGTGCCCTTTATTGATTTTCATCATCATCATAACTAACTATTATAGACAACAAGCCTGAGTGAGATAAACACTCATTTAGAACAAACTGGCCATTTGAAAAAAAATAACAATATATGTACGCCTACACATATGATGATATATTAACCAGGCCTTCTTCTGCAGGGTTTTTAGTCTTTCACCAATGTCCAACTTTGTCGTCTGTGAATGAGTACAATTCTCCCATAGAATCAATTGGGTTGACACAAATGAAACAGTAAATATGCATTTCCAAGGAAGAGCAAATGCACAAAGAAAAGTAACTTGAAAATTAAACAAATTAGTCATCATAACATATTGTGTCCGAGTATACATTATTACCAATATCTGTGTTGATTTTAGTTATTATTTGATGTTCAATCTATTGGCAGGGACTATAACTTAGTGGAATGCCTGTCATTTTTACTTCCTCTCATCTTCTTTTTCTAAAACAAACAGTAACAATCCAAAATAACACAAGATAAGTAAACTTATGGCAATATGCTTTTGAATGAGTTTTTCTTTCTATGTCAGGTTGAATAATACTATTTTGTACAAACTTCAAGGTTTTTTTTTTTATCATTATGGTATTCCAAATTGAGGGCGGTAATGAAGTGCAAAGTAAAAAACGATCGCACAATATGGAAAACTTCTTATGTTGTTAAGCACGATGTTTGCATCTATAAGGATGGAAATTTGTGAAGGGTCTTCTCCAAAGACAAGAATCCTCTGGCTATCATCCATCTCAATTTGAGTTTCTGACATGTCCTGGTAAGAGAAAGTGCAATTTGTTAGTAGTTTTGATGCATGTATATAAACACACATACATGCACACACACAAACATACACACACATGCACATGGGAACTACAGCAATGGAGGAAGATCCCTCTTTGCAGGGTTACTGTTTATTTTCTTGTTTTTGTAGTATTTAGGAAATCCAGTATTGGTTACCTTTGGGACAAGTAGGTGTGTAACGGCTATGCAAATAGGGGTTTATTCACATCACCCTTGCATTTGATTATACACACTTTTAAAAAAATATATATTTAGACACGTTTTCAATATGAAACCTTGAACTTTACACATGACGCAACCAGTGGCAACCTTTCAGGCTTCTAGTTGGACTCCTAGATTACCCCCTTGAATGAACCACTGGCATTGACAGGAGGCATAGGTGCACATGATGGCCAACCCCAAAAAATTAGCATTATCCGAATACAGCGCACAGTAATGTTTGGATATTATTCAAACTCCGAGTATAGGCCTAATAGTTTATAGTGTAGCTACATGTCTCTAGTTTCTTGCAACCTGTGTCATAAGCTACTACGGTAACTTCCTAACAGCAGGACATCAAACTAACGATGTCAAAACCTGACCACCTTGAAGTTTCCTCCATTCTTTTTCTCTACATATAATGCATATAAATGATTACAAGTTTATCACCGAACACTGTGCTCACTGCGCCTGTGCTCTGTGATGCTTAGAAGCTATTCAAGAAAAATGCTGGTCCTAAATGAATTGCAAGAGAACTGCAAAGAACTTTTAGTTAACCAGATAAACTTTGGAAGCAGTATTGTTACCAGTACTTTAAGAGTTGTGTCCGCGGGATGAAACGTCTTAAAAATGGTTTGCGTCCTCACAGAATAAAAACTTTCGGCCGACAGTCCTCCGTGGAAACATGCTCTTTAAAATGCCTCTACAGGAACGCACAATACTTAATTATAACGAGCCTTGAGAAACATTGGATTGTGTACAACGGATGGCTATAGTGATAGGTCTATAAAGTACATGAAAACGAATCATATGATGAAAGCTTTAAATAGTGTACAACAACAAAATTACTTTTATATTCTGAAGCGGGAATTGTTCCGTAGAATAGTCACCATGTATGCTTCCCCTAGGCATCATACAGTGCACACCCCTGTACGGGGTATACGACACCCTTACATAGCGTCTATGAAAAAGTTATAAGCTTTGAATACGCTGTGTATGTCGGGACCCAATGCAAAGTAAAACGAGTGCCTAAAAAGAAAATGCAAGAATAAAAATACCGAACTTAGAGAAAAATATAAATAAAAAAATATTTAGTAGAAAATATTACGTAGTGATATCAATGGCACAAGAGCACGCCCTTAAAGGCCTAGTACTTGCTGACAACGTTTATGAGCCTATGTCGTATGTTAACCATTAACAGTTACCTCATGCAATTATATTCAAAGTTGAACAAACTTTTCCTTTTTCCCGAACCACTATAAGCAAGTCGGCTCAACTTCAGCTAGTTTCGACCCGGTCCTATTGCAGTATGTAAATAACTTTGTACGCAATGTCGATTGAAAACTCAAGCGCCAATGGCTACTTTTGACGACTGAAGTATGAAGTATATAGTTTACACTCACAAAAAGTTTATCTGAAGCATATGGTCAAAGGGACTGCGAACTGTAAGGACGTTTGCGATGAAGAAATTACTGTGGTTTGAATGCACATTTTACATAATAATATTTTTCCCCACAAGAGTCATAAATTGTCTCAACTCATAACATTTTTTGATCAAAAGAATGATCCAAATATAAGATATATTCTTAGGAACAATTCAACTACAACAAGGCGTACAATGAGTGTCATAAATTTGTCAACAACACCTAACGTTATGATATTTGAGTACACTCGTATTATGATAGCTTATAGTACAAACTTCGCTATTTCTACACAATGGACAGTAACGTTACAAGCCGATACACTATTAATTAATATTTGGAAACGCATCATTGACTACTTTCAGCATCAAAATCTTTGTAACGGGAGTGTTGTTAATCTTGTACTTTGGGGTTGATATTTATGATTAATTTGTTTCAAACAAATTCAAGCATCTATACAAAACATTGGAAGAAATTTTGGTTCTTTTGAGAAGTCTATAGTATTTTGAAAAGAAAGATAATTATTCCAAAAATAATTTGTAAAGAATTCCGAGAACATATTACTGGAAACCTGCTCAAATCCCGAACCCTGCGTCGTTGTATACTAGTTTACACAATTTACACTTTGACACTGAGTGATTATATCTACGAGTTGTGCAAACAGATGAATATTTGTTCAACTCCCTGGTTTAATGTTGCAGGTGAAACTATACATGTCTCTTAACTTTTTATCGGAATTAGGAGTCGTTATAACCGCACGCCATTGCTTTACTAGAGATGCGATTTGAATTATTATACATGAACTCATACTTTTATTTCTGGCTTCATCATCTGTTATGAACAATGTGTAAACATTGTTGTGTCACGTTTTGAGTTGTGTTTAGTTGTTTCTACCTGCTAAGTTATATAACATGATTTAAAAAACAAAATACGAACGCACAGTTACAGTTTACTGTTAATCAATGAATCCAATGAGAGATGTGTCTGTTGTATAAAGCTTTTCGAGATTGATTGCCCGACACAACAAACGATAACACCACTGGACACAAGTGGTAACAAACAGAAGTTGTACCACAGAAGTGGTAACAAAAGGGTATTTAATGTAGATTTCACCCCTACAGTAAACTCACAAAGAAATGTTTAATATACCCGTTTATATTACTTGAGTCCATTTTTATCCACTCGGACTTGAGACCAATTCCAATTGGTATATCATCTCGCTTGGAAGAGTTCTTATTTGTGTTACACATTTTGTTTTTAGCCACAAATACTAAAAATATCTTCTTATTTAGAGCAAATTCCAAGAGAAGCCAAGTTTGGTTGCTGCTATACGTCATATGGTAGATTCTTCTGGCACAAAATAGAGTGGCTTTTCAATTTATATAGGGACCGTGTGTATACGGTAATTTTCACAATAAATACATTTCAATTAGATCCTTTCATTGTTCAAAGCTGTTTCAAAGTTATGGTTACGAAGATAAACTGGTGATCGTAAAATATCATTTTGTGGAAGCTTCCAAGCAACTGCGATTTTTGACAATGTATGATTAATGGTTCTTTGCAAGTCCATTGAGCATTACCAACAATGCAATTTTGTAATATTGTAAGAATTAAGATTTCGAATAATTACTAATCATCATTGCAACTTGAATATATCCAATATAGCTAAAATCTAGCTAAATTTGTTATTATATTAATATAGGTCATATCACTTTTATCACTTTCCAGGAACTTCACGGGCCATCGTTCAAGTAGTACCTTTTTGACTGGCGGTGTGTTCATTTACTAACCCCTCCTTCTGTAAGCACATGTAAGGTACAAATGGGATTGGATTGTGGTTATTTTCTTGTTCTTTTTAGACATGTCTGTAATAAGACGAGTTCTAGTTGTGTTGTCTTCACCAATAGGAAGCTCCGGCCTCCGGGAGGAAGTTACGCTCGATCCTCTTCAGTCTTTACATTTTGATGCTGATGTCTCACTGCCAGTGGTCAATCTTTTTCTTGAATTGGCTTTGATCTCTTTTCTCTCAGACACTGATTCTTTGCCAGAATTGCTTTGCAATATCCATACACTCCAATTGTGTTGGATATGCTTTCAATTGCCGCACTATAATATATATTGCATCCAAAAGATGGCTTTTTATGTCCTTGCCCAAGGTAAGTTGAATTACCTAACTCAAACATTAACTGTAACTTCGGTTTAGCTGAAGAAGATGAAGTACCTCTGGTCATGAGCCCTGTCTTAGTTTCATTTGCAGACTTCATATCATCAGAGGAGCTGAAGAATATTGTATCCTGTGAGCTTTTCTCTAATGAGTCACCATAAGGAAAGCTTCTACAGCTTGCAATGCTTAAATCAAGAGGAGAAAGTGCTGGAATGGGTACTGCTTTGGTAACTAATTTAACTGTTACAGCATTCTGGACCAAATCACTAATAATACGTGTTCCTTAATTTTAGCCTGCAGAAAATCACTCATTCCTTCCGTAAAATTAGAGCTGTGAGCCATTTCAAAAATATATTTGAGTAATAATATAAAAGCAAGTACTGTGTCTTACTCTGGTAGATAGAGTGTACCACAAATAATTGGAGCAACCGGAGCAAGGTCCAAATTTCAAAATGGTTACCTCCAATACTTCCCTTTTCCTAGTAATTTGTCAATTATCTATGGTCTATTTTATAACTGCTAGGCCTAACGTTAGCCAACATTGAGGTCCCATCACACGAAGTTGGGATAGAAATAGTGTTAGAGTATAAGCTTTTCTAAAGTTAGTTTAAAGTACTAAGTAAAATTACGAGAACTAGACTAACGAGGCAAACCTTTATATTAGATGCGGGACTAGAGCCACAAACCGAAGTATCAGTACCTGACGTATTCTTAACTAACTTATCATTTCCCTTTTATTTGAACTTCGTCCCTTACTTTTATATTCCGGACCGATTTAATGCCGGCCAGCTCCTAGCTCTCTTCTGATCTGCTCTCACTCAATTTTCAGTACTACATGTAGAGTATAGTAGGATGGATCAATGTAGGCTACTTATCGCGCACCTGTTGTTCGTCGCGCGCGTCGTTCTCAAACATTCGGACTATGCAAATAACGTAATTACATCTTTCTGATAGTTTCAATAATTTTATCGTCAGCTAGATGAAACACTTCGTAAACAAAAGTTGTAAAAGAAATATATAAAGTGGATGAAAATTGGCGGGAAAACTGAATTACACGTTTATGTCAGTTGATACAACACACGCAAAGAGTGGTATGTAAAGCTAACTAGAGCAAAACTTAAACAGTGTCCGTAATGTAAACGGGTTATGATTTTTGTGTTATTGTGACCTACAACGGTTTTGCTGTGATAACTTTTCCAGCGAGCAAGGTTTCAGTGTAGGTGCGTAAATTTTAATGTGCCATGATATAATTATGTACCGCAATTATTACACGTCAGTGGAAAAGTTCTATCTACCGATACTTTGGCGGTCTTTTTAGTTGAATGATATTTTAAGGTCACAGCCGGACGCAACCCCAAGAACAGTGTGTTTGCCATTTTTGTTCTAACAAGTAGTCAAGGGAAAAGTGTACACAAGAAACATTCTTTTGTCCAAATATAGCTGAAAAGACATCTTATTCCTATTTGTATATATACAAAAAAAAACATTCACCTTGAGTTACTTTGTCCTTCCCCCTTTCCCCCTTTTCATATTGCCTTTCAAATTGCCATGGTGTCAGACACCTTCAAACTTCAACAATATTATTATAAAATGCCAATATGGCTAAATGCAAATAACGAACAGCGTAGCGAAGTATTCAGTCGATCACTTAACACTAGCAGCTTTGTAGGTGTAGTGTTGTAAGTCTTAGATTTGCTCAAATCGTTAAGCTTAGCATATGTAGAAACACTGAAATGTTATTATCTAAACAGAGTCAGGTCACGAGTAACTGTTTTGGAGCATTGTTCGTCATACAAAATAATTGTCGAGTTATTATTAATGATGATTTTATGTTAATTTACTCCTCCGGTTGTTTCTAGTAAGTAACTCAGTAACTGGCTCTAAATCATTCCATGAAAATGAACTGTAACTCACATTGATGATAACTGGCTTCCACGCATACGTTTTCAAATTTTTGAAATGTTGTGGGTAATTGTTAAATGGAAAGCGTCGAAGTTTCACATCACATAGCTTTCTGACCTGTGTAAACCACAAAATACGAGAAACAGTAAGAATACAGAACAATTTGGGAAAGTAATGGACAATGATATCAAAGTTCACCATGACGGTCTAATGCACGTGAAGTAGTTCCATGTTACAACTGCTACGAAAGTACTTCTGGTATTATGCAGCTCAAATGTGTCGGTCAATACTTAGCAAGATGAATTTCACTCATCGCATCCACCCATCTATGGCACCCAGCTCAACGAGAGGACAGTCCTAGATTACCTCATCACTTTCTTGTCTCTAAATGGAATGAAATGTATTGATATATTTAATTGCTTTTGCTCATCACGGTGAAAGAATAAGATGTCGATGTCAAGTCGACCTACGAACGTAACAACTGCTACTTAATTCCTTGCTCTAAATTTCCTGAACGATAAATCACAAATGATATTGGTCAGGGTTTAGAATTGTTGCAAGCAAGAACAGTGTACTACCGGTGCAGTGTAATATTATGGACTGAACCGAAAGTGTAGACTGATCAGTTTATGCTTTAATATATACGTAGCTTAATTTGAGAGACTTCTGACAAAATATCGATTTTAATGCTTTGTTATTATGTTTAAGAAGAGCAATTCTTGCTACACGCAATAAACTTAGTACTTATTTTATAAGCTAGCAAGTGTTTTTCTGCATGACGAAAGTCGTCGTCCTGGATGCAAACATAAGTCCAAATCTGTTAAAGATGCTTTTCAATGAACTTGATCAATATGTCGATATTGTTAGGTCAATTAACCATGAATAATTCATAAATACATCGTAACATAGTTATATTTATTGCTTCCATGTATTTCAAGCTATACCGAGGCGATCACTTTATACACAGTGTTCTAATTTGCCACTGAAATATGTATGAAAGGGAGATGACTGGAAGGTTATCCTAAAATCATCTGAAAATCTTATCCTACTAAAATGAATAATTCATTTGCCATTATAATTTATAATTTACATAAACATACCGACTTACTTATGACTTCCGTACTTTAGACAAATCATAAAAATTACATATTCATACCTTTCTTTTGTTGGTGTTTGATAAGCCCAGATCGTAGACTATTATTCTCTTTCCAGGCATATACTTTTGAGCTGTTCCGATGTAACCCATCGCTTCTTTGTAGTGATTGTCAGAGAATGCTGTGATGAGGACTAGTCTGTCGTACATTTCGTCTACTGTAAGAACTAACACATCTAAATCAATGTGTACACCGCCAACGTGTGGTGATATCGTAGTATTAGGCTGAATCTCCGAGTCATTTCTTCCACGTGTGGGTATATTTATAGCGATCGATTCGGCATATCTGTTCAAACCTGAATGGATAGAAATACAACGTAGGAAAGTCTCACAACATTAAAATGCATGATAATCTTAATAGATTACTGTAGACATTAGTGTTTATGTGATAGAGATCGATAAGATTACTGTTATCATTACATTCCTAAACTTCTTGTTTTCTTGGAAATGGTGCTTTAAATACTGATCGATTAATAAAATAGATCAGAACACATAATATTACGTCAAAATGGCAATATTGGAAGAACGAGGGGAGTGATCCCTGGAGATTGGGGAGCCGTGCAAAGATGTAACCAGTTCTTATAAGAGGTAGATTGGAGTGAATATTGACAGGTAAGAGGGTCTATTAAATACAAAATTACGTTTGCTGTGATACACCATAAAAGCCTATTGCTATTAGAGTTATACTCTACTAGTAAATGTTAAAAAATAGCAATTCAACACCGAAATGTCACTTCATTGCTCACGGTAGACATAAATAGTTTATTTTATGATGTAAATCGTTCGCAATAACTGTTAGAAGTCAAAATTGCAAGACTAATGTTTACTTTAGAAATAACCTTGCAAACAATCAGATTCAGTCTCATTAATAATATGGCTGGATCACTGACTCTAGAACACAAATTAGTACGTTATATTCTCCAAGAAAAAATTGTTAACGGCATCTGTGACTTCAGACTACATGTTTAACATGCATTAGCAACGGTAGTATCATAAATATATTCATTATGGAAATATATCTATCAGGAAGCGAGTCGTCTCAAAATACAATGCACCCTTATAGTTTGAATTGATAAAGCTTACATATTAATTGCCACAATTGTCATTGAAAGTTGATATTATTTACTAATACAATACATACATCTTACCATTTGATTGCACAAATAAAGTTGAATATTGCGTAACGTAGAATCCGAAAAAGATTAAAAGCATGATACTGGCGATGAAACTTCTTTTTAAAACGGCAGTGCTGTCCATTCTGACCTTTATTGATAAAATAGCGAAGATATAAACAGTTATCTATTTATTTAAGTTGGTTTGCTTGTCTCGTAACTAGGTGCTTTAATATACAAGTTACTGATGTGCGAAATTTCCCATCTAAATGCCGATCGGAAAACAAAATGATGGAAATTTGCAATATATGAGTGAATACTGATTTTGACTTGTTCGCTTGGAGTTTAGAGCAAATCGCTCGTCCATTGTTCTCCTCGGAACGAAATCATGTGAATAATTAACATACAGAATGTAAATGCCAGGAGGTACAGCACAGCAGTATGGCAAGTACAATACGATATATACGTCGTATATACACGCCGCGACATTCCTCAATAACAATCGAGTGATTCTAGTCTCAATTTAACCCGGATTTTCGAATTAATGCAGTCTAAGTCAACTCATCATCAGTTGAATTTTGATTGTTGAAGATGCCAACAAACCTTTTTGGTGCAAACTTGTTTGGAAGTGGAAGAAATTCCCCATATTTTGCCGTTCTTTAAAGCTAGGCCCTAGCTTTAAAGTTATTCTTAGCCTAACATTCCTTGGGTCCTACGTGTAACGCTGAAGTAAAAATTGTGGAACCCTCGAGTCACATAAACGCCAGCATATCCTTAGCTCATGCTAATGACGTTAAAATATTGCAGTGGCTAGCCTACTGTTCATATGCTACCATTTAAGTAACGATATCACTGCCAGATCTATTGACAAGGCTGAGGCCTAGCCTATATTTTTGCAGTGCAAAGAAACTTTGGAGCGAAATTATTATATTTTCGTTTTGTTTTGTTATCCAGGCCGAGCCTGGCTTTAGCCTTATCTAATTACGCTATAGGTAAGGCTAAGTAGGTATGAGAAATTACTTAGGTTCAACAGGTTTAGCCTTCATGTGGCAATGATTGTTAGCTATGAGTTCCAGACAGATGTAATTAAGTGAGAACTTATCGTCACATATTTTTAAATAATGCCCTTTTTCTTTCTACAGGATCTTTAACAAAACTTGCACTTCAATGATTGCATTTGGATACTAGACTCTACAGTTGGCCATACTAAATGAAGGCCAAATCAAAAATTTTGTTTGAAAAAAAGCCCTAAACTCAACTGAGTCTAGTCAAGAGCAGTTGTTTTTCACTGCTACACAAAATAATTATAAGCTGATGTACTGTGTTTATGTGGTAAGATGGATCTTGATGATTAATGCTGTTTTATGATATGTTTTCTGAAGATATTGAAACTGAGTTTCACCAGATTATAACAAAACAACACTTTACTCAGTATCACATAGGCTAGTTAAGTTGAATTGAGTGTTGTGTGATAATATAGGCTTGTTTTGTGATACAGATATGCACTTATATGATACATATTCACAGTACCAGTATACCCTTGGATCCATTTGATTGGTACTACATCCCTTCAAAATTGGTTCCAAAATGTAAAAAGCGTATCCATTGGGAGAAATTGGTGACTTTGTGTTCTTCCAACTTCCAAGAGTTTAGGCAGACACGCTGTCTCTAATTACAGATTCAAAACTTGGTGCATATCTCTGAGTAACAAATTCCAACTCTGTACTCCCTGATAAGAAAATATGTGTCTCTGAAAAGCAAATATCACTTGAACCCTACTTAATTGCGACTCCCAAGTGATCTATTTGGTATACTCATTTCAAATGAATGTCGAATAGGCGTCTTAAATGTTCGTTGTGTCTGTCATTACCACGAGGACGATTCTGATTAATTCCTAGTAAAATCTTAGTTGGGGACAGTATGGGACCCACTGTATCTGAACATTATTGACTTGGCATGGGAACAGGCCCTTAAATATTTAAATAATATCAGTGTCATTTGGGTGTTGTTTTTGAATAACTGTTTAAAAGCATAAATAGGAAGGTGGAAGGTTTTACTTGGGTGATTGAGTTGAACTCTAGCCTGATCACTTGTGTTAAGAGAAATGACACAATATAGGTTTTATTCATATAAGTCTGAGGTGGGAAACCTGCGGCCCGCGGGCACATGTGGCACAGTCAGTGATTTTTTTGTGGCGCGTGATATGGCTATACAGAAAAAATATATAATTATATTACATCATCATAAGAAACAGCTAACTGCTTAGAATTTATCGCCACTAATGATGCTCTCAGGTAAGCCTAAGTTCCCCATTAATTATCAACTGTACTGTATTGGCATTATGTTTTTGTGAAAACAGATTAGGTACACACACATATTGCTTGAAAGTCCTCAGAATCAAAGATTTGATATCTACAGCAGGTCGTTGGTTAGGTCCGGCCCAGTCAATTTTTCAGTCCTTATATCTGGCCCATTTATTAAAAAAGGTTGCCCACCCCTGAGTATAACATGTAATATTGTTCAACTGTCTATTTCACCGTCTTATGCTTAGATTGGCACTGACGTTGATCAAGCTGCAACTGTCTTTTCTAGTCTATCTTCTCATGCAATCATTTTTGTTCATGAATATCGTGTTACAATGTCATCACTTATGCAAAGTTTCATGAAACATTTCGGATTTCTCGTGATCTGTAAATTTAATAGACACAGGGTGTGTGATGGTCTCTTAACGTCATGTAACTTTGACTCTCATCAAGGAGTTTTACACATATCATCTCTTTTGAAATATATAGAGTCTCATTTGTTTTCGCTTTGTTAAACTAGAATATAGTACGTTTGCGTAGTATATTGTGCTGTTTTTTCTTCCTTTGTTTTGTAACATATATAAACTGTTTTTTCATATGTGTGATGGACCATTTGCAGCCCTGCAGGTAAATTTTATTTATTCCTTGGAACCATGGTCACACACGTGTCTGTTTAATGAGCAGCAGAAGATGGGATCCATGGTCACACGCGTCTGTTTATTGTCTTTATTTGTCTTCTGTTTCTGCAAGGCTTTGAATTATATGTGTCCCTTAAATAAAGTTGGAGAAGACTTGACAATTGTACTTCATTTTGTTTTCTTAGTTTTTTTTATAGTTGTATGTACACTTAAGGGCAGTGAACGGAATAAAACACTGGAATTTAACTCTTTATTGGGAGTGAATATACAAAAAAAATCAATCTTTAAAAGGAGTGAAAGAGAGTGTACATTCTGCTAAAAATAAATTGACTAGTGGTTTTCACTCTCGTTAGAGCTGTCCCTATTCCCCATCCAACTAAGAGTAACATTAGAGTGGGTTTTTACTCCATGGGATATAGAGAGTACTGTAACTTAAAGCAGCTCTTTGCCTTTGTCGCCGTTTTCCCAAACTTTTGACATGTCCATGGAGAATTTTACATGTATTCATCACTAAACAGCAACGTAAGATATTAATCAAGTTTTTCCCCTGTCAAGAGCATCAGATGGCGTGTAATGAAGGACGTCTGCAGATAATGAGTACTCGAATGCAGTAACCCAAATCCACTAGTTTGATTTCAACCAATCAGTTAATAGCCAACATGCTTATTTATGAGCTGTTGCTTAAAATAAGATTTATTCACATCAATCCGACAAAGTCGCGGCGGTATCACAGCCATACACAATACACACAAATAAAGCATGGTGTTTTAGAAAGGAGTTCCATAACAACTCCCTGATTTTAGTACATAATGGTGTACTAGGTTGCTTACGACAACGCTAAGTGAAAATTATTTACTTCGTTATGTGATGACGTTCATAGAATTTAAGTAGTAATATTATGTTTGGGATTTCTTGCGATCCTAACGGAAAACATTTTCTAAAAGAACAATGTTCAAAGTTGTAAATATTTCGACTTCATTCCAACATTTGAATTTTGATTTGAATAGATAAGCTAGTTGTGTATGTCGTTATGACATCGTGGGGGCCATTATAAAAAAGGACGCATAAACCTGTTTTAACTTTAGTAGTATGCCAATATCCACGGCATGGTATCATACATTATCGGTTGCGATTAAAGGTAAACCGTAAAAATTCTAGCATATCTTATGTAGGAACAGCGCGTATACCACTACACTAAAAAAAAACTAAACTAAAAAACGTCAACCCATTTTTTGTTATCAGCCGTATAAAATGTGTGCTATATCAGGCTACGCAGGAATACCTCAACCACTCTACACACGGTATGATATATAGTAAATTATGGGTTGAAGCAAAGTTAATATAATTTTGATTTGTACATAGTTACATATAAAGAACAACGACTCAATTAAACGCCATGAAAGCCAGTTAGTAAGAACTATGAATGTGAATATGATATTAATGTTTTTGTTGTATTACCTCTCTTTGTTGTTCCTCTTAGTTCAGTGAGTGAGTGTACAATCCAGTAGCATAAAGCAGTCTTAACACAACGTACATGTATGCTACAGTACCGAATGTTTGCGTCACATTAATAAGCAATATAGTCTAGGTATATAGTACGTATTATCACCACATAAATAACTCATTAGAGTTGAACGGGTACAAACTGCGGTGATAAGATCTTGATACCATTGTATGTTGTTATCTTGTTGTTTAAACAAATTAAATAACAAAGTTCTAGCTTATACAGAACAAAATGTTAGTAATCTAGTAAGTTAGTAAGTAAGTTTACTTCGAAAACGATAGGTATACGTTCTTAACACGGCATAAACGAAATGAATCTTTGTGTCCTGCCATTCTTGCAATAATTGCATCAAGATTGTCATTAGAACTTGTTGATATACTAAACATGGACGGCGGAGCTCATTTTGATGTGGTTGGGGTAGGTAGGGTGAAAGGGGGGTGGAGGTAGCGGGAGGAGCGGATATGGCCAAGGTATCTCTTCTTTACTCTACAAAATAGAGCACCAACGATATCAGGGTATCTGGGGGATGCTATTTAATTGTGGTTAAGGAGGAAAGAATAAACAAATCCGATGTCAAGCTAGGGCGTCAAAGCAAGCCACCTTACTGAGTTCTATTTTGGGTTTTGTTCTGTTTACTATTAGGTGTCAGTTTCCATGTACGGGGACTGAAGTTGGGTTTTTCGTTTACAGAGCTACCGATGTACGAGGAAGCTATGATTGTCATATAAATTTAGGACTGTTCACAGTTTTGGATGGAATTTAGTTATTTTTTCGCTATTGTCTTGGTTTTATTCAAGGACAATATTTTAACCGTATAAAAAAATGGAACGACCCAATCCTGATCCCCTGCCCCCCCCCCCCCGAGCACTGCCCCACGCCCACCATTAGCAGTATCCCGGCTCCGCCGTTCCAGATAGAACTTGTAATCACCACAAATACATAATTAACGTTTTCACATGAAATTACATCTTGCATAATTGCACAATCTAATTGTATTAAAATCAGACATCGTAGGTAAGTTTACTATTCTTGTGTGAATGACTTTTGCTTTTGTGGCGTTGACTTTATGTGACGTTCTCTTTTCTAGTGCATATTGACTTCCTATTGACTTCAAACTGCAGCCAACGAGAGAGAAATGAGGCATTTTAAAGCACACTACCAACAAAATAAATTTTAATTTAGAGAACGTCATCGATGTAAAATGATAGCCAAATTTAATAGGGTTATTTGCCAAACGGGGCTGTTCAGACCATTGATATAACATTAATACAAGCACATAACGACACCCAAATGAGTAAAACAATTAACCCATTGTCATCCCTTCCCACACTCTTGAAGGTATGATGATGGCACAGACACCGATCGTCGTTAGATGCATGCAACGGAGTTCTCTGTGCGATTGGGTTCGATCAGAGCATAACGCTAAGGCTTTGTTTATAACCATGCTCGTAGTTGTCTCTACGATCGGGGGATCATGGGTCACGGACAGGACAAATCCTCCCGGCGTAATTCGACTAATATTGTTCCTTATTGATGATTCTATTCCTGAGCTGAAAACACGTTATCCGTGATTGGTAAAGATCCTGTGGTGACCGAATCGTAGCTTGTGAGCTAGACGATTGCTCTTGATACCATTAATATTAAAATGTACATGGAATATGCCACATGAAAGAAGTGTACCAAATCATCGAAGACATCTCTTCAGGGGTGGCCGTACCTTGGCTCGAAAGCCACATGTATGTGTCATTGACATTCAATTTGTTTGACTTGAGCTCATCACAATTAATATCAATTGATAACCATTCATTTCATATCTTGCGTCTCTGCAAGGTTGGCCACGCATTACATAGACACTTCGTGGAACAGGAGTGCACCAAACCATCGTCATCTCAGCTTTGATATCTTAGATAATTCTTAGCTCTTTGTAGAAGTCATTCATCACCGCAGGTCGTCTCAATGGACATTTATTTAGGCCAGATGAATGGTAACGGTTGAGTTTACTACTGCTGTATATGTAAACTATATATGACCGTTGCAATCTGACGATATGTATACATCCTCGTGCCTATATCAGTTCCGCGTGCTAGTTTCCTCTAATAAAACTTAACAAAAATCATCAAATCAAAACTGCAGCAAATTTCTGAACTTACATCTTGGACAGGCGGATATCTTATCTCACTCCAACCGTTGTTATTTGTTGCCGGTAATTATAACGATGAATATCAGTTATCACGACATAAACAAACTTCGCCTAGTGTTGATGTATATTAAAGTAACTCTATACATATAATACGTAATTGTTTTAGGTCTACGTGACTTTTGATGCTCGAATTCTCACTCATGGAATGACTTCGAAAACGATATGTTGTCCGAGATGGGATACGGAACTATTACGCTAATTGGTAAATGACAATGCAAATTCGATAAAATTTGATTTGAGTGCAATCCTGCATTGTTATTGGGCTTGTCCTGTCATACATTGACTATAGGTATCACGTATTTCTTATTAAAGATAATAGGGAAATAAGTACCATTGACGAATGACGTATTGAAATCCATGTTTTAATTCATAAACAACAAACAATATATCAACAAATTGAATCGTAATGACAAATTGAATGACCCAAATCGATAACAATTGAGAAACACCTACATGGCTTCGGGTGTAAATCCCAAAATCCAGTGTCCGCTTTTTAAGGAAACATAAAGGGAACACAAAGGATTTCTTAAAACTTGTTTTTTTTTAAATAAATATTATTGGAAGCTAGATTGTAACCACAATGCATTGACGTTACGGTGATGACTCCATTCTTAAGATATCAAGCTCACAGGGCATCAGAGTCCACAGATTGTTGTATATCACTTATAAGAAAATTCCATTGTATTATTAAATTAACACATGAGTGATGTGATAGCTTAACTGACTTCTGAACATTAAACTGTAACATCTAACACGATTTTACACGATAGCGTTATTGAACTAGGTAAGAAATTTGTCAAATGTTCCCTTTAATTCTCTTAATTCAACATGTCGGTCTCTGGTGACCACAAACATTTCCAATTCTTACCCATAATGTGATACATCAGCAAACAGGAGTATAAAGTATAATATTGGTAAAAGCTTCCCTTCTAGAGATGTCGTGTTAACAATGTTTCTTTTTTTTTTAAATTAGACCTCTGGTGGCCTCAAAATAACCTCTCAACTCCACAAAAAGCAAACTTATTCTTCTGCGCAATATGATACATCCTCATGCAAAGTATGAGACGTCTGATTCCCTTCTTGAGATACTGGTTACAAGGTTCTCAAATTGTGACCTCTGGTGACCTCAAATGACCTTTGGCATTCTCAGCAAAGCTTCTCAAACACACTCATGCCATCCACGCGTATACACAAATACAAAATCATGATTACATAGGTTATGAATATCATCGAAATCAACAAAAACGAATGATACCTTATATTAACCCTAGTCCCAACATGAAGTCACAATTTCTCTCCATGTAAGCAATATTGAGGGTTGGATTTCCATCCGTTTGACTCTCTCAACACACCAACGACTGCTGGCATTTTCTCGTTATCGTTGTCCTCCTCTGTCCATTCTCTGAACATATATTTGTAAGCAATGATAGTGATTGCAGAAGCGTCTTGTCGGTGGTTTGCTCTACTTGATCCTTTCGGTGCGATACACTCCTGTTCTAAAGCGCACTGTAACCAAGGTTGCATTAGCTTCGTTTAAATGGTGGTGCTATTTATAATTAGCTGTGTCCCTGGTTGTATATGTGGCGCAGAGTTGTTACAACTATGGTATTCTTCTCTGTCTACGCCAAGTTTGGTAAACATTGCTGGTACAGTCAGTTTATAATGATGTTTAAATTTGGGATCCGTTGGATTAAAGTTTAGAATGTTCGTCATGTAACCATGGTGACGTTCAATTCCCGGAAGCAGTACTTTAAGCGAGTTTTTGAATCGTATGGAAGCATCTCCGTAATAAATTGCGCCAAATTCATTTAAAGAGAGCTGTAGAAAACAAACAGAGTATCAAAAATGAAACAAAAAAGTTTCTGAGGATAAATTTTAGTCCCTTGCACGATCCATTGCAAGGACAGCAACGGCGCCATCAAGGGCAGCGACAAACCACATACAGTGTAATGTACCGAATCAATTAACCAAGACATATAGTCCTAATTGGTCTTTAATGAATGTTTCCATCCAGCATCATGATCATTTATCCTTGGTTCTTGAAGAGCATAAGTATCCTACTGTTGGTCTACGGGAGAGATTGAAGGTGGTTTAAAGCGTAATGTTAAACTCCTGTGTGAATCAGAGAGATTCTGCAGCGAGAGCTGGCAGACGGGTTGATGGGTAATTTCATCTCGTTTGGCTCAAATTTAAGTTCAAAGTGATCATGTAAAACCCAATGTGTTGAGATAACTTGAAAATTAACCAAATGGACTTAGTATTATTAACTTCTCTAGTGACTAGTTGATACAACACAGAAATGTCTATGCAGCAAGTTACCTCAGCTTTTTCAAGTTATAAGAACTGAGCAATAAAGTTACAACAACAAGGCTTTTTGAGTTTTATAATATATATTTTATTCCTTCCAAATATATTGAGAGAAAAAACACAACATTTCTAAAACAAAACAGAAAGCACATTGTGACACTTTAACGTAAAGATGATAAAACTTTATTTACCCCATATTTACACAAGCAGTTTTGTCAATTGTATAACTCTGTATCCCAGTACTAGTTTCACACTGAACACTACAGACAGTAAATGATTAAGGCAGCCAGTGGTTGCAATTACCTTAAGAACAAGACACTTATCTTACAAGGCCATCAGTATTTTTCTCTAATTACAGTGTTCTAAATTCATTACAGTTAGTCGATTCCTCAGAGTTTCTACTCTTAAAACTATCCTAGACTGTCATTTAGAAACAAAAGACTTATGAGACTCTCAAACTAATAATCGGATTATATATCATTAGCTTGTTTTTCAGGCTTCGGACCTGAGGGCTTATGTTTTTCCATCCAGGTTGAATAATACCTTTTTTGTACAAACATCAGGGTTTTTTGTTGATCATTATGGTATTCCAAATTGAGGCGATAATGAAGTGCAAAGTAGAAAGCGACAGCTTATGGAAAACTTCTTATGTTGTTAAGCACGATGTTTGCATCTATTATAATGTAAATTTGTGAAGGGTCTTCTCCAAAGACAAGAATGCTCTGTCTCTCATCCATCTCAATTTAAGTTTCTGACATGTCCTGGCAAGAGAAAGTACAATTTGTTAGTAGTTTTGATGCATGTATATAAACACTCATACATGCACGCACACACATACACACCCATGCACATAGTTCATGTCACCCTTGCCTTTGATAATTCACACATTTGTTTATAGACACGTTTTTACAATGATACGTTAAACTTCACACATGCCGCAGCCAGTGGCAAACTTTCACGCTTCTGGTTAGACTCTTAGATTACCCCCTTGAATGAACCACTGGCGTTGACAGGAGGCATGATGACCAAAATAAATCAGCATTATCCGAATAGAGCGCACAGTAATGTTTGGATATTATTCAAACTCCGAGTATAGGCCTAATAGTTTATAGTGTAGCCACATGTCTCTAGTTTCCTATAACCTGTGTCATAAGCTACTACGGTAACTTCCTAACAGCAGAACATCATATTAACGATGTCAAAACCTGAACACCTTTAAGCTTCGTCCATTCTTTTTCTGTATATGATGCATATAAATGATTACAAGTTCATCGCCGAACACTAATCAGGGCCTGTGCTCTGTGATGCTTAGATGCTATTCAACAAAAATGCTGGTCCTAAATGAACTGCAAGTGAACTGCAAAGAACTATTGGTTAACCAGAGAAACTTTGGAAGCAGTATTGTTACCAGGATTTTATGAGTTGTGTCCGCGGGATAAAACGCCCTAAAAATTGTTTCCGTCCTCACAGAAAAACTTTTGGCCCACAGTCCTCCATGGAAACATGCTCTTTAAAATACCTCTACATGAACGCACAAAACTTAATTATAAATGAGACTTCAGAAACATTGGATTGTGTACAACGGATGCCTATAGTGATAGGTCTATAATGTGCACGAACACAAATCAAATGATGAAAGCTATAACTAGTGTACAATAACAAAATTACTTTTATATTCTGAAGCGGGAAATTGTTCCGTAGAATAGTTACCATATATGCTGCCCTAGGCATCATGCAGTGCACACTTCTGTACGGGGTATACAACTCCCTTACATAGTGTCTACGTAAGTGTTATAGGCTATGAATACGCTGTATATGTCGGAAACCAATGCAAAGTAAAACGAGTGCCTAAAAATAAAATGCAAGAATCAAAATACCGCACTTGTAGAACGTATTGATCTCAATGCCACAAGAGCACGCCCTTAAAGGTCTATATAGGGATGTGTGTGTTGTATAAAGCTTTTCAAGATTGATTGCCCTACACAACAAACAATAAAAACACCACTGGACAGAACGAAGTGGTAACAAAAGGGCATTTAATGTAGATCTCACCCCTACAGTATACTCACAAAGAAATGTTTAATATATTTTCTTGAATTGACTTTCAATTCCAAACATCCCAGCTTTGTCTCCTGCATGCATATTGGCCAATTCGAACTTTAGACTGTTGACCAGCTGATCATAACCAGATGCAGATCCCTTCTGTCTCAGACATTGATTCTTTGTCAGAATTGCTTTGCAACATCCATACACTCAAATTGTGTTGGATATGCTTTAAATTGCCGCATTTCATTAGATATTGCGTCCAGAAATTGGCTTTTCATGTCCTTGCCCAAGGTAAGTTGATCTTTAGAAGATTTGTAGTTTGCATTACCTAACTCAAACATTAACTGTAACTCCGGTCTTAGCTCTGGAAGATAAAGTACCTCTGGTCATGAACCCTGTCTTAGTTTCATTTGGAAAGACTTCATATCATCAGAGGAGCTGAAGATCATTGTATCCTGTGAGCTTTCCTCTAATGAATCACCACAAGGAAAGCTACTACAGCTTGTAATGCTTAAATCAAGAGGAGAAAGTGCTGGAATGGGTACTGCTTTGGGAACTAATTTAACTGTTGCAGCATTCTGGACCAAATCACTAATGTTAACTAACTTCACCACATCTCTCCCAAAATCTGAATCTACACACTGTAGAGTAAACTCATAGGTGATGTTCTGAAGGCAGAGCTTGATGATGTCCGAGTCAGATATGATCAATCTTAATTTCAAAGGTACCATACTTTCGCTTGTTTGGCATCTATATGGAATGGAACACAAAGAAATCAAATAAAAGCGGTACTAATTCTCACTGTTGTATTTCATTGTCACATAGTGCTTTAAGACGACTACCTTACTTCCATGATTTGAATGTCATGCCAATGGATAGTAATAATCCAGGTCTCTAGACTCTCTTTGATGGATTAGTTTAAATATATCTGTCTCCTTTACAATGTATGCCCCCATATACTTTGCAAATCTACTTTCAAAACATTTTACCAAACAAAAATATCCTTGTTAACTGTTATAAGTTTAATCTTTGCATACTATGCTAAGCCATCAGAATCAGAAATAGTCACAAACATGCTTTTGGAATACTTTGTTCTATCAAATTGGACTGAGATTGTGGATGAATTAAGGACATCAGGGATAACACTCTTCGTAGGTTCTGAGAGAAATGTAATAGTTATACTTGTCAAATTCTCTACAACAACAGGTAAGCCAAAGAAATGTAGGGAAGCCAAAGGATATATATCCATCTTTTCATACTTATTGGCTAAAGTAACTAGTATATTCTTTAAGTTGTTAACACTTCGAATGATTCTCTTGAAGAAATTGTGTAACGCTTGGAACCCTCCCGTGGAGACTTGAACTAAAGGTCCAAATAACCTTATTTGTTCTGGGTAATTTTCAGCAAAATGGTGCTTTGATTTCAGTCTAGCCTCAGGAAATGCCATCTTTAGTATCTGTTTGTGTTCCTTTATTTTAGCCTGAAGATATTCAATCATTCCTTCAGTAAAATTAGGGCTGTGAGCCTTTTCAAAAATATATTTGAGTAATAATATCACAGCAAGTACTGGGTCTTGCTCTGGTAGATATAGTCTACCACAAATAATTGGAGGAACCGGAGCAAGGTCCAATTTTCAAAATGGTTACCTCCAATACTACCTTTTTTTGTAATTTGTCAATTATCTATGGTCTATTTTATAACTGCTAGGCCTAACGTTAGCCAACATTGAAGTCCCATCACACGAAGTTGGGGTAGTAATAATGTTAGATTATTAAATGTTATTAAGTTAGTTTACCGTACTAAGTAAAATTACGAAAACTAGACTAACGAGGCAAACCTATATATAAGATACGGGACTAGAGCCACAAACCGAAGTATCAGTACCTGACGTATCTTTACTTACTTATCATTTCCCTTTTATTTGAACTTCATACCTTACTTTTATATTCCGGACTGATTTAATGCCGGCCAGCTCCGAGCTCTCTTCTGATCTGCTCATACTCATGTAGAGTATAGTGGGATGGAACAGTGTAGGCTACTTAACGCGCACCTGTTGTTCGTCGCGCGCGTCGTTCTCGAACATTCGGACTATGCAAAACAAGTAATTACATGTTTCTGATAGTTTCAATAATGTTATCGTCAGTTAGATACAACTCTTTGTAAAAAAAATGTTGTAATAGAAATATATAACAGCTATCAATTTTGACTTATACCGATTTTGCACAGGTTAATTATTCCTTAAAAGTGGATGAAACTTGGCGGGAAAACTGAACTACACGTTATGTCAGTTGATACAACACACGTAAAGAGTGTTATGTAAAGCTAACTTGAGCAAAACTCAAACATTGTCAGTAATGTCAACGGGTTATGATTTTTGTGTAATGGTGACCTACAACGGTTTAGCTGTGATAACTTTTCCAGCGAGCAAGGTTTTTCAGTGTAGGTGCGTAAATTTTAATGTGCCATGATGTAATCATGCACCGCAATTACTACATGTCAGTGGAAAAGTTCTATCTACCGATACTTTGGCGGCCTTTTTAGTTGAATGATATTTGAAGAACACAGCCGGATGCGACCACAAGAACAGTGTGTTTGCCATTTTCGTTCTAATAAGTTTTCTAGTCAAGGGAAAAGTGTACACAAGAAACATTCTTTTGTCCAAATATAGCTGAAAGAAACATCTTATTCCTATTTGTATATATACACAAAAAAACACATTCACTTTTGAGTTTTTTGCAACACCCCCCCCCCCACCTTCCCCTTTCATATTGCCTTTCTTTTCAAATTGCCATGGTGTCACACACCTTCAAACTTCAACAATATTATTATAAAATACCAATACGCCTAAGTGCAAATAACGAACAGCGTAATGAAATATGCAGTCGATCACTTAACACTAGCAGCTTTGTAGGTGAAGTGTTGTAATTTTTAGATTTGCTCAAATCATTAAGCTTAGCATATGTAGAAACACTGAAATGTTATTATCTAAACAGAGTCATATCACGTTTAACTGTTTTGGAGCATTGTTCGCCATACAAAATAACTGTCGAGTCATTATTAATGATGATTTTATGTTAATTTATTCCTCCTGTAGTTTCTAGAATATAAGTAACTCAGTAACTGGCTCTACATCATTCCATGAAAACGAACTGTAACTCACATTAATGATAACTGGCTTCCACGCATACGATCGCAAATGTTTGACATGTTGTGGGTAATTGTTAAATGGAAAGCGTCGAAGTTCGACATCACATAGCTTCCTGACCTGTGTAAACCACAAAATACGAGAAACAGTAAGAATACAGAACAATTTGGGAAAGTAATGGACAATGATATCAATGTTCACCATGATGGTCTAATGCACGTGAAGTAGTTTCAGGTTACAACTGCTACGAAAGTACTTCTGGTATTATGCAGCTCAAATGTGTGGGTCAATACTGAGCAAGATGAATTTCACTCATCGCATCCATCTATGGCGCCCAGCTCAAAGAGAGGACAGTCCTAGATTCCCTCATCCATTTCTTGTCCCTAAATGGAATGAAATGTATTGATATACTTAATTGCTATTGTTCATCAAGGGGAAAGAATAAGATGACGATGTCAAGTCGACCTACGAACGTAAAAAAATGCTATTTAATTCCTTGCTGTAAATTTCCTGAACGATAAATCACATATGATATTGGTCAGGGTTTAGAATTGTTGCAAGCAAGAACAGTGTATTACCGGTGCAGTGTAATATTATGGACTGAACCGAAAGTGTAGAATGATCAGTTTATGCTTTAATATATACGCAGCTTAATTTTAGAGACTTCTGACAGAATATCGATTTTAATGGTTTGTTATTATGTTTAAGTATAGCAATTCTTGCTACTTTAACGCAATAAACTCAGTACATATTTTATTAGCTAGCAAGTGTTTTTCTGCATGACGAAAATCGTCGTCCCGGATGCAAACGTAAGTCCAAATCTGTTAAAGATGCTATTCAATTGACTTGATCAATATGTCGATATTGTTAGGTCAATTAACCATGAATAATTCATAAATACATCGTAACATAGTTATATTTATTGCTTCCATGTATTTCAAGCCATACGGAGGCGATCACTTTATACGCAGTGTTCTAATTTGCCACTGAAATGTATGAAAGGGACATGACTGGAAGGTAGGTTATCCTAAAATCATGTAAAAATCTTATCCTACTAAAATGAATTATTCATATGCCATTATAATTAATAATTTACATAAACATACCGACTTACTTATGACTTCCGTACTTTAGACAAATCATAAAAATTACATATTCATCCTTTTCGTTTCATAGTGTTTGACAAGCCCAGATCGTAGACTATTATTCTCTTTCCAGGCATATATTTTTGAGCTGTTCCGATGTAACCCATCGCTTCTTTGTAGTGATTGTCAGAGAATGCTGTGATGAGGACTAGTCTGTCGTACATTTCGTCTACTGTAAGGACCGACACATCTAAATCAATGTGTACACCGCCAACGTGTGGTGGTATCGTAGTATTAGGCTGAATCTCCGAGTCATTTCTTCCACGTGTGGGTATATTTATAGCAATCGATTCGGCATATCTTCTAAAACCTTAATGGATAGAAATACAATGCAAGTAAGTCTGACAACATTAAAATGCATGCTAATCTTAAAAGATCACTGTAGACACTAGTGTTTATGTGACAGAGATTGATAAGACTACTGTTATCATTCCATTCCTAAACCAATTGTTTTCTTGGAAATGGTGCATTAAATACTGATCGATTAATTAAAATAGACCAGAATATACATAGTATTACGTCGGAATGGCAATATTGGAAGAACGAGGGCAGTGACCCCTGGAGATTGGGGAGCCGTGCAAAAATGTCACCAGTTGTTATAGGAGGTAGATTGGAGTGAATATTGACAGGTAAGAGGAGTCTATTAAATACAAAATCACGTTTGCTGTGATTCACCATAAAAGCCTATTGCTATTGGAGTTATACTCTAGTAGTAAATGTTGGAAAATGACATTTCAACACCGAAACGTCAATTCATCACTCACGGTAGACATAAATGATTTTATTTTATGATGTAAATCGTTCGCAATAACTGCTAGAAGTCACAATTGCAAGACTAATGTTTAGTTTCAGAAATTACCTTTTAAACAACCAGATTCAGACTCATTAATAATACGGCTGGATCACTGACTCTAGAACACAAATTAGTATCTTAAATTCTCCAAGAAAAAATTGTTAACGGCGTCTGTAACTTCAGACTACATGTTTAACATTCATTAGCAACGGTATTATCATAATTATATACATTATGGAAATATATCGATCAAGAAGCAAGTCGTCTCAAAATCCAATACACCCTTTTAGTTTGAATTGATAATGCTTGCATATTAATTGCCACAATTGTCATTGAATGTTGATATTATTTACTAATACATTGATGATCTTACCATTTGATTGCACAATTAAAGTTGAATATTGCGTAACGTAGAATCCGAAAAAGATTAAAAGCATGATACTGGCGATGAAACTTCGTTTTAAAACTGCAGTGCTGTACATTCTGAGCTTTATAGATAAGATAGCAAAAATATAAACAGTTATTTATTTATTTATTTATTTATTTATTTATTTATTTATTTATTTATTTATTTATTTATTTATTTATTTATTTATTTATTTATTTATTTATTTATTTATTTATTTATTTATTTATTTATTTATTTATTTATTTATTTATTTATTTATTTAAATTGGTTTGCTTTTCTCGTAACAAGGTGCTTTAATAAAAAGTTACTGATGTGTTTTTGGCTACTCTGGTTTTTTTTCTCGCCCTCCCTCATCAAGCTGTTTTACGAAGTTTATATTGTTAAGTATACAATGTTTTATTCAAATTACCGGCCTGCTTTTAATAATGTTCAATCTAACTAGTTTCATGCGAGACATTAACTTGTCAATATGACCCAGGTACTCTCTAAATTTGGAAGACATTTGACTCTAAAGCGAGCCAAAATGATGGAAATTTGCAATATATGAGTAAATACTGACTTTGAAATATTCGTTCGGAGTTTAGAGCAAACGGCTCCTCCATTAAGGTCCACGTTACTATATTATGTGATTAATTAACATACAGAATGTAAATGCCCGGAGGTACAGTACAGCAGTATATCACGTAAAATATGATATATACGTCGTATATACACGCCGCGACATTCCTCAATGACAATCGAGTGATTCTAGTCTCAATTTAACCCGGATTTTCGAATTAATACAGTCTAAGTCAACTCATCATCAGTTGAATTTTGATTGTTGAAGGAGCCAGCAATCTTCTTGGTGCAAACTTGTTCGGTAGTGGAAAGATTTCCCCATATTTTGCCGTTCTTTGAAGCAAAGCCCTAGCTTAAAAAAATATATTCTTAGCCTAACGTTACCCAGGTCTTACGTGTAACGCTAATTTAAACAGTTTGAACTGTCGGGTCACATAAACGCCAGAATATTTCATATTTCATTTCATTTATTTCGTCTATACATAAGAAAAATAGAACAAAGTGGTATAGTATAAACAGTACACTAGAAAAACATTGGAAGTTTATCGACCAAAAAATAACAAATAACAATGAAAGAAGGCAACAATTAAGAGTAGAGATAAATAAACATGAGATAATCAATACTCAGTCAGCGTAGTTTTCAATTAGGTGGGCTTTTAGTTTGCGCTTAAACGTTACATAAGATTTAACATTTTTTATATCATTCGGAAGCACTTTCCAGGTTTTATAGCAGTAGTTATTCAAGAGTAATTTGCCGTGTTTCGAGTGATGTCTGCCAACTGAAAAATGGGTATTATTTCTCGTACTGTTACGAATATACGCGGAATTACTGGGATTAACAATATCACTAAAGACACGGAAGAGAATATTGTTGATATACTTATAAATATAGTATTTGGAGTACCAGGCTCCATGAACTGCATAGGATCACAATCATTAACAAATTTCATGACCAAGTTTGTTGCCAATGGTTGAGAAATAATCATTGAAAGCATTAGCAATGCCAAAGTCATCAGTCATGGTTGCATTGTCGTAAGTGATATTATTAACTAAAGAGGTAGAATTCCTTTTTTTGTTGAAAAGTTCATTAAGGACAACCCAAGTTTTGGGGGTCAAGTGCTGCCTAGCCTGAATGATATATTCGTAGTAGGATGTCTTGGAACAACTGATGGACTTGTTAAGAATACGTCTGTACTGTGCCAAATTTGCTTTCTTTTCTGGTGTCGGGTTCTTAATAATATATTTACGAAACATGGTGTTCTTGTGACTTATTGACCTTCTAATACCAGTTGTGATCCATGGCTTATTTTTAGATTTCTTTCGAGACATTTTGACTCGTGGAAAACAGGCATCGTGATTGGAATTTAAGCATAGAAATAAAAGTGTTGTAAGCGTCATTGACATCCGTTAAGCCATAAATAGAATCTGTACCATCGATTGATTGAGTGACTGTCGCAAAAATATTACTGTTGTAGATCCTAACCATTGGTCAAGTCGTATTCCAGTTGATATCAATGTCACTGATAATACAAAAAAAATGGCAAGTGATCACTAATATCACAATATAAATTACCAGAAGTGATATCTGTTGTGTGACCAGTTGGAAAACGAACAAAAATATGATCGATGAGAGAATTAGAACTCTCAGTAAGTCTGGTAGGTAAAGTTATTACTGGTGTAAAGAGATTGCACCTCATAAGATTAAAATAACTATTTACTGCAGCAATAGAATTGATTTTAAGGAGATCAATGTTTATGTCTCCTCCAAATATACACATATCTTTGGACTCAACAGACACTAAAGCAGACTCTAAAGCTTCAATAAAGTGATTGATATTACCTGTAGGATGCATGTAACAAACAAAAAACTTGTAGCACTTGTTGTTGCATTTGACATCCAGCCATAAATCTTCGACTTTGCAGTTGTTACATTGACAATTTAAGTTACGATTGATTACATTCTTCATCAAATTAATTTTAATGAACTAACGCTTATAAAAATGCCACCCCCCTTCATTTAGTGGGCGGGGATACAATCTCAAACGCGTAGTCTGGAAAATATGACAAAAAGACTGTGAATGGCAGCGACCTATTTTAGAAAGCATTATAACGTCACAGTGACTGTCATTGTTATCTACGATTAATCGCCGCTGACCTCCTTGGCGAACAATCGTTGACCATGTAGGATCGAGGTGTGTAGTACTCTGTTCAGTGAAAGCGTTTGTTAAGGGAATTAATTCGGTGTCCCCAGGCTCTTCACTGCTGGCCGTTTGAGTATTCTGCGTTGAACTAACCAGCTCGGATACACTAGTCCGGGAATTACTGGTGGGTCTTCCATCGGAGTTGGTCGGCTGAGGCGGATAATTGTTGGGATAATTGCACCTCTTTTGAACAGATGTATTCAACTCAAGTGAGGTTAATATCTTGCCGATTTTCCAGAAATTATCTAATTATGTCTTTATCATGGTCATGGTTGACAAGAGCAGCGGTTATGCCCGAAAATGTGGTTTGGAATTCGTCAATTTTGACCAAAATTGATAACACGTCCGACTGTGGTAATAGGCTCAAGTTACTGGCAGCAAATATGGGTAGATCGGCGACAGTAGTGTATAGACCCAGACCGGGGCACAAGGGGGACCCGATATAGGACGTCAAGTGGGACCGGAACTAGGGCAAAATGGACAGTGGGGACCGGAACTAGGGCAAAATGGTCATTGGGGACCCGAACTAGGGCAAAATGGGCACTCGGGACCCGAACCAGGGCAAAATGGACATTGGGGACCCAAACTAGGGCATTTCTGGAAAATGAGAACAAAAGCGATGTGTTGTACAGTTTTGTTTTTTATTCGAGTGCACCACAGCATATCTTCACATCAAACAAGAAAATATATTGAACAAAAGGATAAGTCAATAGTGGCTTTAGTGACAATAAACAATAGCGACTCGTCCGTTAGGTAGGATATCGATTTCTGTTTGAGGCAAACAATTACTAACCCCTAAGATCATCGTCCGTTAGCTATTTTCGCGCTCAGTACACAATGAAACTCAATGTTCTCCTTTGGGGTCTTAACCTTTCCTTTAGGATATATTTTGTCCGGTACAGTAATGTAGCGGGGGACGGATTTTCCAAAAAATTTAGTACACAATTATATACAAACATACTAGCTACATATGAGAAAAACACTGTATTGAATATTGAAAGGTATCCAACATCAGCACGACACTTTTCTAAACTCGTTAAAGTCAAAATAGATTTACCTAAAAGTTTCACTTGATCTGATACTAGAAAACGTTAGCACCGAACAGTTCATGAAACGTCACTTTGTAAATAATAAAATTAAAAAAGATAAAAGATGCATCGCTAAACACATTTCATAAAATGTATGTCAATTTAAGAAAACACTTCATTTAAAATAAATAAACACATAAAATCATGCATGATTATGTTTAGAACAACAACTTGGTAAGCACATGAAATAGTGAACATTGAAATGATCAATCGTTAAAGATATGGATTGATAAAATAATATACATCTTGGTCATTACGGTGAACGTCATCGGTAAACCTGCCAACGATATCCGCCATACGTTGTCCACGGTTGTTATTTCTTTCTTCAGATCGATCGTATAGTCACCCACGTCTCTCTGACAACTTACACATCGTTGTCATCGTCCTCCTCATCATCACTTTCGTATTTGTACTTCAGTCCATGATGTAATATCTTAGACATTTCCTTATTGAGTTCGAGCAAGTGCATCCAAGTCTCCACAGCATCATACGTGCGTTCACCATCCCCGTCATCGTGATCTTCACCACCATTATCCTCACTGCTACTACTGCCAGTACCGTCTGATGTTTCAATCGGCTCATCCGAACTATTTTGTTCATTACTTCCCTCAGTATCCACCAGGTCATCGTCCTCTTCACTGCGGTCATCGGTCGAATCACTTTCACGATGTTTGCATTTCACGCCGACACGACGCGTATTCACATAACGATCTCTATTACCATTCACACTGTCATCCTCGCTTTTAGTTACCATCGCTGCCTTTTGATTACTAGGGTGAATGATGGATTCGTGTCGACGAAGATTGAACTGACGGTTAAATCCTTTATTGCATATTTTACAACGAAATCTCATCTTGAGGGTGTGTACTCTTTTGTGTCATTCGACGCAATGAGAGCTATTAAACAAAAATGTGAATGATATACTTTTTGAATATATCAATATGAGCACATGCTCAATTGCTCATCTAAACGACTCTCTTTTGCCCACGATGTGCTCTTTTGCTCTTTGAGTCACTCCTTTTATGCTCGCGTGCTCATCACATGAACCACATCATGCGTTTTTGTTTTGTTGCTAATTCTAATATGAGCACATGCTCAATTGCTCATCTAAACGACTCTTTTTTGCTCACGGTGTGCTCTTTTGCTCTTTGAGTCACTCCTTTTGTGCTCACGCGCTCATCACATGAACCACATCATGCATTTTTGTTTTGTTGCTAATTCTAATATGAGCACATGCTCAATTGCTCATCTAAACGACTCTTTTTGCTCACGGTGTGCTCTTTTGCTCTTTGAGTCACTCCTTTTGTGCTCGCGTGCTCATCACATGAACCACATCATGCGTTTTTGTTTTGTTGCTAATTCTAATATGAGCACATGCTCAATTGCTCATCTAAACGACTCTTTTTTGCTCACGGTGTGCTCTTCGAGTCACTCATTTTGTGCTCATATTTAAAAAATGATATAATCCACGGTAAAGGTTCCAGTGAAAATAATATCGTATGAATCCACGGAACTTGCTTCGAAGGTCCGACAAAGGGAAGAGAGAAAGTATCCCGGTAAATGAATCCGATTGGTCTATGTGTATCAAGTTTTATGTCGTGTACGTGGCACAGGCGAAAGATCCTCGGGTATGGGACCAATCAAGCCTGCTCGTGCAATGTATCAGCCAAAAACGGATCGACTTGGTTACTTTTCAGCCATGACGCACTTTTCCCGATCAAAATTTGGCACAAAGTGAGAGTGTCCTACCTAACCACTGTTTGTATACCCCCAATACTTTATCAAGTTCTAATGGAGCACCTTCCTCCCCGAAGACTATTTGACCTTCTGCCCCCTTTACCCCTCTTTGAAAACGATCGATCGGAACCATTGTCTGCCACCAGCCTAAGATTCCAACACACACAATGAGGCATTATCGATACTTGGGTGAGACTTGGCATGTATAATGTGCACATATACGCAGTGTATATAGTGTATTTGTATAACACTGTGTGAGCTATAGGCACAACGTATGAGACCATCGTAACCCATGATTGGATCATCCTTATTTTGGATAACTGGCTCGCTTCTCGGCCTTTTGGCTAAGATCATGTGTAGTATCTGTTCTTTTCGGGAATGGTGATGCACACCTGACGATGATCACACAGTCACAGTCCCGATGCAAGGGGACTGGGGTTAGAAGCGGATCAGTCGTTCAGTAGTTTGGTTTTCGTGCCCAGGTTCTTTCCTGGGCGACTTTTTCTTAAAAAGTATTTTGGATAACTGGCTCTTATTAGCCAGGTAAGTTTTCTTTTCTAACCGCAAAGTTTTGGTTTTCACTCGTTTCCCCGTGAAACATTAGTTTGTCTGTAACTTGCTATTCCCCGGAAAAGTCAACACTAACGAAATTTTTCTTTCCTAGAGTTTTCTCAGTACTACGATAGGGCGAGCATACTTTTTTATGTCTAAATAACGATGGTAAAATGGAACTAAGATCACCGTTAGGTCTACAATAAATTTACATTTTACTTGAGTCGTATGGTAAAATGGACCTCAAAAACACCTCTTTGTGTACAATAAAGATTGTGCTTGATGATATACACACATCGTACATTTGGATATGGTATTTTTATACGGTCCTAAGTTTAAAATAACGTAGACTATATAAAGATCTATGTATTTGGGTAAATATATATATATATATATACAGGCCTATGTTGTAAAGTATCGGAGCCTTTACATGATAGAAGAATATATAACTGATCTAGCCTAAATGTATTAAATTAACCAACCTCTTAAATTACACCAATACCTAAATGGCCTACCACTATAGTTAAGCCTATACATACGTTAGAAATAAATGAGACGACACAATGCATGTTTAAGGAGAGTGTTGAGTCTGCTCTTTCTGGAATATTTGATAACCCTTTGTAGAGTCGGTTAAAAAGTTTTAAAAAAAAAGTACTGATCAGCTTAAGTCTGACAAGGTCTTCGATGGTTTCTTCTTCCTCCTTAATGTCCTCATCTACCATGGTGAGTTTCCGGGAAAATTTCGGCCAGTGTCTCTATGAAGACATTGTATTCTTTTCCCGTTATCCTCTGCTCCTTCAGGCTCCTTCTCCTCCTCCACATGCCGCAAATACCCAACGGTGGAATACAAATGCAGGCCACCGGGTGATTTACAATTTGCGTTGGTGTTTCAAAACGTTGACAATAAAAGACACAATATGCTCGTGCTAGCCATCTTCGAGGCTATTGCTCAAATGACGTAATCACCACAGAGACATCGTCTTATATAGGGTTCCAAATGTTAATAGCGTTTAGTGTGTACGCCACAGTGTAAGTATAGGTAATGGCTAGTTTCAAAAATACCGCCAAATCATGTAAGCACCGCCTCTTTACACATGCGCAGTACTCACTCGTACGATGTACTTATGCAACTGATGATGTCATCCCTAAAATTGATCTAGGACTTGCAACTTTGTTTCCGATCGCGAAATTCTTAACCGTAACGTGTCTCATAAACAGCGCGAATATAGGCAAACGGACGATCATCATAGGGGCTAGTAATTGTTTGCCTCAAACATCGATATCCTACCTAACGGACGAGTCGCTATTGTTATTGTCACTAAAGTCACTATTGACTTATCCGTTTGTTCAAAACGTGTACTATTCACATTCGTTGATGTTTTTACAATGTGTAACATATAGCCAGCGGTACAAATGTTTTTACGTACAATAGCGTCAAACGGTGCATAGATAGTTTTATATATTTAAGGGAAAATAAAACAAAGTTGCAAGTCCTAGATCAATTTTAGGGATGGCATCATCAGTTGCATAAGTACATCGTACGAGTGAGTACTGCGCATGTGTAAAGAGGCGGTGCTTACATGATTTGGCGGTATTTTTGAAACTAGCCATTACCTATACTTACACTGTGGCGTACACACTAAACGCTATTAACATTTGGAACCCTATATAAGACGATGTCTCTGTGGTGATTACGTAGAGTGGTAAGGTGGCAGAACGGGAGAGTACACGTCTGCAGTACCTGAGGTCCCTGGTTCAAACCTCGGTGTCGACACTGACACCAATTTTCACCCCGCTCCTTTCTCGTGGTAGGAAAGTGGCTACACGTGGAAAGCGGTACTCACGTCCTTCGGAGGGGACGTTAAATTGCGGTCCCGGGAGCAGGACTACACACCCCTGCCTCGTTACTTCAGGGCACTATTCGAAAAGAGAAGGCGAGATTCGCCGGTGTCCTTCCACGCACAAAAACTTGGAACCTCAATAATTTCCGACTAAGGATTTCCTTAGTCTGCTGAAGCACCTTCGGGTGGAAGCGTAATACGAGGTGTATCATCATATGGTGATTACGTCATTTGAGCAATAGCCTCGAAGATGGCTAGCACGAGCATATTGTGTCTTTTATTGTCAACGTTTTGAAACACCAACGCAAATTGTAAATCACCCGGTGGCCTGCATTTGTATTCCACCGTTGGGTATTTGCGGCATGTGGAGGAGGAGAAGGAGCCTGAAGGAGCAGAGGATAACGGGAAAAGAATACAATGTCTTCATAGAGACACTGGCCGAAATTTTCCCGGAAACTCACCATGGTAGATGAGGACATTAAGGAGGAAGAAGAAACCATCGAAGACCTTGTCAGACTTAAGCTGATCAGTACTCTTTTTTTTAAACTTTTTAACCGACTCTACAAAGGGTTATCAAATATTCCAGAAAGAGCAGACTCAACACTCTCCTTAAACATGCATTGTGTCGTCTCATTTATTTCTAACGTATGTATAGGCTTAACTATAGTGGTAGGCCATTTAGGTATTGGTGTAATTTAAGAGGTTGGTTAATTTAATACATTTAGGCTAGTTCAGTTATATATTCTTCTATCATGTAAAGGCTCCGATACTTTACAACATAGGCCTGTATATATATATATATTTACCCAAATACATAGATCTTTATATAGTCTACGTTATTTTAAACTTAGGACCGTATAAAAATACCATATCCAAATGTACGATGTGTGTATATCATCAAGCACAATCTTTATTGTACACAAAGAGGTGTTTTTGAGGTCCATTTTACCATACGACTCAAGTAAAATGTAAATTTATTGTAGACCTAACGGTGATCTTAGTTCCATTTTACCATCGTTATTTAGACATAAAAAAGTATGCTCGCCCTATCGTAGTACTGAGAAAACTCTAGGAAAGAAAAATTTCGTTAGTGTTGACTTTTCCGGGGAATAGCAAGTTACAGACAAACTAATGTTTCACGGGGAAACGAGTGAAAACCAAAACTTTGCGGTTAGAAAAGAAAACTTACCTGGCTAATAAGAGCCAGTTATCCAAAATACTTTTTAAGAAAAAGTCGCCCAGGAAAGAACCTGGGCACGAAAACCAAACTACTGAACGACTGATCCGCTTCTAACCCCAGTCCCCTTGCATCGGGACTGTGACTGTGTGATCATCGTCAGGTGTGCATCACCATTCCCGAAAAGAACAGATACTACACATGATCTTAGCCAAAAGGCCGAGAAGCGAGCCAGTTATCCAAAATAAGGATGATCCAATCATGGGTTACGATGGTCTCATACGTTGTGCCTATAGCTCACACAGTGTTATACAAATACACTATATACACTGCGTATATGTGCACATTATACATGCCAAGTCTCACCCAAGTATCGATAATGCCTCATTGTGTGTGTTGGAATCTTAGGCTGGTGGCAGACAATGGTTCCGATCGATCGTTTTCAAAGAGGGGTAAAGGGGGCAGAAGGTCAAATAGTCTTCGGGGAGGAAGGTGCTCCATTAGAACTTGATAAAGTATTGGGGGTATACAAACAGTGGTTAGGTAGGACACTCTCACTTTGTGCCAAATTTTGATCGGGAAAAGTGCGTCATGGCTGAAAAGTAACCAAGTCGATCCGTTTTTGGCTGATACATTGCACGAGCAGGCTTGATTGGTCCCATACCCGAGGATCTTTCGCCTGTGCCACGTACACGACATAAAACTTGATACACATAGACCAATCGGATTCATTTACCGGGATACTTTCTCTCTTCCCTTTGTCGGACCTTCGAAGCAAGTTCCGTGGATTCATACGATATTATTTTCACTGGAACCTTTACCGTGGATTATATCATTTTTTAAATATGAGCACAAAATGAGTGACTCGAAGAGCACACCGTGAGCAAAAAAGAGTCGTTTAGATGAGCAATTGAGCATGTGCTCATATTAGAATTAGCAACAAAACAAAAACGCATGATGTGGTTCATGTGATGAGCACGCGAGCACAAAAGGAGTGACTCAAAGAGCAAAAGAGCACACCGTGAGCAAAAAGAGTCGTTTAGATGAGCAATTGAGCATGTGCTCATATTAGAATTAGCAACAAAACAAAAATGCATGATGTGGTTCATGTGATGAGCGCGTGAGCACAAAAGGAGTGACTCAAAGAGCAAAAGAGCACACCGTGAGCAAAAAAGAGTCGTTTAGATGAGCAATTGAGCATGTGCTCATATTAGAATTAGCAACAAAACAAAAACGCATGATGTGGTTCATGTGATGAGCACGCGAGCATAAAAGGAGTGACTCAAAGAGCAAAAGAGCACATCGTGGGCAAAAGAGAGTCGTTTAGATGAGCAATTGAGCATGTGCTCATATTGATATATTCAAAAAGTATATCATTCACATTTTTGTTTAATAGCTCTCATTGCGTCGAATGACACAAAAGAGTACACACCCTCAAGATGAGATTTCGTTGTAAAATATGCAATAAAGGATTTAACCGTCAGTTCAATCTTCGTCGACACGAATCCATCATTCACCCTAGTAATCAAAAGGCAGCGATGGTAACTAAAAGCGAGGATGACAGTGTGAATGGTAATAGAGATCGTTATGTGAATACGCGTCGTGTCGGCGTGAAATGCAAACATCGTGAAAGTGATTCGACCGATGACCGCAGTGAAGAGGACGATGACCTGGTGGATACTGAGGGAAGTAATGAACAAAATAGTTCGGATGAGCCGATTGAAACATCAGACGGTACTGGCAGTAGTAGCAGTGAGGATAATGGTGGTGAAGATCACGATGACGGGGATGGTGAACGCACGTATGATGCTGTGGAGACTTGGATGCACTTGCTCGAACTCAATAAGGAAATGTCTAAGATATTACATCATGGACTGAAGTACAAATACGAAAGTGATGATGAGGAGGACGATGACAACGATGTGTAAGTTGTCAGAGAGACGTGGGTGACTATACGATCGATCTGAAGAAAGAAATAACAACCGTGGACAACGTATGGCGGATATCGTTGGCAGGTTTACCGATGACGTTCACCGTAATGACCAAGATGTATATTATTTTATCAATCCATATCTTTAACGATTGATCATTTCAATGTTCACTATTTCATGTGCTTACCAAGTTGTTGTTCTAAACATAATCATGCATGATTTTATGTGTTTATTTATTTTAAATGAAGTGTTTTCTTAAATTGACATACATTTTATGAAATGTGTTTAGCGATGCATCTTTTATCTTTTTTAATTTTATTATTTACAAAGTGACGTTTCATGAACTGTTCGGTGCTAACGTTTTCTAGTATCAGATCAAGTGAAACTTTTAGGTAAATCTATTTTGACTTTAACGAGTTTAGAAAAGTGTCGTGCTGATGTTGGATACCTTTCAATATTCAATACAGTGTTTTTCTCATATGTAGCTAGTATGTTTGTATATAATTGTGTACTAAATTTTTTGGAAAATCCGTCCCCCGCTACATTACTGTACCGGACAAAATATATCCTAAAGGAAAGGTTAAGACCCCAAAGGAGAACATTGAGTTTCATTGTGTACTGAGCGCGAAAATAGCTAACGGACGATGATCTTAGGGGTTAGTAATTGTTTGCCTCAAACAGAAATCGATATCCTACCTAACGGACGAGTCGCTATTGTTTATTGTCACTACAGCCACTATTGACTTATCCTTTTGTTCAATATATTTTCTTGTTTGATGTGAAGATATGCTGTGGTGCACTCGAATAAAAAACAAAACTGTACAACACATCGCTTTTGTTCTCATTTTCCAGATATGCCCTAGTTTGGGTCCCCAATGTCCATTTTGCCCTGGTTCGGGTCCCGAGTGCCCATTTTGCCCTAGTTCGGGTCCCCAATGACCATTTTGCCCTAGTTCCGGTCCCCACTGTCCATTTTGCCCTAGTTCCGGTCCCACTTGACGTCCTATATCGGGTCCCCCTTGTGCCCCGGTCTGGGTCTATACACTACTGGCGACATTCACTTCCTTTATCTTGATTATGATGTCTTCCTACTTTTTTTGGCTTTTTTTTTACCCCCTTTACGTGTAGTGAATTTGAAGGTCACATCCTTGTCTTCAAACATGGGTAGAGAAAATAGCCACTGTTCAGCGTTTTCCACAATTTTATCAGAGTAGAAATTGTCACAAATGATTACGATGGTCTCAGTGGGTAGTACTCCGATTTAATTGATAACGTAGCACAACAGTTCATTAGCGATTACGTCAGATTGCCCAATACACTCTGCCATGATATAGCTTTACAGCACTAGCTAACCCGTAACGGAATGATATAGTTGTTAGTGTTAGCAACGGTTTCGCAGAACTACTTAGCGTCGAATGGCGCGATGGCAACGATCATTCTCGGAGAGGACGGGTTTTTATAGGGTAAAACAAGCCAGAAAATGTTAATATTCGATCAATAATACTCGACAATGCATGTTGTCGTTGATAGTTTGTATCCAGTAGAAAAATGTAATTACTTACAGCAAGTAATTAAGATATAAAGATGTGACGCGTGTAGTTACCGTATCAATCCGGTGATGAAACTAGGATATCCGTAGCTCATGCTAATGACGTTAAAATATTACATTGGCTAGGCTACTGTACATATGCTACCACTTTAAGTAACGATATCACTGCCAGATCTATTGACAAGGCCGAGGCTTAGCCTATATTTTTGCAAAGAAACTTTGGAGCGAAATTATTTGATTTTCGTTTTATTTTGTTATCCAGGCCGAGCCTGGCTTTAGCCTATTCTAACTTACGCTAAAGGCTAGGCTAAGTAGGTCTAAGAAATTAGTTAGGTACAGCAGGTTTATCCTTCATGTGGCAATGATTGTAAGCTATGAGTTCCAGACAGATGTAGATAAGTGAGAACTTATCGTCACATGTTTGTAAATAATGCCCTTTTTCTCTCTACAGGATCTTTAACAAAACTTGCACTTCAATGATTGCATTTGGATACGAGTCTCTATAGTTGGCCATACTAAATGAAGGCAAAATCAATGTTTTTGTTTTGAAAAAAGCCCTAAACTCAACTTAGTCTAGTCAAGAGCAGTTGTTTTCCACTGCTACATAAAATAATTATAAGCTGATGTACTGTGCTTAGGTGGTAATATTGATCTTGATGATTAATGCTGTTTTATGATATGTTTGCTGAAGATATTGAAACTGAGTTTCACCAGATTATAACAAAACAACACTATACTCAGTATCATATAGGCTAGTTAATTTGAATTGATTGTTGCGAGATGGGATTAAACTCGGCTTGTTTTGTGATACAGATATGCACGTATATGATACATATTCACAGTATCAGTATACTCTCGGATCCATTTGATTGGTACTACATCCCTTCAAAATTGGTTCCAAAATGTAAAAAGGGTATCCACTAGGAGAAATTGGTGACTTTGTGTGCCTCCAATTCCCAAGAGTTAAGGCCGAAACTCTGTCTCTAATAACAGATTCAAAAATTTGGTCCATATCTCTGAGTACCAAATTTCAGCTCTGTACTCCCTGATAAGAAAATATGAGTCTCTGAAAAGCAAATATCACCAGAACAGTACTTAATTGCGACTCCCAAGTGATATATGTGGTACACTCATTTCAAATGAATGTCGAATAGGCGTCTTAATATTCGTTGTGTCTGTCATTACCACGAGGACGATTCTGATTAATCCTTAGTAAAATCTTAGTTGGGGACAGTATGGGACCCACTGTATCTGAACATTATTGACTTGGCATGGGAACAGGCCCTTAAATATTTAAATAATATCAGTGTCATTTGGGTGTTGTTTTTGAATAACTGTTTAAAAGCATAAATAGGAAGGTGGAAGGTTTCACTTGGGTGATTGAGTTGAACTCTAGCCTCATCACTTGGGTACAGAGAAATGACACAATGTAGGTTTTATTCATATAAGTCTGGGGTAGGACTTTCTATTCTATCTTCTCTACAATCATGCGTTGTCATGAATATCGTGTTCAAATGTTATCAGTTATGCAAAGTTTCATGAAACATTTCGGATTTCTCGTGTTCTGTAAGTGTAATAGACACAGGGTATGTGGTGGTCTCTAAACGTCATGTAACTTTGACTCTGATTAAGGATTTTTACACATATCATTTCTTTTGAAATATATAGAGTCTCATTTGTTTTCGCTTTGTTAAACTAGAATATAGTACGTTTGTGTAGTATATTGTGTTGTTTTTCTTCCTTTGTTTTGTAACATAGATAAACTGTTTTTTCATATGTGGTATGGACCATTTGCAGCCCTGCAGGCAAATTTTATTTATTCCTTGGAACCATGGTCACACACGTGTCTGTTTATTGTCTTTATCTGTCTTCTGTTTCTGCAAGACATTGAATTATACGAGTGCCTAAAATAAAGTTGGAGAAGACTTGACAATTGTACTTGTTTTTTTGTTTTTTTAGTTTTTATAGTTGTATGTACACTTAAGGGCAGTACATGGAATAAAACACTGGGATTTAACTCTTTATTAGGAGTGAATATACAAAATAACCACTCTTTAAAAAGAGTGAAAGTGCAATCTAAACAAAAGTGTACATTCTGCTAGGAGTGAAAATGTTCACTCTAAACTTGGAGTGGCTTTCACTCTCGTTAGAGCTGTCCATATTCCCCATCCAGCTAAGAGTAAAATTAGAGTGGTTTTTCACACCACGGGATATAGAGAGTACAGTAACTTAAAGCAGCTCTTTGCCTTTGTCGCCGTTTTCCCAAACTTTTGACATGTCCATCGAGTTGTTTACATGTATTCATCACGAAACAGCAAAGTAGATATTAAAATAGTTGTTCCCCTGTCAAGAGCATTAATTGGCGAGCAATGAAGGACGTCTGCAGATAATGAGTAGTCGCATGCAGTTCCCCAAATCCACTAGTTTGAATTCAACCAATCAATGAATAGCTAACATGCTTATTTATGAGCCGTTGCTTAAAATAAGATTCATTCACATCAATCCGACAAAGTCGCGTCGTTATCACAGCCATGCACAATACACACAAATAAAGCATGGTGTTTTAGAAAGGAGTTCCATAACAACTTCCTGGTTTTAGTACATAATGGTGTACTAGGTTGCTTACGACGACGCTAAGTGAAAATTATTTACCTCATTATTCCATGACGTTCATAGAATTTAAGTAGTAATATTATGTTCGGAGAAAAACAACGTTCAAAGTTGTAAATATTTCGACTTTCATTCCACCATTTGAATTTAGATTTGAAAAGATAAGCTAGTTGTGTATGTCGTTATGACATCGTGGGGTACATGACGTTGAGAAAATCATAAAAAAAAGGACGCATGAACCTGTTTTAACTATAGGAGTACGCCAATATTCACGGCCTGGTAACATATATTATCGGATGCGATTTAAGGACACCGTAAAAATTGTAGCATATTTTATGTAGGAACAGCGCCTACAAAACTATACTAAAAAACTAAACTAAAAAACCGCAACCCATTTCTTGTTATCAGCCGTATAAAATGTGAGCTATATCAGGCTACGCAGGAATACATCAACCACTGTACACACGGTATGATATATAGTAATTTATGGGTTGAAGCAAATTTAATATGATTTTTATTTGAACATAGTTACATATAAAGAACAACGACTCAATTAAACGCCATGAAAGCCAGTTAGTAAGAATTATGAATATGAATTATGAATATGATATTAATGTTTATGTTGTATTACCTCTCTTTGCTGTTCCTCTTAGTTCAGTGAGTGCACAATCCAGTAGCTTAAAGCAGTCTTAAAACAACGTATCTATGTACTACAGTACCAAATGTTCGCGTCACAGTAATAAGCTATATATAGTCTAGGTATATAGTACGTATTATCATCATATAAATAACTCATTGGAGTTAAACGGGTATAAACTGCGGTCATAAGATCTTGTAGCTGTTGTATATTATTATTAGTAGAATACGCCCATTAAAAGCCCCGTTGACTTACACACTGAAATTACAAAAGTAATGTGGTCTCTTAGTCTAGATAGAAGTTCTCAATAGCTAAACGCTACCCATCACCGGATACCTGTCAAATTGGCCTTTCATGGCATTATCAATGTGAGGTACCATGACAGCAAGGATTTGTTGCTATCAGAACCTGGAAGTTTTCGCCACTTGTAAACAAACCTCTTCACTTAGTAGTAAACAATTTTCGTATGCTGTTCCTGGGAGGCCTAAAGGGTCTAAAATGACCTCATTTGACCCTTTTTTCACCACATGTACTTCCATTCATGTTCTTCAAAATGCAACCCCCCCCCCAAAAAAAAAAATAGACCATGATAGATAACAGGTCAAAAAAGATGTTCTCCTGCTAATTTTTGGCACTTTTCCTGAAGGAGAATAATCGTGCGGATGGATATAGACTCTAATAGGAGTACGCCACCTTAGGGAGGATGCAAGTTAATTGTGGTGGAAGGGGAGGTAAGAATAAACAAATCCGACGTCAAGCTAGGGCGTCATAGCAAGCCGCCTTACTGAGTTCATTTCTGGGTTCTGTTCTTTTTACTATTAGGTGTCAGTTTCCACGTATGGGGACTGAAGTTGTGTATTTCGTTCACAGAACTACCTATGTACGATGAAGCCATGATTGTCATATACATTTAGGACCGTTCACAGTTTTCTGTGGTGGTATAGTAGTATTAGGTCTAACCTCCGATTCAATTCTTCTATAAGTGGGTGTATTTAAAGCGATCGATTTAATACCTTAGATAGATAGATAGATAGATAGATAGATAGATAGATAGAAATACGATACAAGTACGTCAGACAACATTAAAATGCATGCTAATCTTAAAGCAGCATTTTGCGTTTGGTCGCCGTTTTCTACTTTTTTGACATGTCCATCGATTTTTTTACATTATCAATCACAAAACAGCAAACTAAGATATTAGCCAAGTTTTTCCCTGTCAACAACGTTATTTGGCGAGTAATTAAGGATATTTGCAGATAATGAGAAGAGTGTCCACGACAAATTCCACAGTTAAAATTAATCACATACAGTTCCGCCAAACCCAATAGTTTGAATTCAACCAATCAGAGATGCAGGTTCAGTTATGAGCCGTTGCTAAAAATAGATTCAAGGCTTTGCGTTGGTGCAACCAGGGAGATGTAATGGAACTCCCTGGTACAACCCGAATATAGACTACACAAATCAAGCATGATGTTCTATTGGTCAATGACGTTCGTAGTGTTTAAATATTCATATTATGGGCGAGGTTTATTGGGTTCTAACGGTAAATATCATGGAGAAAAACAAAGCTGAAAGTTGCAAATTTTTCGACTTTTATGCCACCATATGAATTAAGATTTAAATAGATAAGCTAGTTATGTATGTCGTTATGGTATAGTGGAGTCAGTGAGGTTGAGAAAAATCATAGAAGAGGACACAAAATGCTGCTTTAATAGATCACTGTAGACACAGAGTGTTTATGTGATCGGGATTTCTACTATCACTGTTGTCTTTCCATTCCTTTACCACTTGGTGCTTTAAATTCTGATCGGTTAAATTAAATAGACCAGAATACATAATATTACGTCGGAATGATAATATTGGAAGGACAAGGGCAGTGACCCTTGCAGGATCATTCGGGGCGCCGTGTAAAAATGTCACCAGTTGTTACAGGAGGTAGATTGGAATGAATATTGACAGGTAAGTGGACTCAAGTAACTACAAAATCACATGGCTATTGGATTTCAACACATAGTGAATGCTAAACAATAGCATTTCAACACCGAAACGTCACATAATTGCTGACGGTAGACATACTTTATTTTATTTTATGATTTAAATTGTTCGCAAGACTGCTAGAAGTCAAGATTGCAAGACTAATGTTTAGTTTCAGAAATTATCTTTAAAACAATCAGACACAAGTCATCTTTTATGTCACAGTGCATTACGCTGTATAACAACCTTTTCATTCGTTTGGCTCTTTCTATTCTTGTATATATCTGCTTGGCTTGGGCTGTGCATTTTGCATGTTTGACAATTTTAACTATCTTACTTGTTAACTTTTATATCTGGAATTTCCTTTATTCTACTTGTAAATTAACCATTTTACAGGTTGTATTCTTACTCTTTCAAATATTTACTATTATGTGAGCATGCAATTTCCCTCTGGGATATAATAAAGTTACACTTACTTTAATTACTGACTTAACTTCCCGCTATGGAAACGATACTATTTTGGTTTTAGATACTCTTACTGTATTCTTTAACATATTAGGCACAGCTCTCTAATATGGATTATAATATTGTTATGAAGTGTGTGTTTGTCTGCCTATCGCATAATATTGAGAATTACTGATCGACATCATTTCTGTAATTGCATGCAATTACCTTACAAGTGTCAAATATGTTACAGCATTAACATAGTTACCTCAGACTTTGTATCCGAAATCTTAATAAAATCCAATAAAAATCTTCTGCAACGAACAACCAATAAAAGCAGTAGACGTCAAACAGGCGTTTGCAAACAAACATACTGATTACATAGACACCTCCAGTGCATCTCCCTAGCCCATCAGACTTCATATATAAGGCATATACGGAGCTACCAACTGCAATTCATTGTGTAAGTTTTAATCCAAAGAAGGACGTCTTTGGAGCTTTTCTTTTTTTTTTCTCTCTCTCTCTTTTCACGCAGGGTTATTACCCAAATAATGGTGAACTATGCTCCAATAGGCATATATGCTACAGGATTTACCGCTTGTGATTACGTCTCTATTGTCAGCATTTTCTTAATCAAGTCATTCGATTGAATAGCCACTATTGATAGTTAGAATGCGGAATTCACCATCATTGTACTAAACCAAAAAAAGATACTTTTCTTGCGAATGGGCAAAAATCAGTGAAAGATTTTCTTTTCAACACCAGACAAGTCCATGTCAATGTGAATAGAAATGATAGAGTGTCTAAGGACCCACGTAAAGATAAACTGGTTTGATTAATAAGATCCAAATCAACGTAATGTGCACTTTTTTTTTATCTAACTAGTTGGTTATGCTGAGATCTACGTTTGTCGGCAAGCCGGTATGCCCAAGATCTTCCATGAGGGCTGACCCATGACCCACCAGGTCTCAATGAACCAACTAAGAATGGATGAGAGTTAAGCCCGGGTCACATCAGCGCGATTCAACGCGCGATTCAACTCGCAATACAATTGAAGGTTGAATCGCGTAGTTAGACACGGGTATCAACTTGTTGCGCAATAAAAGTTGCGCCGTCGATTTGGGTTGATTTGCAATAGAGCAATGTCCTAATCAGCGCAACTTCTCAGAAGCAACTTTTCTGATTCGCGTGATTTTAGTTGCGAGTTGAATCGCGTGTTGAATCGCGCAGATGTGACCCGGGCTTTAGGTGGACTATTTACTTGGTGTTAAAAATATAAGTTAATCGATCTTCGACGGCAAGCTCCGAAAACTGTATAGAAAAAAAAGTACCGTCTGAAAAATTCCCTTCACCCACGGAGTTATCTTCACGACCCCTTTATTGCCTCGCGTTACATTGTTTGCAGACCATTGTTGTACAAAACGTAATTCCTTGTCACCGCTGACTTTATCCTCCGACCGAAGCTCCCTGTATTAGACTGGAGGGAAAATATATATATAAAGGGTTGCCTTTTTCAATTTCAGTTAACGGTATAGCACCAACTCTACAGAAACTGTTTGAGAGTAGGTAAAAACATGCAGAGACAACAAAAATGAGTCCAGAAATAAGACCCCTTAACTTTGAAAAGAACTGGCTACCATATAAGAGGGTCAGATGAAGGACGCCCTCTATTTCTTTTCCCTTCTTCGTGCTATGTTTATCAGGCTGTTTGTTATGTATGTATTTATGTATGTATGTATGTATGTATGTATTTTAGATCCTCCTGCAATCAGGGACTTGCGAAAAAAGCCATCATTGGCTTATCAAAGCCGCAAGCTGACCGAAGTCACTCTCTTAGATTAATATTGTCAACAACTCTGTAACTTGACGACATACATTAATCTTGGAGTGACTCGAACTCGATCCATGCGTCACTTAGGTGTGTGAAACTGCAGAATTTGCATATTGAGTCTAAAAAGGTCAAATTGTACCATTTTCTGTTGCATAGATTGAAGGCAGGCAAGAAAAACAAGTTTGTTTGCTTTTGGGGGTCGTATGGTATCAGACATGATTTTAATCAGGGAGTGATTTTATTACCATATTATTAATTAAAGAAAGTAATGTAAAAAAGGAGAGACATTTACACAATGAGCTGTTATTGTCTTCTTCCTTACATTTTATTTATTTCATTTCATTACAAATATGTATCATACATTTATAAGAAAAATTATAGTGTTACAATGCTAAGAAATTTAAGGAAAAAATACAAGCGACATATAGAAACTCTGACAGCCACCTAATAAACGATACTTCATTAACTTAGCTAAGTTTCCGAAAGTAGTAAGCTGTTAGTTACAAGGTCAACATGTCGAGAACAAACGTGGACATTGTGACACAATATGAAACACCTTTTCTGATAATATGTTGAAATGCTATGCGATTGCGTGTACATATTTTGAGATAATACGACACAATTTGGACATAAAACGTTAAAATTGCAGAAATCAACATTTTCTGTGTTACGACCCTAACGGCAGCTTTCAGCTCATTTTCATGGGTGCATCATCATTTTACATGTACTCAGACCCATACACAAACCGGGTGATCATTACCGTACTCGAGAGCACAGATGGATCACCACGCTGATGAAATGTTTCATTTTCGCGACAACAATGTTCAGTATATATAGAATCATCATAATATTTCTCAAAAAACCGTAAGATTATCACGAAAAGCGACGCTGGTCGTACGCAAAATAGTTGTTGGATTGTTAAACTCCCACCCCCACCCCTTCTATGTGTGGTGTTCAGTGGCGGCGGAACCGGGGGGGGCTTGGGGGGAGGGGGTAGGTGCGGAGCATTGCAGCCAGCATTCAAACGATATGATAATTGATTGTCTGTATCATGCCTCATCGAATATTAGTGTTTTAAATAAGAGTGTAATAAGCTAAACGCTACACTCATCAAAATTTGCGTTTACACTACGAGTACACGCAAGGCGTGGAACATGGCTCTATTTGTTTAAACGCAATCAATTATTAAAAGAACAAAAACAAAACATTAGCATTTCACCTGTACTGTATATACATGCATTCGTGACAGTGCTTGGTTCATAGAAATTTGTGGCAACTGCACATGGTTTTGGAATTACCCATTTGTTGACATTAAGAAATGCTTTCTGTTTTTTCTTATGACTTTTATTTAATTATTGCATTTAATTGCAAGTAGTAATTTACTACACTCAAAAACGTCATTGCGAGTACACTACGAGTAATAGCTACTCTCTTAAAACACCATCGAATATACAAATTACAATGTTTTTACAGATTTTTACGTGCAATCTGAGAAATTGCAGGCTTGAGACCCATATTTTAGGGCTAGGTATTCGCAGCACCCGGGAAATGCCGTTTCCGGCCATCTGGGGGTTTGAAAAACCCAAAATTTTCTTCTACGCTCCGCGCCAACCGATGGTGGCGCTCCGCTTAGATAGTCTCCACGCATTAGCTGAGATGTCATAATTTAGGGGTTCTTGACTTTTTTTGTACAGTATCAGTCACATCAGCTTTACATTTTATTTTAATTTCTATAACTGTAAAAAGCTAAGAAATGTTTCTCCTCAAAATTTTGGGTTGCGAAAACATAAGGAATATTTGACATGATCGAATTTTACATTTGTTTGTTAATTTTAAATAATGCATGTTTTTGTGCAATACCTCATGATGAGTCACCGAACAAAACGAAGGAAGGTAATGCCTCACAGCTTGTATACATCTGGAGACAGGCAACAGTCGATTATAGAGTATTGTTAACAAATACTTTAGTCACACGATTTAGAACAGTAAACCTAAAGCGTATATTGGTCAAAATCATTTTCACCTTGAATCCTGCGAGCTTTTTTTTTCTTCTGCTCAATTTATCACGGGGAGTAAGGGAGATGCACCAATAACAAACTTTACTTAGCGTTTGTTACCAAACATCTGATACAGTGGCCTATATTGATATCTGCTATAGTTTGCAGTACTCAAAATAATTATTTTGGTTAACATATATATGAATTTTGAACTTTTGAAAACTTTTGGAAACTTTCAAAAGTTTGGAAACTTTGAACTTCGGTGGAATATATGACTCATGACTTCTGCGAGCTCGGAAGCGAAATACCGCTGTACAGCCGGTGGTAGCATGACATATTTAATCTCCGCTGGCCCAAATACGGTATTTATATATAGATGTATAATAGACACCTGTACGTCCATCTTATCCAACGTCGGCTCACTGTTGAAAATTTACTTTGCTGTCGAAAGAGGCAAGTCGATTTTTAACCCCCGCATTGGTTCGACGGCACAGCTTTCTCGCCACTCCCCCACCACACCCTCCCCCACCCTACAACCTACGCAACCGTATTTCAATTTTTGTTAGGGAAGGGTCCATTTGATATTAAAAATTGAGCCTTTTATTTGAGAAATTAAAAACAAAATGTCGATCCTTGCCACATGGGCAATTGTGTCTAGACTTTTGCGTCTCAAAAATAAAAGCGCATATCCGATTTCTTCTCTGATTAAGCCCTGTTTCGCCGGCTCTGGACGGTGGAATATCAAAATCGCTGTGCCGCCTTTAACGAACCACTCATTTTAATCTCTCCCTCCCACCACCCGTTTCTCAGAAAAGTTAAGAAATAATCATATGAGACTGATATCATGTGTGTGTATGGGAAGCCTTGTCACGGTATTTTTATATAGTTGGGCATTTATATCAAAGTATGACCAATATTAATTACAGCATTTGTATATAAAGACGGGGCCAGGCGCTCAAGAGCCATTGGCCTCGTTCCACGATTGTTTAAACACGTGTCAAGACGCATTCTTTACGTACATATGTTAGCCTAACTTATGTTAACTTAGAGGTTGTTCTTATCATCTTTATAATTTATTATAAAATGATTTCGTTGAGAATAGCTAGCTCATCCAGGCCTTAATATTCCCGCAACACCTAATTTTTTAGCTATAGAAATAGTCGTTAGTATCATCGTTATCATTGTCTCTTGTGGTAAAAGGGGAGTTATTATGGTAGGATAACGCGTCACCTGTTAACGTGTGAGAAAAAGGAAAACACAAGACGGCTCGAATGAAATGTATGATTACATGTACTACTGTTGCAAGTATGTGCTGTGATACAAAAAAAAGTCTCACTTTTCAGTTTGTTACAGGATAAATTTGAGACAATTTAAAAAATAGTAAAGATTGGCATAAGCCAAAATGGTATTAACGAGAAACGAAACTTACACTATCAAGATAATTAAATCGTGGAGACTGAATTAGTCAAGCCAGTAAAGTGATATTTGTGTGAAAGACAATCACAAAACTATGATTTGTGGATCACGAAAGCAGTAACAGTTCCGTCTTTGTTTTGTATTAATACAATCATCATTGTTCGCTTTATTTTCAAGACAATTTTGATGAGAAGATTACGGCATGCTAAGAGGTAGAGGGAGAGTTCTAGTTTACTACTATGGAAGGATGTGCGGGAGGTTGTGGATAACACCTGTGACAACTTCTATTTATCCTCTATCGGCCTTGGATATTTAAGTGTGTAAGTCAATGGGAGCACTTAGTTGTGGTGATGTACCTAATAGGGATTGAAACTATCATGGCCGACAGAATTTCACCCTATCACAAATAATGACAACACGTGACTGTGAAATGGAACAGATTTGGATTTTAAAAGACTACTTTATTCCAGAAGGACGCAAGCATGAGGCAGTTTGTTTCTAGAAATATTCAATTGAGACAAACTGTTTCTCCATTTAGCAATTTCGAGGATTGGATTTCAATCCGTTTGACCCTCTCTTCACGTCAAGGACTGCTTGCATTTTCTTAGTATCGTTGTCCTCCACCGTCCATTCTCCGAACAGGTTTTTATAAACAAGGAGAGTGATTGCAGAAGCGTCTTGTCGGTGGTTTGCCCTGCTTGATCCTTTCGGTGTGATACACTCCTTTTCTAACGCGCACTGTAACCACGGTTGCATTAGCTTGGTTTGAATGGTGGTGCTATTTATAATTAGCTGCGTTCCTGGTTGTATATGTGGAGCAGAGTTGTTACAATTATGATATTCTTCTCTGTCTATGCCAAGTTTGGTAAACATCGCTGGTACAGTCAGTTTATAATGGTGAGCTTTTGTTGGATCAAAGTGTAGAATATTCGTCATGTAACCATGGTGACGTTCAATTCCCGGAAGCAGTACTTTAAGTGAGTTTTTGAATCGTATGGAAGCATCTCCGTAATAAATTGCGCCAAATTCATTCAGAGAGAGCTGTAGAAAACAAATAATAGGGAAACAAACTACTTAATGCCCCAGAGTTAATCTATACATAAGTTGCAACCAGTATCAATTGCCAATAATTGCGTGAAAATAAAAAGTGCCAAACAGACCAGATTAAACCGAACCAGACCTGACAGGAAAGACCATACTGACACATATCAAACAAAAGAAAGACCTGAATATAACACACACACACCAGGCAAAATAAAACCAAATAAAAACAAGCCCAGACCTGACAGGACAGACCATACTGACACATATCAAACAGAAGAAAGACCTGAATATAACACACACACACCAGGCAAAATAAAACCAAATAAAAACAAGACCAGACCTGACAGGACAGACCATACTGACACATATCAAACAGAAGAAAGACCTGAATATAACACACACACACCAAGCAAAACAAAACCAAATAAACCAGATCTGACCTGACAGGACAGACCATACTGACAAACAGAAGAAAGACCTGAATATAAAACACACACACCCACACCAGGCAGAAAAAAAAAACCAAATAAACCAGACCAGACCTGACAGGGCAGACAATACTGACAAACAGAAGAAAGACCTAATTATAACACACACACCAGGCAGAACAACACATACAGACAACATTGACACATAGCAAACAGAAGAGAGACCTGAATTTAACACAAACACCAGGCAGAACAGAACCAAATGAACCAGACCAGAGGACAAGAGTGGATTAACTCAGACCGGGACAGGCCAGACCGGACGATACCTGATATCACAGGTCAGATAGGACAAGACCATACTGACAAATAGGCTAGACAGGTAAAGAACCTAAACATAAGACAGCTTAGGCTGGACAAGGCCAAACTAAACTAGACCAGAGGACAAGACCTCATTAACCAGGCAGGCTAAAACTATAGGTTGACCGCGACCAGACAGGAAAACAACAGACTGACCCAGGAAAAGACCACACTCACCCGGACCAGACAGAACTAGAACAACATATACTTAAACAAATCACTATTTCAAATTTAGTCTTGGAGTGCTTCGGTGTTCATTCCTTTCGGTTCAATTAATATCCGACTGTCGGTTAACCAGATCTTAGTGAGCAAGAGTGATTAACTAAAATCTTCAAATGCACGATGACGACATTCGATTTTGTAACTTCCTGCTTCCCATGTCAGTTTCCATTGTTCTATGTTTGTAATTAGGGATGTTTGGGAACATGGAATGTCTTCATTTTCGTAGTCATCGTTTTAGATCCCCCTACCCCAGAGCCATGGATCCCTGTCTGGAAATGGCTACATAGGAATTATCATCAACTATAACTGCTAAATAGCTCAGTTGCAATCTGTGCTCTTTTCAAATTTGCTTTCACAATGATCAATTCAGTAAACTGAACTGTAACTCACATTGATAATAATTGGTTTCCAAGCAAACGAATGCAACTTTCTGACATGGTCTGGATAATTGTTAAATGGAAATCTTCGAAGTTCAACATCACATAGCTGCCTGACCTGTGTAAACCAACGAGACAGATATAACACTATAAAAACTGGTAATAATACATCAAGAGAAGTTGAGTGCAATAGTTACCACGCATGGTTTGCATGATCAGTATATCAAATATAATAGCTCCCCCTTTCAGTAGTTCTTTCTGTGACAAAAATATACTCTAAACACAACTGAACTATGACAATAAGTGAACCGTGGAGTACTCCTAAATAATATGTTGTCTAATTATTGTATCAACTTAGTTGCTTACTGTCTTGGCCAACATTACGGCAAATTAAATGTGGATTATGCTTCTAACATTGACAATTTGAAATATGCATATGGATAAGGAATACGTTTTTGTTACATAGCTACACGTATGCATTACCCATTAATTATCATTTGCTTGTAATTTATTTTAAAAATTCATCATGAATTATCCAATCGTAATCATAAATACCAAATATATTGATATTTGTCGCTCCAGTGTGTTCGTAAAGCGTAGGAAATATACACAGCAGATTTTCGTTAAATTTTCTATATACTTTACCAAGTAAATGTAATCCGTAGCCTCTTAGTGAAGATGTAATTCTCAACATTAACTACAGTGTTGTACAATTATATATAATATACGGTGTGTAACGTATATCTACAGAAACTGATTATTCATATCTTTATAATCATTCATATCTCATTTTAATAATTGAGCTATATTTTCATACCTTTTGTTGCAAAGCGTTTGACAAGCCCAGATCGTACACTATTATTCTCTTCCCAGGCATATGTTTCTGGGCTGTCCCGATGTAACCCATCGCTTCTTTGTAGTGATTGTCGGAGAATGCAGCTATTAGTACTAGTCTGTCGTACATTTCATCTACGGAAGGGAGTGACACATCTAAATCAATGCTTCCGACGCCATCTTGTGGTGGAATAGTTGTATTAGGCCGAACCTTTACGTCATGTATTTCATATGTGGGTATACCCCTAACGTGTGGAATCGATTCACTGCGGATAAGACCTTAATGAAATAAAAAACAATTGTTACTTCAAACAATTTCAAAACACTGAAACTCAGAGGATGACGAGAATAAAATTAGTTTTGATATGACCACCCGATCTTCATAGAAAAGAACGGCTCTGATTTTAAGCCATTTCTCGTTTATTGTTTTGCTGTTTCTTAACAGCTTAATCCTACAGTTTGTGTGGTTCTTAACAGTTCACTTGCACCCACTTTCTTCTTTATAAATATATATATATATATATATATATATATATATATATATATATATATATATATATATATATATATATATATATATATATATATATAAATATATATAAATATATATATATATATGTATATATATATATACTAATATGTCACTGCTATCTCAAGTCGGTACTGCACCCGTACCTCACAGCTTGTAGTAACTACAGTTCATGCCCTGTCTTGTTACGAACACAAAGTAGTCATTACTGATGCACAGCTGTGGGACATGAACAGTATAGTTGCTGTACCAGCTATGAGTATCGACTGACCTCTGACATCTCCTGTGTTGTTAAAGCTTTACAGTTCTCACTGCAACAGTTGCAACATATACGACCCTGTTCATCCCACAGCCCAGCATTATAACTGATGAACGTTATGAAACCATAACCAGTTTTTTTTTATAATTCTGTGAGACTCGGATGGTGACATCAAAACTAACTTTGTGTCTACGTTCATCCTTTAAGCTCATAATTTAATATGGCTTGGTAAAACCACTGAATGCCAACAATACAGGTTGTAAAAGTGGTATTTTTATACCTCTTTACATTTTTGAAAAGTTAGGTTCTCAATATCGGACTATAAAATAAGTCAATCAAAACGGCTGAACCACTGAATCTAGCTTACAACGTATTTGACCAGATGTTCAAAAAGCAATCCAAATTCATAACGAAAAGATAAAGATATGGCCCCCAAATTTCATGTCAAGAATACATTAAAAAAATGTCAAGGAAAAAATGGTTGTGTATGTAATACATGGCAATGATATGGTTAGAAGAACCCTTTATGGTTAAGTTGTTAGAATTGTGGTAAAGTACTGGATTAACTTATATAAAGGTTGAACTATGGTTATATTAAGGTGGGAACGTCCGACATTACTATGGATTAAAACCTGAAAGGAGCTATACATTCATTTCGAATATTAACAGCTAGATATCTTCCATATCTTAATAACTATAAAATATTGCTAGCTCTGAGATCCAGCAGTACAGTAATTCGCACAGCAATCATTTAACATAGCATAACAGTACATAACATAACGTAACATAATATAACCTAACATAAAATAATATGTTTAAGCCTGGGAACTGGAACGAAGGTCCCTTTATATACAGATATAACACTTCAAAAAGTAATATACCTTATAGATTGAAACTAAACAAAATGAGGATATTGTTCACAATTATCATTGAATATTCATATTATTTGCTAGTATATAGATGACCATACCATTTGATTGGACAGCTAAAGATGAATATTGCGTTACGTAGAATCCGACGAAGAATAACATGACAGTACTCGCAATGAAACATTGTTTTAATACTATCGAACTGTCCATCTTGGTCTGTAGAATAAGAACAAAGATTGATCATAACAAAATGAAAACAATTTTTTTTTAACCATTTAAATCTATCTACGTCGAGTTACCAAAAAGTGACAGTTGAATGTCTTAATTGTATGTGAGCCATCGTTTACATCAATTATAATCTTGTGAGTGCAAATGTTCTGTGACTCTTCATTTCCCTCTTTGTCAAATTACTTGATTTTCCGGGTTTTCCTATCCAGAACAAGCTATATAAGCCATGACGTTGTTTCTATAAGTTTCAATGCAGATACAGACATTACAAACAGAAAACGAACAAGATTATACCTTTAGAGAAGCATAATATAATCATTGGTTCAACTTCTTAACACTTTTAACATTATATTCAACATTTCTTCTCTTTTTTTTAAACATGATTATCGTTTAGAAAATTCTCGCTAAAGAGTGGTCTGATAACGCTACGTAAAATCTGAACTACGAAAAAGTTGGGTCAAAAGGCCATCGTTGGACGTCTGAAAAAAGTACCACGTACAAGATTTGAAACGAGGAAAATATAAACATTTAGGACAAAATACTGATTTTGCTTTGCTTTTTCGTGATATTTTACGTTACAGATATCACTTTAAGTCAGTTTTCATCTATAATATTACGAATTATTTTAGTACTTTATTAGTAAATCGTTTGATAAAGTTATAGATGGAATCGGGAAAACCATATATTTTTTTGTTCTCGGTCACGTTCTTGTTAATAACATAAAATATAAATAGACATGGAATGTGTGCTTGTAAAATTGACTAATTAACTGCTGTTTTGTAAAGTTTTACATGATCAGCATGTAACGCAACTACAAAGTTATTATGTAAAATTGTGCCAGCGATTTCTACATAACATCCGTTCAGTACGCGTTTTACACATGTTTTAGGTTAATTATTAAAAGCAGCTTGATGCATTTTTGTTTATTCAATCGGTCACAACAGAAAGGCACATTTAAGAGACAACAAAAAGGAATGACAACACAAATAATTGAAAATATTTGATGAATTCAACCTTTTATTTCGACACTTAAGAGGGTATCCTGTGCATCTACAGTCATGCATGACCAGGCGCGGCGGAACGGGAAAATTATTGGGGGGGCTAATATGTGGAGACTATCTAAGCGGAGCGCCACCATCGGTTGACGCGGAGCGTACAAGAAAATTTTGGGTTTTTCAAACCCCCCAGATGGCCGGAAACGGCACTTCCCGAGTGTTTTATGCTGCGAATACCTAGCCCTAAAACATGGGTCTCAAGCCTGCAATTTCTCAGATTGCACGTAAAATCTGTAAAAACATTGTAATTTGTATATTCGTTTGTTGTTTTAAGAGAGTAGCTATTACTCGACGTGTACTAGCAAAGACGTTTTTGAGTGTAGTAAATTACTACTTGCAATTAAATGCAATAATTACAAGGGCGTCAGAAGCTATTTTTGATTGGTACGGCGGTTCAGAGTGTGGCCAACTATCATAATTATCGGGGGGACGTTTGGTAGGTCAAACTACGCTACGCGCCACCATGGTTGGCGCGTAGCGTAATGGAGAAAGTTTTGAAAATATGCCTCCCAGATTGCAGGAAATGGCACTTCCCGAGCTTGAAAACAAGACCCCTGCCATGCCAGAGTAGTCACATTTAGCCTACTTGCCGTCATCATTATTGAAAATTATTGAAACATATACCTCCGAGATTTTTTTCCCCCATTTTTTAGTCCTACTTTTTTTTTTTTTTGCGTCGTGAATATTGGTCCGGCGTTCGCCGGACCTACCCGTACCGGCTCCGACGCCCCTGAATTAAATAAATGTCATAAGAAAAAACAGAAAGCATTTCTTAATGTCAACAAATGGGTAATTCCAAAACCATGTGCAGTTGCCAACAAATTTCGATGCCCTAGCACTGTCATCATGTCATGAATGCATATACCCTATACAGTACAGGTGAAATGCTAATATTGTGTTTTTGTTCGTTTAATAATTGATTGCGTTTAAACATAAAGCCATGTTCCACGCCTTGCGTGTACTCGTTGTGTAAACGCAAATGTTGATAAGTGTAGCGTTTAGCTTATTACCGTCTTATTTAAAACACTAATATTCGATGAGGCATGATACAGACAATCAATTATCATATTTAATTATTACACCTATGTAGTATACGTGTGCATCGGACAGATCGACAAGTATGCATTAAAAAATGGGCAGATGCACGTTTCGGAGCCTTGGTAAATATTGGGGGGGTTATCATGCATTTTCCCCCTCAACTTTTTCATTGGGGGGCTGAGCCCCCCCCCCCCCCCCTCAAGCCCCCCCCCCGGTTCCGCCGCCACTGTGCATGACTAGTGAACTACAGCCATGATATTTTAACTTTTGTGTCCATGTTTGGATTACAGTTTGCCTCAGATACATTAAGCGGCCGTAACCAGCCTGATATCATACTTTTAAACGGTTGAAATCTTTCAGCAATGTAAATCCCACATTTACCTATTTAAAAAAAATACAAAAACATAAACAAAAGGTAATAACAAAAACATGAACAAAAGGTACTATCTCTTAAAAGTGCATGCTTACGAACATTTTAAATGTTTTAATTTGTTTTTAGTTTCTGGGATGCATGTACCAAAAACATTTGGTCGACTTAGGAATTTTCACCCAACTCCCTCAACATGTAAACATATTTGAAAGCTCACCAAAATGTAACATAATCAACTGTCTGATTGTAAAATTTGACAAAGATACAACTCTACCCGCAGATTTAGCTAAGATTTCTTGCTTAGATACGTAAAATGATATGTTCATAGCTACAATTACAAAACATCAACCCATGAACATTCCAAGAAACGTAATCTTCTATGTCATGTGAGCATTGCAACTTAAACATGCTGGTTTATAATTGAGCATTCAAGTACTGTTCTAACAAGTTTAACTTACTATCAGCTCTGTGACAGCATTAGGATGTAATACTATTTAGCACAATGGATCAATTCTTATACATCCTCAAGTAAGAGGAAGGATCTTGAATATTTGGTGGTAGCCATTTAACACTGAAATTATTTTCCTTCACTTTTCACATAAATACCCCACCTGCTCAACGTTTACAGTAAACATCATTTTAAAGCTAAAGTTGCATCATAATCAACTATCGGCCATGAAGACAATGACAAAGATACAACTTTTCCTGTAGTCACCCATATGTAAGCAGTATTTTCATAATCTGCTGCAGATAATAGTTTAATTTCAATTAAGAGTCAACAATCACCCAGTACCAAATAAAGAATGAAGAATAAAATGAACCGATATAATCTTCTTGAAAGAAACTGGAACAATAGTGAACGTTGTAATATGAAACATATTTGTATTAAACTGACAATGTGACGGGTCTGAAATGTAATGACAAGGAAACAACTCTTCCTGCAGTCAATCTAAAACAAGCAACAACTTTAGATACACAGTGATTTGTTCATTATTAGTTTAATTTGCATTAGCATGCAAACCAATCGAAACAAAAAACTATAGTGTCGAAATGAAAGGATATAATCTTTTTAACAGGAACTGGAAGATATACATCGAAGTGAACTTTGATATGTGAAAACATGTGGAATGCTGACTATGACGACTGCTACACTGCAGTTACCTTGTCTTTATTATTGGCACGGTAAGCACGAAAATCTCGAATCTGGTTGCACTTCGCACTACCAGTCCAGGCAACTCATAAACAACTTTTTGGAAAAATTCCCAGGCACCAAGACATGCCTTTTGGTATTCCAGGTTAAACACATATAATGATTTGAAGCACACATCAATGACCTTCATAAATGTCCTCTGAGGTAGGGCATGTCTCTTGATGATCACAAGTAAATGCTGAGGATGTATTTTGCTTTCTCCAAGAAGTAACATATATGGCTGAGGCTTTTCTAAAATATTTTGCAAATAGAACTGCAAGTTGGTGCTTTCCTAAGTAACAAAAAAGATAAATACATTTCCATCATAACAAGGCTGTGTAAAAACCTACATTGTTCTTATGCATTTATTTGCATGTACCACTCACAAAAACGTGACATATGCATCCGAAAATAATAAACGTTTAGTGATTCAAGTGACCTTAAGAAAATATAATTATCAAGCAAGGACCTCAACAGAGATAATCTTAATCTGTTCTATGTTTTAATGTCTGTCATAATAAGAAAAAAAGACAAGTGGTACATTAAGCCCATTCCTATACAATATATCTTCACTGAAACCAACAGGGAAAAACCATTCTGCCATGTATCAACCAACTCAAATAAATATAGGATTCTTGAGATATCATGTACCTGTATAGAAGCAGACATCTCATGCACAGGATATCACCATTGCATAGATTCTCTGAGCCTTTGGCAAAAAAACAAAAACCGCCCAAGTATTGGAGGGATGGAAAACAATGTTCTAAAACCATATAATTTCTCCTGAGGAATAAAAACATTCATCTTAAAAATCAGTACCTTTGAGAAATTTTCTGTCAACCAGGATTTGAATAGTTGTTAAATATTCTTCATTCCATTAAGAAAAATATATCGGCATCAAATGTTTGCATAGTATCCCAAACACAAACTGACATAATTACAAATGTGGTGGGAACAAAGCCCTGCAAACTTACACAATAAAAGTCTACGAAAACTGGACATGATTCTTACAGATAGTTAACCCCTTGGCGTCTCCCAGGAAACAATTGTGGTAACAAATGGATTGCAGCATTCATTTTCCCTTCTGCAAAACAAGTTTAAATAAAGCATCCCCCTGTCTTTACATATAGTAATTGTTGAATATATGTACATAAGTTTCCTTGATATCCACAGACAGTAGTGTTATACCAACTAAATGAATTATTTAAGCAATCAAAAGGGGAAAAAACATCTAGTGTGCCAACTGCATACAACTACTGCTTAAGTTAAAGTTAGGCCTAAAGTACAGGTAGGCATGGCCGCACTCTCACTTACAAATATCTGGCTTGCTTCGATTTTCAAAGTGATAAACATTCAGATTTTTTAACTCCTTGTAAACTCATGGGATGATAATGCAAATCAACACATGTTTTCTTTCAACCAGCATTATCAGCCACAACGGGCCTAGCCTTAGCATAGCCTGGGCCCCCTTAGCATTTGATGTAGCATAGCACATCCTATATACACAAACTAATATGAGTTGACAATGGGGGATGGGGGTCTCTTTTAATGAAATCTAGAATATTAGAATAATTTAGAATAGTTTATACAGGAACTTATATATCAATTGACAGGTGAGAAGTTCAGGATTTCATGTCACATGACTTATTTTGCAATTTGAGCTCATTCTGTGTGCAAATATGCAAATTAGGTCCCAAAATGGCATCTTTTCTGTCTATTAGCAATGAACTAAAAGTCAAGGAATTGGGTTGTCATCTGGTTTTATGTTACTTTGTGATTGTATATAAAAGTTTCTTTCTTCTGATACCAATTGTGGTGAAATTGGTTGAAAAATGGCAGAGATATGAGTTTAGTTTTTATTTTATTTTAGGAGAGTGTAGTCTGCGTCTGTATAGTATGTATACTCAGTAATTTTGCCGGTAATTTGCCGGATTTTGACAAATATTTCAGGAATGTTGGGGAAATTTCGGTCATAATTTCTGCCACACTAAATAGACCTATGCTTTTCAAGGTATCTTTGTAATGTATTTAGCTTCTTCAGAGACATTAGTGAGGCTGCTGGGCTGATCTAAATTTCAGTTGATTTTTAGAAAAATAAATAGGTCAAAGGTCAAATTTCCAAGAATTTTAAACGTAAACAAAGTTTCAACTGAAGTGTTTGGACAGATGTTTAATATAACCGCCCCACCCCCTCAAAATTTATATATATATATATATATATATATATATATATATATATATAAAATTCATTTGTAAGATCGTTCTCTGGGCATCATTTTGGTACTTAAACAAAGTATGCAGGATGAAGTATTGAAGATACAATGCTTAAAAATGCTCACTCCAACTGTCTGCAATTGCATGCATTGCTGTGATAAGGGCTAGATCGCTACCATACTATAGCCTTAGTTAGGTCTATTAGTATCACCAATCCACACAGACTTGGCCTACTTGCTACTTGCAAAAGCGGCAAACCAGTAATTATAAATTGCGTTACATGAATACGTTTACTCAATAAAATTGGTATCAGCGTTACGATAGGCCAATGTTCAAGGCCTTTTTAAAATATACTGCCTTCTATAGCCTAAGTAAGCCCTACTACGTAACAAGGACTAGAAGGATACACTAAGTTAGGATTAGGCCTAACTGAACTTATACGAGTAGAATACATTAAGTATAACAGTATAAATCCTCCGTCCGTCCGTGACCATGACAAACAGCAGCTAACCTATTATATAACTTAATGTATACATTTAATGTAGGTATACGTAACGCAAGCGAATAAAAATCAGTCGTCTACCGAATTTAGTCGTGAGTCTAGAAGAATTCTCAGTATCAGTGTCACGTTCACTTTCAGAATAAATAAACTTACCTTCGAATTTTTCAATCAACTCTTCCAGGCCCCAGTCCTTTAACGTGATTTTCCATGCCATTGTAGCTGGCGTGGTCGCGAACTGTATGTGGCTTGTGCGTGTATGGCCATGGATTACTAGTGTATTTAGTAACGATAAATGACTTGAATTGACTTGACAAACTGGTACAAGTTAGGCTGCATTATCTAACTCTACATCCGTTGATTAACGCTTTGGCAAAAGTTACTTGAAATCATGTCAAATGACTAAGTGGACTTTTACTATAATTTTCGGCAATTCGCAATCGCATGCATACGCATATTTTTACTGAATGTTGTGTAATATTTACAAAATGCCATGTATTTTGTTTACAACCCGTGAGTTACATAACATTATTGTTTTATGTATGTACGTATGTGTGTGTGGGGGAGAGGGGGTGGATACTGTGCCTAAAAACCCCAAAGGATCCTATCCTATCCTATCCCGAATGCCCTCATATGCAAATAACTGCTCGTAAAGTTCAAATAATATAACCTTCTAATGTAAAGTGTTTACCTTTGATGTTCTTTTCCAACGGTTCAATGCAATCACCAGTAAACGCTCTCCACGACGAATAACACGACAACAACTCCAGGCGTGTACAAAAATTAATGGAATGTATATCTCAATACCTACTCATCCAAAGAGTATTGTTTACTCCGCTGTGATTATACTGAGCAGCTGTAGGGGGCGAGAAGTCTCCTGCATGCACGGTGGCCTTATTTAAATCAATTCCATTTGCAGAAATCTAACCAGGTTCCCTATATGTTGCAGCCTATATGTTCCCTATATGTTGCAGATCTGATTTGTATATGGAAAGGTAAAGTATCCCTTGTATTTATCGAGTAACGAGAATTACGTAATCAAAACTTGTTAGTCAAATTGAGCCTGGGAAGAGAACTGGACAAAGGATGACGCTATACTATACACAAACAACAGGGAGATGAATATTAAAGCTAAGTGGGTTTCCTTTTTCTATTTCGTTTAACTGACAAACTGGAAACATGTGCTAAACTGTTAAATGTCGACTTATAGTAAGGCCAGCTTTCTCTTGAATATCTTGTTTACAACGCAATCTCCTATGATAGGGGGAGGGTAAGAGTAAATAACCCCCACCCCTCTCCCTTCTCCCCCGTGTGTTCTCCTTTCGGGCCCACATATACGTTTTCCTACTAGATATTCTAATTGCCTTTCATGTTTCTGACGGTGATATAATCCAGGCGCGTATCCAGGGGGGCGTTGGGGGCCGCGCCCCCCTGGTAAGAAAAAGAGGAGAAAAAAAAGAGAAGAAAAAAGGGAAAAAAGAGGGGGAAAAAGAGGAGGAGGAGAGGAAGGAAGGGAAAAGAAAAGAAGAAAGAGAGAAAAAGGAGAAAAGGAGGGAGTAAAAGAAAAACGCCAAGACACCTGGAAGAGAAGGAGAAACAGTGACATCATTACAGCGCTGATCCCTATTATATACACAGGGTAGCCAGTGACTGATCAAGTATTTCGGAAGGGGCATGCGCCTGACCCTACCCCTAACATCGTCAACTCCATTTTTGACGTTTCCATTTTGTCTTCTCTCAATAATGTATATGTACATATATACTATATATGGTCTATCATAACGCGTGTGTGTGTATATGAAACCTGCTATGAAACCAACTGTGGCTGCTCCCGAACTCGACCGTGTCGTAGGGGAACATGACGCATTTCGGGAAGGGGGCGACTGCCCCCACCCCCCCCCTTGAGCATATTTTTTTTATGATATCGTTAGTAATTTCAAAATAAAAATGCTTAGATGCAACTTACAAGGCCGGGGAAGTGTCATTTCCAGCGATCTGGGAGGTATTTTCGGCCAAAATTTGCTTGTACGCTTCGCGCCAACAAATGGTCCTGGGTAGTGCCATTTCCAGCGATCTGGGAGGCATTTTCGGTCAAAAAATTTCTTGTACGCTTCGCGCCAACACATGGTAGCGCTACGCTAAGATAGTTTGCCAACAGGCTTCGCCCCTCACTTGGCAAACTCCTCGCTACGCGCCTGCTCGAATTTGTAAAGCAAACAGCAGATATCTATCACCTTATATCAATGAGCATGAAAATGGTGTTCCATGATGAACAGCCTCAAAACTGTGTATGTGTGAAGTCATGGGCGCAGGAGCCCAATTTGATTTGGGGCTGTAACGACTTGCCCGAAAAAAATAACCAAAAATTTTCGCGCACTCCGCTCGCGTTCAACATGTTAATGTCAATATTATATAAGCCAGCATCGGTTATTACATCGTATGCCATCGTGTACCTTACGATCCGTGAAAGTTGCGCAGTATACCGCGGGATGCTAATGTAAACAACGAAATGTCTTATGTAGATGGGGAAAACCTTGAAAAGTGGGGCTGACAGGTATTGTGGGCCGCGACGTAGAATCACACAAGCAATGATCCACAGGACATGCGATGAGGTCGAACATGATTTGTGACTGCTGACAATCTTAAAAAAGGTTATGGATAAAAAAATAAAAAAAAAAACTATTGGGAAATACTTGGTTCTCAGGCAAAAGTGTACATCTGGTTGGTCATTTTTAAGCCTGAGAAGTGCCATTTCCGGTGATCTAGGGGGTATCAAAACCAGAAAATTTTCTTGTACGCTGCGCGCCAACCGATGGTGGCGCTCCGCTTAGATTGTAATTGGCGCCCCCCGAATCAGAAAATCCTGGATACGCCCTGTGCACTGTGTCGCAATTAGTATTTTAACATATCTGTGCAGTTGGTTTGTTTCGCATAGGTTGTTTGTGTGTGTTTATTGGAAGGGAGGGATGTATATTGTTTTGCTAGTTGCATTATTTTGAGTAAGCAAGACTTTAAAAGCACGATTAAGCACGCTCATCTCTGTTTGACCTTAAGCAAATAATAATAATAATTTATTTTGTAAAGCGTAAAATCCACAAAATGCTCTAAAACGCTAATCAGTAATATAAAGTATACATATAGTGTGTCACGAGACTAACGTGGTATTCAGAGGGACTCAGATGTGAGCACGAATATTATTATTATTTATTATAGGGACTTGACGAAAGTTTAATGTATTCGAGACACAACATTAAAGCAGATTCAAAGGAGGAAGTACCAAACAAATGACTCACCTATAGTAATAATTGTCTCGGTGGAATAATGATTCTGCGTGTTACAGGATCCAATAACGGTAGCCATTGGCCTAACTACAACCTTCTTATATCGGTTATCTGATACCTTAATGTAAAATTCGCCTTGGCTCAAACCAACGAAACGGGCTCCTTAAGCCTTAAATACTGTCATTGTGATGTACAATCAATACGATCGACTTTCCCGGCGCAATCTATTCAAACACAGGAGGAACCTGGTCCACCACTGTTATACACCTCAGCTCAAACAGTAATCAATGTATTGTTAGATCCTCCTGCAGGCCGGAACTCGTGACGAAGCCTCATTGGCTTTTCAAAGACGCAAGCTGACCGAAGTCAGTCTCTTAGATTCATTAAAGCACCATTTTGCATTCAGTCTTCACGGTCTCAACAATCTATTTTTCAGCCTTTCGGCCTTTTGGCTAAGATCATGTGTAGTATCTGTTCCCTTTCAAGGGGAATGGTGATGCACACCTGACGATGATCACACAGTTACAGTCCCGATGCAAGGGGACTGGGGTTGGAAGCGGATCAGTCGTTCGGTATTTTGGTTTTCGTGCCCAGGTTCTTTCCTGGGCGACTTTTTCTTAAAAGTATTTTTCATGAAACTATCGTTTAGTAAATAATCACCCAATCACGATGGTGTTTTGGGGACAAAACTCTGGCTGTACCACAGAGATCGGGCGAACGGAAAATTCAAACCAAAGCAAAAATATTGCGAAGAGAATGCTCAATATATCAGCGCCTTCTTGGAGGCCTATTATTAAAAATGAAGTACATTTCTATGTTTAGCAGCGTCTTACCTTATCCTTTTCTTGTAACTTTCCAGCCCGATGGGATCAACACGTTACTTGCCAGGGCTTTTCAGATACAGTCAGGGGGGTTCACATCAGTACTGTATGCGTCACTTACCTTGTGTTATCATTAACACCGAGTTCCGAGTTTGATTGATTCCAAGATTTATGTATGTCGTCCAGTTACAGAGTTGTTTGACAATTGACAATTCATAATCATGGACATTCAATATGAATGTAAGAGACTGACTTCGGTCAGCTTGCGTCTTTGATAAGCCAATGATGGCTTCTTCGCGAGTTCCAAGTTGCAGGAGGATCTAAAATACATACATACAATTCATACATTAGATCTTATGGACAAACAATTAATATACTCATTCGGTGAACTTCGATCGTCGCATGTTGTTCATTGTATTTTTCAAGTTTGTTCTACATAACAAACACGCCTATCTAGTGTAGTAACTGATTATGATACTGCCGTAGGGCCAATTAAAAGTTTCTTTCAATATTATAAGAAAAAAAGGCAGTGATCAATCAACTGTCCTTTAAAATGTCATTTTATATTACAGATAAGACTTTGAAAAGTAAACAAAATGTACATACTTTACTTTTCAAAGTCCTATCTCGACGTATTTTTGCTTCGTCATAAATGATGTGACTATTCTGTTCATAAGACAAGTGTAAAGTGAAGTATTTTTTGGTGTTGTTGATACTCATGTTTATGCTTAAATATGCGACAACAGTTTGTCGGTTGACAGCATTAATGTTAAACCCTTTACAGGTATACTATATCAAAATGGAACACTAATAGCATTTACATATTTAAGTTATATAGTAAGTTAATTTAAGTTATATATTTTTAATATATATATATATATATATATATATATATATATATATATATATATATTATATATATATGTATATATGTATATATATATATATATATATATATATATATATATAGATATATATATATGTATATACATATATATATATATGTATATATAACAATATATATAAATAGGAATAACGGAAAAACTGTTAAACAACTATGCTGCATTTAGAGAAAGGCTGGATCTCGAGTGAGATACAATAATTGAATTAGGTAACAATATATATATATATATATATATATATATATATATATATATATATATATATATATATATATATAGATATATATATAAATATATATATATATATATAAAGATATATATATATATAACTATATATATAACTATATATATATATTTTATATATATTTTTTTATATATATTTATATATAGTTATATCACGGAACGACCGGACTCAAATATGTACATGCCTGTCTGTTCAAAGTATCTCTTTCGAGATCCGGCTTTATGAATCACAATTGATTTCGAGTTGGGCTAACATCACGTTTGATCTCTAGAGTAAGGAAAAATATGTCACCAAAACCAGAACTAGTATTGTTCGATACAGGTTACAAACGCCTACAGTGGAATTACAACCTTCCTTACCGGTTTCGAACCTCTTGACATACTATCAGTGTCCATGGCCGAGTTGGTTAAGGTGTCCGCATATAAAGCGAGAAGCCAGGGTTCAAATCCCGGTAGGTACTGGAACTTTTTCACTGTGCTGGATTTCCAACTCATAACCGTTCAAATATGTAGGTTACATGTATTTCTTAAGCAACGGCTAATTTCGAGTCAGCAGTTTTGCCGTTGGTGAAAAGTTTTAGTTTGGTTAATTATTACAAACAAAATGTATTTTTCTGTTTTTCTTTTTCTGTAGTCTAATGGGTAAATTTTGATTAATGTTTGTCTCATATTGCTTAAGATATCCATGCTTAATTGATTTCACTCACCTCTAATTGTAACAGCGTTTTCTTAATGAGAAGATTAATATAGCGTATACCAAGGTGTATAAAAGGTCACACGGCCACTTGCAACGCAGGAATTAAATCTGATATCGAAATTGTGCCGACATATCGACATATATCAATCAGCCTTTGTTCGGTAAACTGAAATTTGAACATCCTAACTATACATATTAAAACACATAATAAAACAAACCTTTGCAGATCCATAACCGCATTCAAAGTTACTTTGTAACAGTTTCAATGTGTGAAACAACAATCATCCCTGTAGAGTACACATTCTCGAAATTGTGGGCGCAGCAGCTTCTTCAACCGATATAGGCTAATTGTTTACTGTTATGTAGATAACGAATAGAGCGATCAGTAACCAAAGTTCGAGTTTTCCTTTGAATTGAGTGAAGTTATACCATTTGCATGTTAGTAGTATATTAATTTATTACTAACCCAAAGTAAACGCCTTGGTTTCCATAACGATAAACATATAAATTATTAACATACAAAGAATCGTCACGAACGAAACCATGATTCATGTTTTATTTGGCTTGAAAAAAAAGTCTAGCGAAGCTCTAGATACGTTGAAAGAGCTCTGGACAAAGTTGTTTAAGATACATTTGGTATGGATTAACATAAAACGTGTTATGACATAGGTATATACATTACTACATTTACAACCGCTCTGGACTGCGTTCATGTCCACCACGTACACTTAGGGCCCGCTACAGATACTCATTTGTGCCTAACTCTATCCATATATTTAATTCACATGTGAGAAGATCAGTTTCTTATTTGTAGGACATGCTGTATATTTGTTGTATTACTGTATGTGTATCGCAGTCTATTGATACTTATACTATTGCTTTTTTCTTCGTTTACGACCTGTGTGAGCCGAATTTCCGATTGTGGACAAATAAATTCAATTCAATACTAGCATAGCGTAATGACTGTGGTACATCCACACGACCTTCTCTTGGGCAACTTCTTTCACATATATAACAGTGATACGGCCTGGTACATCTTGGGACAAAGCGATACACAGCTGTGTATCTTATGATGCTAAGTATTCTGCAAAATGGTTTATATTGGTAAATTATGCTATAGGTATAAAGCCGGTTTGTAATCTATATTGTCTCAAAGTTGAATCACTCAGCAAAGCGTTTGTATATCACTGCTGATCAATACCATCATTTGCATCACATGGCGCTAAAGGTTAAAGTATAAAAGTACACCAATGATTGGTAACAACATTTGGTAGATAAGTAGCATATTCTGTTTTTGTATAATCTTGCTCTTACTGTTATTCTTATTCGTATTGCCATTCTTATTCTCTTACTCATTCTCAGTGCCAGTCTCATTATTCTTATATATATATATATATATATATATATATATATATATATATATATATATATATATATATATATATATATATATATATATATATATATATATATATATATATATATATATATATATAAATATATATAGATATAGATATATATATATATATATATATATATATAGGTATATATATATATATATATATATATTAGAGAAAACCAGAGAAATAAGATATGACTCATAATTGACAAATAAGGAGTAGGTTTTAGAAAATATATATATATGTGTGTGTGTTAAAGGAAAATTTTTTATTCCATTTATGCGAGCCGTCACGGATATAATGTTCCTTCAAACGCAAAAAAAGGCCCTAACTTGATGTGAAGTCTAAATATGGTATCATCGCGCCACATGTTTTCATTATGTTATGTTTTTCCTTATGTATTACAACGACTATTTTCTGGAACGGAGTTGGGTTTTGCATAAAATTGTAAAACTAAAATATTCACATTGGTGTCAGTGTCAGTGTCAAGATAAGTAAAATGTGTCTGATCCTATAGTGACACTAAGGCATCGGTCACAGCTTTACAAAATGATAAATTCCAGTCACAATTTATTATTTACTTGGATATCTCCGAGACGAAAAGACTAAACGGGTGTTTGGGGTTACTTGTTCTCTACAATGATCTCCTTCATACAAGCTAAAGATGTGGGGGGGGGGGATCCATGTCCTCCTAGGATTCGATCGAATAGGAATAGGATATTTTTGGGCCAAATCTATTTAACTGATGAAAGAGAACTATATACGCTATAAAGTATCCCACTCAATTTCGTATTTGATCTACAAAACCCCGTTTTCAATATAATTAGTGAGATTTCCAAAATGACACGTTTAGTTCTTGTATCGTTCTGAACTTGAAGGAAACAGGTTAACTGTTATTGCACACATTGAACAAAGTGTCTTAATTGTTTTCTTCAAAACTAAATACCGAAGTTTCAAGGCCTCTCAATGTGAGTATTGACAGTTATTGCCAAATCACTCAGTTTTAAATTTGCATTTGAGACCCCGAACAATGCACGGATCCCAGCGAAACATTCTCATTCCGTGTACAGCATGGTAACACGTACCTCTTTGCTTCAAGTTCACCCGATGCTATCCCAGCCAGCATGCCCGGTTGGGGCCCAATTGGGTTTCACTCGGTTGAATTGGGCCTGGTTGGGCCAGGGCCAGCCCACTCAGTGCCCATTCGGGCATAATACAGTTTGGACCTTCTGGTTAACATACTTCAAAACATTATTGAGATGTTCAACACATACTTGTTTTTTGCTTTGGAAAGCTTAGGTTCTTCCTTAGGCCACCAATCCTTGACAACAGTTAATTCATTAACGTAGTGGCCCAATTGGGACAGACTCGGTTTTGATCAGATTGGCCCTCATGTATGGCCCGCTTCGGGCCCATTCGGGAGCAAGACGGTTTCAACAGGGGCTTTCTGTGACTGTTTCGAGTGGGGGGGGGGGGGGTGCACGGACCCAAATTTACCGACCAAAATTGATTGTTAGCAATCTCGCTCGAAAAAATGAGGTTAGTCTGCGAAAAATATGTTAAATTGGTAAGATTGTAAGCCGAAAAAACTGACAAGGAAAGAAAAAGAAAAGAAAGAAGGTCATCAGTATATTTGATTTTACCGACGAACTCACGAACACCCCCACCCCCCCCCCCCCCTCCCGTACGGTACGCCCCTGGGTTTCACTCTTTCGGCTGACCTACTTCAATGTATATATCTCATTTCCACACTGCACTATCGTTATGACAAAGCCAACTGGCAACACTGATTCCCGAATTAGGCACGTTTTTTTGCCACCAATACGTATCGCGCTCCATATGCCCTCACGTGATCATTCTACGGCAATAAAGCTAAAGAAATGACCGAGAACGCTTTCCGAAATCCGATATGATTCAACGAAATCCATCGAAATAATTCAATTCATAATTGATAATTCAATCATTCACTCGAAAGGAGTTGGTACTCGGTGAGTATTTTGGAACAATTTTTTTTTTTTCTGTGAGGGTGTGACTCATTTGGGTGAATTTGTAGCAAGTTTTATTTCCTTGCACCCTCATCTCCGGAAGTGTAAACTTTCTGTGACGGGTTTCCTCGTTTGGAAAATACTCTAAGGGACTCACCAGAGGAATTCGTGCGTCATCTTAGCTTGGGACCTCCGCGACATGTGAATTATTACGAGTACCAGCTGACCTTTATTAATATACTTAATTACAGCTCTACACGCATATCTTTACCTCGGGAACTTCAACCCTTATTATCTATATTTGTTCGGACATTGCCCGCTCGTGTAATTTACTGCTCCGCGAGCTCTTGGCCTAACGATCACCTGTCCGCGTCGCAGGTGATTATTGTTTATCAGCGTAGCCTAGCGTGGTTGCTGTGCATAGGATGGTAAGCCTAGGCGCCCTATAGTCTACTACTACTTCGCGCCACCTTCTGGAAGTTCCAACCACGGCTTGGCGTAAAGATTCTCACGCCACCGATCTAAGCTTGGACTGAGCGACGGTGCACTGTGTGTATTTTCGTGTACTGGAGGACCGACCACTTTTCATTTAGTTTTACTAGACGGACTGATCCGAATTATTAGATCAGAGGTGTGTTTTACAATACCCTTAATCTAGTATAAGTTATAGCATTATCAGGTAACTAGCCTAGACCTAATGGCATGTCATTTCGTGTATTACTCGTGACAGCCTATCCTTACGGTCTACATACTAACATAGACTTAGACTTTTACAGTTGCAGAGCAATCGCGGTTGGTGTATTACTTGCCTTCATTATAAACTTTTCATAGATAAGTCTCTTTGTTCGTTTTCCAATACACCTGTCTCGTAGTGGATCACCACGCATTAATTTTCTGTTTGTAACCGATTCAACGGCATATTCTTTCGATCACCATCGTAGGCCTGAAGGACCTGTACGCAGCATAGACTTTGTAATTAGAAGAGCAGCCACTGCTGCAGACTTGCTTTTGTATACCATAGATAAGCTACGTAGCTATGCTACCAACGACTGGGTCATTCTTCGCTGTGCTGCAGGCATTTAACAACCTTACGGAATTCGCCAGCAATTCTTCAGGTCACAGAGTTCTCCGTCGGTCTCCAGTTACTGCTCCTTGGCTAATCTCACGTCTCCAACATTTGGGGACGCTGTTTAACGAGAGCACCCACCCATTATTGTTGCCTTTATTACTATTCCTACAGCCTCCTTTGTTAAGTTCCGAGAAAGTAGGCAGCTGTTTTCGCCAATACTCACTACTGAACAACTCAAGGCCTGTCAACACGATCTCGACAATCAATTGGACGTAGTCAACCTATTCATCCGTTGTTTCAATCATCAACCGCAAGACAATTTCAACATTTGTAAATATGTATTTTTCATGTTCAAAGTTTTTTTAGATTTTTGTAGATTAAAGGGGGCATTTATTCAAACTGTAGTTCACCTATCTGATACTTAGAGCATTGAAAATCATATCGGTAGCCCTATTTCCATCTTCATAGCATGTTCAGTTACCAAGATATGACTGTTTGCAGTTTGTTATTTAATAGGAGTAGAATGGCCACACCATATTTTTCATGTCAATACCTGGCTAATACTAAAAGTTTTATATTTCCCTTTGAAATATATACGTATGTTTCCACACGTTCCTTACATGTGAAATAAATAATATTGTGTAAACATCATCTAAATCCCAAGTGCTGACATAACATGTTAACATTTTAGAACAGATAGGGTTATAACTTCCATGTTTATATGACTATGAATAACAATTTAAAACATAGGAATTGCTACAAAACTAAGGAACTGATTTCATCAAATATTAGTGTTGCCATTCTATTTTATTTCTTAGGAATTTCCAAATGCTCATATTCTGTCGCACTCAATTTTTCCAACTGTCGCACTCTAATTTTCACATATTCTTGTAATTTGTGAGTGTCCTAAAATTTTTATGACTTTAATCAGTCATATTTACCACGTTTTCCTTGTCATATTGAGAAAATGTATCTCGCGATCCTTATACTCCACCATACAAAACTTTGTATGATTTTGAATATTCTAAAAGAAATGCCTAGAACTACTGTACAACGTTCAGCTTCGATTCGGTTAATTTATGTATTAATTTTGCTATTAGGTGGGTTGACTCTGTTCACTAGCTTACATTGGCTCTATGGTATATACAATTGAAACTCTCAATGCTAATCTATGGAAGCTTAAAAGGGCCATCAACATAAGAAAAACTTTGCCCCATAAGTTGACATTTTTTCAGTAAATTGCTTAGATAGCAAGATAAAATCTTATCAAATATCAGAAAATGTTGGATTGCTCAGTTGCTTTAACTGAGCAATTGAACAATTTTCTGAAAAATGTTTAATTGAAAACTAATCATACCTCGTCAATTGGACATTTTTCTGCAAAATGTTTAATTGACAACTTATCATATCTCATCAATTGGAAATTTTGCTGCAAAATGTTCAATTGTTCACTTCATTCCATCTGAGCAATTGAAACATTTTCTGCACAATGTTTAATTGACAACTTATGGTATCTTATCAACTCAACATTTTTCTGCAAAATGTTTAATTGTCCATTTCATTCCAAATTCTCAGCTGGAATGAAGTGAACAATTGAAATTGTTTCATGTGAGTGATAAATAGCCCCCCCCCCCCCCAGGAAAATAATATTAAGCGTGTTAGTGAAAAGCACTGTATTTTTTGGTAATTCACTATGTCGTTGAATATAATTTGTTGGAAAAAAAAGTTTTCCCCTTTGTTACATTAACATAGCTTTTGTAGTCAGTAGTCTATGTAGCCTTCAAGCAGATAACTATACTCAGTTGCTTACTGTGTAGTGAGGGCCAGTGGTACAGATGTATCGAAAAATAATTCCGCATGGTAATGTTGATGAGTAGTACGGGGGAGGGGGGGGGTGGTACAAGGCAGCAGTTGGAATTTTCTGGCTCCAAAATCCATCCAGTTGGAATTTCAGCCACTACAACCCCCCCCCCCCCCCAATCGTCAGGCTTTAGCTACGTCCCTGTGTAGAGATGGGATGAATAGCTACTGGCATGATTTTTAAAGCTCTATAACATACAAAAATCACATTTTGAGTACACTTGCCCTTTAATGTGAATTTTTATGCTTAGAACTAAATCATTCCATTCTTTTTCATTGTGTCGTATCTACATTAAACGATTATACACCTTCATTTTTGCTAATCAATGTTCTTTATTCTAGAGTACATCCATCCATTTATATTTTTGTGTTTTCCAGATTTACTGTAGTAATATTTTTTATTACCTATGTCATTATCTTGTCATAAAACATAGAAGATGTTTATTCTCACCTTGCCAGAAAAAGTTATAAGTTCAGCTTTAGGTCACGATTTTAAATGAGGTCATGTTTTTATGATTCCATTTGATCTAGAGGATACATACTGTTGGCCCTGAGCAACATTCGCATTGCATTTGCAATGCAAAAGTATGTGCAATATATAGCATCTTGCCCTCATCGTTAACTTTTGCAGGGTTTGCCTGTTCTATTCCTTCTCCAAATGCCAAAATGTTCCCTCCAATTAGGATGCATATAGTTTCAGTTCTGAGAGTTTCATATTTTTTCTTTAAAATAAAATGTAATTATGGAGTTTATGAATTATTGTTTAGTTTTCATCGTTGTCTTCTTGAAAAATATATTTCAATGAATCTAGACATGAATACATTTGTTTTTATTTGGATTTGTTTCTGAGGCAATTAATCTCTGCTGTAACACGACAGTACATGAACGGTTCAAGTGTTATTGATTCAACAACCTACTATAATATGTGGGACACAAGTGCAACCAAGCTATATCCAGCTCTTCTCTCGTCCTTTGGGTGATGGGGCGACTACACTTTCACGCTGAGACAAACATGACTTTTACAAACACTTCCTGCATGCTCCCAGGGCTGTTATTTTACGTCCCCATCCCATGGTCGTGATTGAAACTTGGCCTTCAGCCACTTTCCCGAATGCTGAGAGGTGGTAAACCTGTAGATAACTGAACTATTGCAAGGGACACAGTGAAACAACTGGGCTTAAAATTTGGACCACACAGTTGGCCCAGTTGGGGCCAGTGTGGGTTTCACTTGGGTCAAGCTCAGTCAACTGGGCCCGAAATGGGTCCCAATTGGGCCCCATGCAGTTAGCCTGATTGGGCACAGTATGGGTTCTGTGTGGGCCAAAACGATTGGGGCCCAGAATGGGTCCCAAGTGGGCCCCATACAGCTGGCCCGGTTGGTCCCCGTATGGGATTGGTTTGGGCCCCAATCAGTCTCGCCCAACTGGGACCAGTTTGGGCCACTCGTGGGCCCCAATCTGTTTGGTCCAATTGGGCCCTGTGTGGAACGGAATGACAAATCTGAATGGGCCCCTATTGGGAAGCCCAATTGGGGCCCACTTGGCAGCCCGATTAGGCCCCATTTGGGGCCCAATTATGATTGCTGGCTGGGATACAGACAGAACCAATTTAAACTATGACCGTGTGTCTGAAACAATGGCCTCTGAAACGAATACCCTCGCAGGTCTGAAAATCTTCGATTTAGGAGTACCTATTTAGACGCACACTTTAACTATCAACGATCGGTGGCGTCGCCAGACAATGCAATATGGGGGGATGGGGGGGGGGCAAAAGACTTACTTTGAGGGCACACAGTTTATTTATGAATTCTGTCCTGGGGAGGGGTGTAAGGGGAGGGATTTTGATTAATTAAGGGACCTTAGATACAATCTGATGCTATATTTTGCAACTTGTGGTTGCAAGAATTTTCGGGCTCAGTCTGTCCGATGTTTCTGTTTTTAATTGAGGCGGATAAAATAGTTATACACAAAATGGAAATTAACCCTTTTGCTTTGCTAATATTTTAAGTAAGAGTGTTGAAAATATGAAATTTAAATTCATGCAGAGTAGTGAAGTTTAAGCACTAGCGGTTCACGCAGGGGTCTCTGTGACCTTGTTAGTGAGACCACAACTGGCTATTGTGATGGTCGGTGGAAAGAAGTTTTACTGATGAATATAATACGTTCCGTGCTTTGTATAGTCAGTTTTTGTTGAGCATTTTTTTAACACTAATAATCGCATCTGGGGGGCACGATTATTGGGGGGCGGGGCACGTGACCCTCAGGCCACCCCTTGGCGACACCACTGTCAACAAATTCGATAGATCAACAGAATAGTCGTTTTTTTAGTGAAAAAAAAAGTGATAAGTTGGTGTATATCTCGTTCTTATCTGTTTGTTGGTCTGCCTGTTCGTGTGTTTGAAAGATTCAACGTAATTTTTCCAATTATGTAGGACATTTGAATAGATTCATGTGACTCGGGTCCATATCGGTCAAACTCGGTTTGCAGCATTAATGTCATTATTCATCACCGTAATGTGTTGTTGAATTAAGGAAAGGAAGAAATGTATAAATCGGAGGTTTCCATCTGGGAATCGGTGCTCTCTACTTATTCGCTAAGTTGTTGCTTTTTTTGTTTAAATTGTCATTTATGTGTACTACCCACTGGAACTGTCTTGGGCGAGCAAAGTGATTTATGGAAAGTCCGAAAGTGAATGCCTTGAGGGGGTGGGGGGGGGGTTTGTCCCGTAAATTGGTGGCTGTCCACCTGTCCTTTCCAGCGTTCACGCTGGGTTTCTTTTCCTCGACATATCCGACGGTTATCCCATGGAAGGATACTTCGAATCATTTTGTTTTTTAGTTGGTGTTATTGTACGCTGTTCGTGAACAGCGCCATCGGTTATGGCTAAATTTTTTTTCGACAAGAGTTGTGAGCATGTAGCGCTGTCCATGTCACGTGACTCTGTGTTCCCTTTAGCAATGTTGATATTTGGACTGTTTTGACGACGTTTGAAGTATAAGGAGGGACAATTATTGGTCAGTTTCTACACGTAACCCCCAAAACAACCTCACCTCTCTTCTCCTTCACCAAACAGTTTTTCGACATTTCTGAAATAACTAGCATACGTGACCTGCAGGGATGTAAGTGCAGCACACACAAAAAAAAACAAAAAAACAGGAAAACTATTCGGAGACCCCGGGTGAATGCCGTCCTAACACATCCTACTCCTAGCTCTGACTACTTACACACTATCGTTATGTTAGGCTAGCTCAAAAGTATTAGCGCTAACACATCCTACTCCTAGTTCTGACTACTTACACACTAACGTTATGTTAGGCTAGCTTAAATTAAAGTTACAAATACGTCGCTGCGAACTCCGAAATAAAAAACAGTCTCACATTCGAATGCGATCACGAAAATCAACTATCATATGCGTATCCCGTAGATTTCCGCCGCTCACAAATATCACAAGCGTCAATTCCGAAACTTATGTCGAGCACCAGCAATTAAGAAGATGTGAATTAGGCAAGGTTTTTCAACGACAGAAATGAGCTATGGCGATTTGAAGTTCGCACGTACGCAACGATGTTCACATGGCACAATGTTGTACATTGCAATGCGATGTGTAACAGGAAATGGTATTTTGGTTGATCGATGAGTGAAAATTGAAGTTAGCTTGCTGCAACGGGCCAGGCATTTTTGCCGCGTTGCGTCTTTGATATTCGTACAATTTTGTGCAAACTTTAATGGAATTTAAAAAAAACCCGGATTTCCGTAAAAATACGGAAGACTTACATCGCTGGACCTGGCTGGGATGGCGTTCCATAAGTTATGTCTCCTAAACAGCTCTATACGGGCGAGAAAATACGTGTGATACACGAAGCCTGCTTTCGATTGGTTGACAATTTGTATTTTTTGGATTTTACTTTTTTGGTATTTATTCAATAGATATGTTAAGCGTGAACGTCGGTCCGGACTGAAGATTAAAAATGTTAGAAAATACCGGTGAGGCGCTGACTTCGAAATTTTTTCAGTTAATATTGGCAGATTAAGATAACAATGAAAGCAAAAAGTTGAGGTTCGGTGATAAGTTCTGTGATTTTGTTGTTGTTGGATGATTCAATATATCACCATGGCAACATCATTGTGACCATTCGATCTCTTGAATTCGCGTCATACTAAGATGTTGTATGTTATGTGTGTGTGTGTTGTTTTTAAGCTAATATATTCTTGTGACTGCTTACATGTGTACGTGTACGTAATAGTGCCCTATTATATTTGGCACTGATGAAATAACGACTGAATAAAGACTACCGGAAGACACAAACAATAAAGAGACAAGACTTATCCTTAAGAAATTATCTCAGAAAATATATTTCTGGATAGTAATTTGCAGCATTTTACATAATAGAAGGGGAGAAAAAATGTCGGAAACATTTCTAAAAAGAAGCAAAAAAGAAAAAAGAAAAAAGAAAAAAAAGGAGCATTTCCTCAAGTCTTGATTTGTAGACAAAAGAAAAGGGGAATAAAATACAAATACTAGCTTGTCTGAAAGAGAACAGTGAGTATATGTGATAAGTGTAATCGCAGATAACATAAATACATTGGTTTTGAACAGACCAAAAAAAAAAAAATTAATAATAATAATAGGAAAAACAAAGAGAAACATATTCGATAACGATGTGACTCGAGAGAGGTATGTTACAAATGCAACAACTATTAAGTACATTATGCACATGCAAAATGTCTAATAAAATATAAACATATCTATTATGAATATGCATTAAGTATGTAAAATGAAAAAAAGGTAAATTGAGTTCTTGTACCCTGCCCTGGTTCCCCACACGAGCTACATACCGCCCCACCCACTCCTTCCCCCACCCTTCAAATATTTCTCTAGGCTTACGCAGACAGAGAACATATAATACCTGGAGAAAAAAATTGTCCACTCTTCAAGTGCATATGCATATAGTCGTCCTCATGAATATTTATATTTCACTATGTAAAGAAATGATGGTAAGAAAGTGTGTAATGCATATGGGATAAGAGGAGGGGGGCAAGGGGGGGATGACAAAGGGGTAGGAAGAGAAAGTACAATATATTAGAATATAGTTAAAAATCTGCCTGCAGGGGAATTAACAATGGTAATAACAGAAAAAAAAACATTCAAAGACGTTGAAGCTACTACCTGATTGATGAGTAGCTCATTTGCAGGAATATACAGATTATAAGACTAAAAGAAGCAACAAAAAAAAGAAGAAAAAAAACAACATTTCCCACTTTCTATTCCAACCCAAGATTTCACTAATTGTTGGATTAATGACAAAACAAGAAGAAATATAAAAACGGACAACGGCCAGAGTATGATGAGCAAAAAACAAGCACAAGCCAAAACTTGGCAAAGGCAAGGAATGATAGTAATGAAGAGAGACCATCTCTGTATGAAGACAACTTTAAACTTGTGCTGATAGAGAGAATGAGGATAAAGGGGAAGGGGGAGGGGGAGGGGGGGTGAAAGGATAATAATTCTAGGCACTTCTCTTAGGTAAACTATACCCTCTCCAACCAATAAAAATCATTAAAAAAAAATTAAAAAATTGTAATATAATGAACAGATATAGCATGGGTGTCTTAGAATACTGATTGTATGGTGAGACCCTACTTGACTACGACTAAAATATATCCCATTATGAAATTGGACCGATACCTTCCAGCGCACCACTCCTCCCCACACCCACCCGCCCACCCAACCCCCACTGGCTGACACCTATTTTTAGAACAACCTTTTCCTCCCTCTCAAAGTGACAAAAGATGCACATTTCAAAGCACTATCATTTTTACAGTCTCTCTTTGTAATGCCAACTTAAAATTTAAATATTAAAATTTAAATATGAACTATGAAATTCCAGAGTACAAGAAGGACAGTATAACATAATCCACTGTCCTACCTACCTTCTCCCTTCCCCCATCCCCACCAAGAATAGGCTGAGAATCCCCACTCACCCCCCCCCCCCCCCCCGGTGTTAATCTTTTGAGACATCCCTTGTACTACAGCTACAGGGTACAAAACTTGACACTAGATATCTACATGGTTGGTGATCAAAAATGTGGTGAAGAATTTGGTAATGTCCCACATGGAGATTAACCCTGATCACATTCTCACACACCTCGACCCTGGCCACTGGGCAATAACCATCTTCATTTATAACCAAATACCTTGGACATGAAACATTTGCCTTTTTGAAAACATAAAACGACAATTGTGCTACTGTATGATGGTTCTTTGAAATATAATAACTTAAAACTAGAATATTTTCGAGAGAAAAAGTACGGGGGGGGGGGGGAACAAAAAAATTTAATTATCAAATCATGATTCCATGATCTCAACATTGACAGTTATACAAAGATTTCAAGTCTTTTCCAATTATAAATTGAGTTTTGAAAAAAAAAAAAAAACGCTTGAAAGAAGACCAAACATGATGCCACCCTCCGACATTAATGTACGGGACCATCTTGAATGTTTTGTTTTTTTCTTGTGTAAAAGTACGTTGGCCAATTTAATTTTACATGTTCTATTACACAGGCTCTCTAGTGGATAAGCAGTTTGCTAACAATTTTATTTTGTTTTTTTCTTAAGTCTTTCCAAAAAAAAGCCTTCACTGATAGGTAACTTATTAAAGATGGTGATTTCTGTGGTTACAAACGCATAGGTGTAACATTAGAGAACATGATATCATACAAATACAATGACAGGGTAGGGTTTCGTTTCTGTACAATCAAGTTCCCAAGGATAAACATTTCATATAACATGAACAATATCAATAGTATTTATCCCCATAAATACTATTGATATTTCACAGTTGATCAAAACAAAAACAAAATTCTCAGCAGTGTGTCCTGGCTATTTCAGGATGATACAGTTTGTCATTATTTTTAAACAAATATTGGCCCCAAAAAAAAAAAAAAATTACATATAATTCTTTCTTTTCTAAGCCAATAATTGTGTGTAAATGTGACACCATTAGACAGAGCTGTTAGATGATGGTTTATTAACATGAGGCATATATTTGGAAGGGTAGTGGGGGCAAGTGACTTCAATTTGAGGAAGCCAACTGTAAAATGTCCTAACAATATGGACCCTTTGTGCATGTCTGTTCCACTTATACCAGTTTTTTTTTTTTTTAACTGTTTTCAACAAAACGGGTTATTTTCTGAGCACTTTTTTTCTTATTTTTTTTTTACAACAAAAGAGCACTTTCTATCTACAATCTTTCTCATTTTATCGACAAAAGGTCACACATTTTTCAAATCACATACCAGGGGAGAGGGGTGACTTGACAATGATTTCTCACATGGCAGGCACAAGTAGCTATACAAATCAAGATTGAATTATCAAGGAGTCAAAAGAAAACGTCTTCAAATAAGAAAATCTCTTGATCTAACCCCCCCTGTGTCTTTCAACTGGAATCTCGTTCTTTCACAATGACAATAATTTCTCGAGAAGATGAAAACTTTACAACCCCGAAAACTCAGTCTCACCACGAACTTCCATTTTTTTAAGGCTGTTGATGCCCGCTGGCCATTAATACCAATGAATCGCCCAAACCCAGGCAAAACAACAAAACGACTGGCTGAAAGCCTATACAGGGTCAAAGGGCACTTGAAAACCGACCACACAATTTATTTTCCTTTTAGGCACTAGACTCTTCGAGATGAATACTGGACATTGCTAATAATTAATGAGGCACTATCTTAAAATGTTTTTAAAATTTAGTAATAAAAAGAAAGAGAGAAAAAAAAAGCACATCTCTGATGTCTTCTTTGTTTTGTCGGCAAAAAAGGAAAAAAAAATAAATGTCAAAGAGTGAGAAACAGGCCACAGGCCGTCCGAGAGGCGTTTATGACTCCCGAAGTGCATTGAAAAAAAATGGAGAGGTCGCTGCACCCTGCTTCTTCATAATTAAAAAATAATGTATCCAAGCTAATGAATATTTATGATGTCTGCATAATTCATGAGCTCTTATAATAATATTTTGCCCACTTAGTCATCCCCATTGGGTAAAATAAACCTCTCGCCATGATAATGGATGGCATCCTGTCCGATGGAGAGTTTCATCTCCGTGGAAACCAGTCAAATACTTTTCTTTCTTTTTCACTCACTCTCTCTCCACCTCTCTCTCTCTCTTCAAAGTTCTCATCTGCTGATTCAACTGTCACATCTTTGGCAAGGTAAAACAAATATGGTTCGGACCAAACTCCTTAGTCTTTTCATCATCGTGCTGCCCAGGAAAAATCTTGTCCGAGCAAACATGAAATGATCAAATGACCAAAAAAATAATCTGCGCCACTACCCCGCCCATCCACCCCCCGTCCCCCCCCAATACATCTGACCCGTATTGACAGAAATTTCTCTCGTCTGAGTTTGGTCGTTTTAAACCATCCAAAAACCAATTTGGACCAAGGATCGGTCAACACTCCACAGTTGCTCTCCAACATTCACTTGGGACAATGTTGCCTCCACATTTGCTGCGAGTTGTTTCAGTTTCCATGATAGGACAATGTGCCAAACGGCTTCCTCTTATGTTATATAAACAATACAGACGGCTCCCGAGCATACAGGTCGCAGATACAGCTGTGCATGTATCATGCATCGTCGAAAACAGACATCTTGACGAGACCGACGAGTACTGCTAGTACCGGTAAACCTACTCCTCCTTCCAAAAGGCACTTCCAGACGAAACAACATCAGATAAAACCATATCCTCAACGATAATTTATGAGCGGACTGTCACTGTTAGACAGAGAGAATGTCCCCAGTTAACATCTCCAACGATGTACTGACATTGTACGAGGATTCCTCTGGTATTCACACAAAGTGGCTTCTACCTCCTCTGGCAATTTTTTTAAAAACAATTTCACTCGTTTAACAAGCCCAAAATATGCAACAATCGTTGTAAACAACTTGTCGCATAGTATAAGGTACCTGGTACCATATAACCCCCCACCCCCCCCCAACTCCATCTCTCCCTTGGCACTTTCAAGCTCTCATCTAGAGTACCTTCAAACTGGGTCCTCTGGGAGACCACCCAAATCTGCTTTCAAAAATACAGATTCCGTCTCTGACTGACTACTCCCGCCGCTGCGATTTTTTTTTTTTTTATCCAAGGGAGGTAAGATAATAACCGTAACGTAACATCATCCGTGGTGAAAACATCCAATTTATATTTTTTTATAAATAGTATTACAAATACTATTTCCTTGTTCCCATTCCTAAGCCACACCAATCTCTACGGCAAGAGGTAAGAGCATTTACAGATGAGCAGCTGACATGGCCTGCTCCTGACAGTGCGTGAGTAAGTTGCCGTGGTGCTGCTGTATGTAGCTGCTCAGACTATCGTTAGTCGAGTTCAACGAGAGCATGTCATCGTGTTCGTCCCTGTGTATCACGTCCATGCCGGCCCCCCCGCCACCCCTGCTGATGTCGGCCAGGGGCTGCTGGCTGTGCGGGGTCCTGGGCCCCGGTTCCGGAGTGTAGGTGAAGGTCAGGCCCGTGGGGTATATGATGCCGTCGCTCCGGACCAACATGACCGGTACCTGGGTCGGTCTTCTGGAATACTTGAGTTCGCTCCTGAAGGCTGCGATATCCGGCACCACACAGAGCATGAAATCCCGCGATCTGGCAGAAAACGGAAGAGAGGTGTGACGACCAAAGAAAAATGAGAAAGAGGTGCAACAGTGATATTGATCTCCATATATTCAACCCGATTTAAAAGAATGTTCACTGCCTGAAGAAAAAACAACCAGATTTCAGTATCCTCTTGTCCCTGACTCTCTATAAATATTTGTATCCGAGACGGTAACATCTTTCGTTCCCGCCCAGATAAAATCCACGAAATGAATGACAGTAAGCAGTCTGTGCAAATCCCGTTAAAAAGCTGAACTTTTCTACTATTATCCTTTTCTTCTGGATAAATGATTTTTACATTACGAGGCAAAAACAGGTGGTAATAACCGGCTGCACGAATTTGTAATGCATTGCAATTATGCTAAATGAAGCACCACCATCTCCCTCTCCTCTCCCTCCCCTCTCCCTCCCCTCCCCTCTCCACCCCATCTCCCTCCCCTGTCCCTCCCCTGTCCCGCCCCTCTCCCTCCTCTCTCTCTCCCCTCTCCCTCCCCTCTCCCTCCCCTCCCCTCTCCCTCCCCTCTCCCTCCCCTCCCCCTCCCCTCTCCCTCCCCTCTCCCCCCCCTGCCAGATCTTCTTTCCCATTGATTTATATCTGGATTGCTTGCAAATGGTCTTAAAGAAACCTTTGATTGATAGATTGGTGACTATTTAAAGGGAACTTTCTGAAAAAGGGAAACTAGTATTGATAGGTTACCAGCATTGATTGCACCTTTCTATATTGATGGATGACATAACCAAGACCAATTAAGATGAGCAATGATCATGCTCAAAGGGAAAGGGGTGGGGCATGGGAAGAGGGGTGGAGCATAGGAAGGGGCATGGGAAGGGGGGCATGGGAAGGGGGGATGATAATGTGAACATTAGGATTAGCTCACCTGTACATTGTTCCTGCTTCTACTTCACCAAACCAAACTTTCAGGTTCGGTGTAAAGTTCTCCCCTTCCAGTTCCAACATGGCCACGTCTCCACCTCCATTCAGCTGGAAGGAAATAAAACAGAATAGTGTCAACCATTATACAGCCTACAGAGCGTAATTACAGTGAAATAAGGCGCAACAGATTACAATTTGGGATTTGATCTAGCATGTAAAAGTGAAAGCAGGTATACTGTTTATGGCCAGTGTTTGAGAGAAAGCATAGTAGCTAGCCTATTCACATGCAGCATGTTCAACTTTGACACTGGGCATGTGAGTATGGTGACACACTGCAATGTCTCATCTCAAACTTTGATACCGGTGTGTTAGCATGGTGACACACTGCAATGTCTGTTCTCAAACCTTGATACCGGGGTGTGAGCATGGTGACACACTGCAATGTTTCGTCTCAAACTTCGATACCGGTGTGTTAGCATGGTGACACACTACAATGTCTCATCTCAAACCTTGATACCGGTGTGTGAGCATGGTGACACACTGCAATGTCTCATCTCAAACCTTGATAGTATTTACACATTGCGTTGTGATTAGGGTTAGTCAATACCGGGATCGGATACCAGGATTCACTTGACTACCGGGATCCCGCACAACGCTAATTTTAAGATTAGTGGTGTCAGTCAGACTTAAATAAAAGCTGAAGATATCTTTCTATAATACTGTATTGGGTATGAGAGATGGGTATGTGGGGTGCATGTCATATTTAATACATGTTGTTATGCAAATGTCATATTTCAGGACTTCCCCTTGTATTCATTTGTGAGGTGACTGCCTCTCTGTTCTTTGTTGCTACCACCACACAAAACTATTGCCGACATCACCACCTCACTGTATCAGAGAAGGAACACAAAATCCACTGATTGCAATGGAACTTTTTTAACCCATGCCATCATCTGACAATTGAAAAATTGGCTGTGAACACCAAATCATAGCAACAAATAAAAGTTCTGCCGACTCCACGTTAGCATTGTTATCTAATTTATTGTTAGGATGATCAACATTAGGATCTTTAACAAAATTTTCTGGGTGACCATGCCCCAGGCCAACCACCCCCCAACCCCCAAGTATGCCCTTACTAATACAGCATAATATGGTAGCCCCCCTAACACCAAGGTAACATATATACATCACACAATAGCCTGGGCATATTTACCCAAGCTCATGCCAACATCCAGGTTCATAACTGAGGCAAAAGCTATGCAAACCATCTCCACACTGGCAGTAGAGCCTGTAGCTGCACAATAAAGTTTAATCAATGTGAAAACAATGTGATCCACATTGGTCACTTTACAAGATTTATGTTTGTGTACTGAGGTACATACATGTAGGTCCTTGACGATTGGTACGGGGGTAACGCAGGTCTTGACAGGCCCCATGCCCTCGTAGAAGCTGTACTCTGCTTTGTCGGTGCTGATGATGGTCCACGACGCTCCGTCGTTTATCATCTCCTTCTTAGGGTCTTGAGAGCAAGGTGTGGCCTGTGGAGGTGAGATGGGAGAGGAGATAGCAATGATTGGCTTTAGTACCATTTACACCACATGTAGATGCTACATATACCATTGAAGAGATCCTACTGATCCCATCATGAGGATAAGCTTAATTCTAATCTTGGTGGAACTAACCACCCCTAGCATCTTGGCAGAGGTATAATCCCTTCTAATGTGTTTTTCTTTTGTAGTGTATTGCATAGGATTGCAATTGCATTGTATTGCATTATATTGTGTTGTATGGTAGTGGTCTTGCATTGCATTGTATATATTATATTGTATTGCAGTGTGTTGTATTGTAGTGTGTGGTACAGTAGTGTTGCATTGCATTGCATGGTACTGTTTTATATTGTAGTGTGTTTTATTGTAGTGTTCTTGCATTGCATTGCATTGTATTGTATTATGTTATATTGTAGTGAGTTAGTGTTGTAATGTAATAGCATTGCTTTTCATTGAATTACATTGCATAGCACTGTATAGGATGTTGCAGCAAATAATACCAAATAACAAACACAACAAAAAGCTTTGTGCTACACATACACACACAATATGTTGTGATAAGGGCCCTGCAGGGGGGGGGGGGTGACGGGGGAGGGGGGGAGGGGGTTGGGTCATACCTGAAACTGGATGATCTTCTCCTGTGAGAGGCAGAGGTACATCCTCTCTGTATCTTTCATATAGAAGGCACATTTATGCAGCTGAGAGACAGGGTCATCGGCGTCCAACAGCGCCACCTGCTTGTCCACTTTACGGATGATGAGCCTGGGCAGCGCCATCCCCGTTATGGTGTCCACCAGTTTGATGGTGGAGCCGTAGTGGATGTAGCCGTCCCTCACAGTGAACTCCTCGCTCTCCTTTTCGTCGTCATCCACTGGCAGGATGAAACAGAGAGAAAAGAAATACCAGATAGGAGTCATGGATGGAATGTCGTCATCTACTTGGAGGTAGAACTGTAGAAATATATTCAAAGTCAGTCGTCGAGTTCAGCGAGTAGCATATATGGGTCAATCCATGCCAAATCAATAGATTTTTGGGTCGATTCCACGTCGACCCTCTCAAAATCGCCTGAAATTGATGTGGTGTCTTGCCACATGTCTCAAAGGATGAAATTGGGCAAAAAAACTTTTGAAAACTTTTTGGTTGCTAGGAAACGGCCCCACCTAGCAACCAAATCCAGATTGCATTTTAAGAGCCCTAAATTTGTTGTCAAGTTTGGAGGCATCTTTTGCATAAATGTTAAGTATTTTATGTCTGATATTGCATATTGTGGAAGACATGTGACCAGTCTTCGAATTTAGCTAATTTTGAGGAAAATTCAGGCGATTCTGAGAGGGTCGACGTGGAGGCCACTGTTGATTTGGCATGGTTTGACCCAAATACTAGGTGTGACCAGGCATCATTGGTTATAACAACCATCTCATCTTTCTTCTCCTGTCAGAAAGTAAACTCTTAAAAGCTTTACTTCATGTGAAGGTTGCTTGAAGCTACTTCCACTAACAAGAATCAACTAGTCAGTCAAACACCAACATACCAACAAAGTCTAAAAGAATGCTTTATCTCAAAAAAGACAGACCAAGGTAAGGAGGGATGGGGGCAAGGCGGGGGGGGGGAGGGGGTTGAGAGGCAACAGCTTGATTGGATTCTTATAATCACGACACGTTTCCAAAATTTCAAATCAAGACATTACTTTACACACAGAGTTTTTTTTCTTTTTTTTTCACATAAATGAATGCCCTAAAAACCTGGCAGGAAATTAAGAATAATTTCACGAAAGAGCAAGAAATTTTGACCGGACCAGCATTTGAAGCCCATTAACCTAAAGGATAGTAAGTGACATCATATTCAAATCACATTCCAGCCCAAACCTTTTTTTTACCCCTTTCAAATTTTGACAATTATTAGCTAAGCCTTAAGGAAATTTTGGTTAGCATGCAATGAAGGATATAGATGACTTACTTCAATAGACTTCAAAAAAACACTTTTGATTCTGTGTTTAAGTATGTTTCTCTCACCCTGATGCTGACAAAATTGCTTGAATCAACTTCAAATGTGTACATAGATCAAGCAACCTTGGCTTCCATCTTCAGGAAATTTCAGGCATTTTGTATTTGCCATTTAATCATTCCATTTGAAAATGACAGGCACACTGTCACAAATATATTTCTTCACTAAATTTTTAATTTTTTTTTCTAAATTTTGTTTAATATATTTTTTGTTTGCTTTTTGTTTTTGGAAAAGGTACTTTCCCAGACTATATATGGCAATCTGATGAAAACTATTAAAGGGGACAATGAAAACCATCGTAAAATTGGGCCCCTCCTCGGTATGGAACACTCGTAACTATGGGGGGGGGGGACTTGAATAACAGGTTCTCCTTACGTAAGTGAATGGCAAAGGCTCCCCACTGCTGCGAGCTGGCCCTGAAGTTTCCCTTCTCCACATGGAGGTACCTTGTACTGACCGTCTGGGATCGAAGGCGGTTGAAGAGCGCCACCGTTGAACCCGAAAGAATACACACTGGGTAGAGGAAATGAAACGACAGAATGGAAATTGTAAATGTAATATCAGTTTGAGCTTCTACATAAAGAAGGATGGGCTTCTAACAGTAGTCTAGGAACGATATATAGTAAACACAAAAAATAAGTCAAAGAGCAGTATTTACAAACACAGGAAAATACGGACAATTCAGAAGAGCGCCACCTATTTACCCGAAAGAAAACACACCAGGTAAAGGAATGGACATGACGGAATGGAAATTGTGTTTGAACTTCAACATTAAAACATATAGACATCGATCAATAGTCCAGGAACGATATCATAAATAAAACATTTCAAAAAAATAAAAAAATAAATATTAAATAAATAAAAACAAATATATAGCAAAATTTAACAAAATAATCATAAATAAATAAAATATCATAAAATATAATAAAATTATAGTAAAATAAAAAAAATAAAAAATAAAAAAATAATAAAAATAAAAAAGTGCAAAGATGTATAGCAGTATTTGTATACCTAAATTATTCTCTGAGAGAGTCATAAAATATTAAATGAACCACTACTGCCCCGATAAACTCTGCAATTTATGCAAACACACGAGTGACTGCTTCAAAAAGGGGGAAGGGGGCAGGGGAGGGGGGTGATTTAGGTCATCATCAACAGACCATCCATGAGGTCCAACTACGGTACTTTCCACGCACGGCCACTACTCTACATGCAGACAGACAAAATAATTATCAAATAATACACGAATAAATATACAATAATTAACTAAGTACAAAAAACACCTATATGCCATGCAGGCTGTACCACATTACACATACTGTACTAGGTCGCTTTACTAACACTGAACGGTTAAATTAACTGTTTTGTTTTTGTCTTCTGTTTTCCCACTTGTTTTGTTGCCAAGTCTTCTCATGCAGGAAACAATAGGGCAGCAGGAACAATAGACTCATTGTTGAGCAAAACCAGTCAACAACAAATATGTATATCTAAATATATCTATATATATCTATATATATCAATATATATCTATATATATACCTAGATACCTGGGACAAAAGACAGGCCAAAAAAAAAAAAAAAAGGTTGAAAGCATTTGGGTTTGTATCTGTTCTGCACAAGTTGAAAGAAATTGAAGACTACGAGGGAAGCGTTGCAGGAAACTCTTAGACAGTGTATCTTTCCCAGATAAAGCTTCCCTCTTTTTCCGGCTATTTTTAAGTCGACATTATGTGTTTCCATAATAAATAGGGACTAACCAATAATCGCACTTGCCCGAAAGTTACCTGTGCCAAACCTGATGGGCACGGTTCGAGTGAGATAAACGATTACTTGAGAGTATAATCAGTACTAGTCACCATCCTGATGGCGATGTTGCATGGAATTGACTGGATTTACACATTTAGATTATAATTTCCACCAGCACCCACTGATCAGCTGTTAGATGTACGGAGCTTAATGGGAGGTCCATGGGGGAGTCTTCACTTCTACGGAGGGACTGGGTCACAAAATGGTCAAGACCGGTCAGTGTTGGCATATGGTCGTGTTGCTGTCTGCATACAGTTGGGGTCGGTCTCCACATATGGTAGAGGTCAGTGTCCGCAAACAGTAGAGGTCAATGTCCGCATACGGTCGGGTCCAGGTCCGAATACAGTCGGGTCTAGGTCCGCATACAGTAGGGATCAGTGTCCGCATACTGTCTGGTTGGTGTCCACGTACGGTCGGGTCCAGGTCTGCATACAGTCTGTTGGGCATGACACTGCAACTAGCTCCTACTGACTCGCATTACTACCCACATAACTAATCGTAGAGCTCTACTCACAATCTGCATTTTTGATTGACTGTTTTTTCTTGGATGGTTTGGAGATGACCTTTATCCTCTGACTGTTGAATTCACCGATGTCGTCTCCGTTTCCGTAGAACATCTTCACCGTGAGGACAAAGTGTTTCCGTTTGTCCGAGTCTTTGATGTACAACGTCTTAGCCGCGCAATAATCCTGAGGAAGAAAAAAAAAAGAACGGGGGGATGTTGTGGATCCACTTGTAACGTAAAAACGACGAGATAAAAACAACTCAAAAAGGGGAATTGTCACAAACCCCCCCCCCCCCGCCCCCAAAAAAAACCCAGTCCTAAATATGGCAAAATACTGTCCAAGTACCTAACATAGAAAACTAAAATAAATTTACATGAGAAAGGCTAGTGGAGGTTCTCAACAACTGTGTTAACAACTGTGTTAAATTGTAAACCCGTTCAAACTGACTGAAAACATCAAACAGAAAGAAGACAATCGTAAGAGGAAGGATACAAAAATGGAAAGCAAGAGGGGAAGGATGTTAGACGTGATCTTTCGATGATCAAGCAGAGCTGAAAGCAAAACATACAATGAAGGCCGCAAATATACAAAGAACCTTGTCAAAGATCACAAGCCTACAGAAAGGACGAAGAGAATATAAATGTAATGAGAGACTGGAAAGACAACACTACACGTTTGTCATCTTCCTTTAATATGGAATAACTTGTCGTTCCCAAAACAGAAGAAAAGTCAATGAAAATAACAAAGAAGAGCCACATTTTGACATCGGAACATCCCAATTTGTATCGCAATTCGCTGAGCAAATTTGGAAGGAGAAGGTGAGGAGAAGGGGTCAAGGGGGGGGAGCGCAGTACTGAAGTATTACCAGTTGTTAGGCTAGGTAGACAGTTAAAGTGCAATAGTAGAGAGGAGCCAGGTAAAGAGAGGGAGAGCAGTCAATCAATAAAACATTAAATTACTTCCGGGTTGAGTTGGTGGTGATGGAAGGGTGGGGTTGGACGAAACGCTTTGGAGAGGATGCGATTAAGCGGGCCCACAAAGGGGGTAACACCACTGGCCTAATCGAGGCATAGGTTCCTACCACCACCCTCTCCTCGACATGCAACACGGTGTGAGTGACTGATGAATACTGACCTTGCCATCTAGGTTAAGCTGCTGTACTTCCTGTTCGCTCTGACCGATGCCCATGAACGCACAGACCTGCGAGCTCTCTTCCGTCTCGCCGCATTTCAGCATCTCCTCCTGTTTCTTCTTCCAACCTGGATCCAGCAGGTAGACGGAGGGAGGGGGGCAGAAAAACCTGAACGAGGAGGAGGAGAAGAAGAATCAAAAACACAATGTAGCGAAAAGATAAACCGTTTTGATTATGTGAGGGCCTCTCAGCGCTGTGGCATATAGTGGAGAGTGTGAAGGGTGTCGGCGTGAGTCTACATACAGTTTAACGAAAGTAGTTGCTTCAATGTCTCACAGGCTGCTGACTTTTAAATGCCCACTTTTCTTAAGTTCCTATGGGCACAATTCTTTGTTATCGATTGTAACACACATCTATATGTTTTCTGGTACCCGATGTTTAAGTTAAACGGTTGAGTACACAAACACGGTGCCACCACTTTCGTGCTAACAGATTGTAGCACATTCAACACAACAAAAGAGCAGCTTTCAAGTACCGCCATTTGGGCTTTTAATAAATAATCAATTTAACTTCAGAGGGTTCATAATCAACATTTCTTGCAGTCAGTACCCTCTCCTAGTTCCATAAACAATTGACCTTACCACACTCCCCCCTCCCCCCCCTCCACATGATGCTGGGGTGGGAATAATATCAGCATATAAAGCAACTGAGACAGTGTGCGAGAGCATCACATATCAATACATGTTACTCCTCAACATATATATGCTAAACGTGTTAAATCTGAGTTCAAAGGTCAAACCCAGTTCTGCATTGAAATTCAGTTCATTGCCTTAATGTGAGCACTGATCTTTTGTCTTGTTTGTGCATCTTTGACCATGATGACCATTTGAATGTTTGCACAGAGGGTACTTGCAGCTCCAGATTAAAAGCTGATAATATTCAATTAGTACACACAGTTTGCCTAGTTCTAACCGATGGATCATGTAATGAGAGGTGTGGATGTCATTAAGAGACTATTAATTAATCCTAATAACTACATGTATTGACATGTGGTCATCTGTACAGATCTCCTTCCCAGGGGAACTACAGCCGGAAATTCGCCAAACTGAGGCTTCGAGAACAATGACTATATTTAATGGTCATATGTACAGTGACATATATAAGTAGACAAGCCAACTAAAATCTGAGGTATCATGACCATTCAGAAAAGGTCAAAGGGCTGTTAATAAAGCCCTCACAATACTCCTCCCTCCCCCCCCCGAGTCACAACACCTAGAACAGCAGCCTTTTTGTGCCATCTCATTTCATCGTCCAATATTTTATCATCAAACCTATCCTGACAGCGTGGTGTTTTTCCCGAATTAAATTTCTCGATATCAACATTTACGCATGCATCTAGGCCAAAGGTCGTTGCTCCTCAAGCTCACTCACCCACCTCCCACCCCTGCTCCTCACTGGAGTCACCACACCTAGACTAGCCCCATTGGCCCATCTCATTACATTTCTTGACATGGCCTACCTCTTCTCTGAGCCGTAAGATTTCTGGGCCACCTTGGCGTGCTGCACTACGACTGTCTGGTGGCATTTTGTCTTCAAGTACTGCCTCATGGCTTCCCTGGACAAGGGCGTACATTTCCTGTGGCAGGATATGAAGAAAGAACATCAAAGCTGGATATATTTATATATTTATATATATATATATTTATATTCAATAGTGTATCTAACAACCTCACAGAACATTGGCACACATGACTAACAGGGCAACGTTTTTCGCATCGCATGAACTTTATAAACCTTCAAACGATATTTCAATATTGTGTATTATATTGATCTTCACTGTAGGTCTTGTCGCAACAAAGTAAATTGTTAGCTTGACTTCAAGAGAGTTGTGTTTCGGTTCCTAAAAGTTGTGCAAACTTCTGAAATTTTCAAAGAACCGCATTTTCCAAATCTGTTTAAAATCAAAATGTCGTTCACATTACAAGAAAATTGGCTGCATGGGCGGTCAAGAGCGACATCAGCCGGATCCTCACGTTAACCAATTAAGTGAGTCCAGAGCCTTATATACAGAGAGTTGCGACAACTCGGGTCCGGGAATTTTCGATCACGTGACCTCATGGCACCATTTTGGGGCCAACTAATTCTGGCGATCGACAACAACGTACGTTCGAGCAGTCAACATCTGCGCTGCCATCACAGAATGCCTGGCTGTTCAGCGTGGGGCTGTTCGAATCGTCCCGAAAATGGGTCAAAGCTGTTCAGATTCCCAACAAACCCAGATCGGAGGAAAACATGGGAGGCGAAAGTAAACAGGCTTCACTGGAAAGCGAACTCCAATCACAAACTTTGCGATGTGAGTACTTCACCTAGGCCTAGGCCTAGTACAATGAACTAAGATTCGTATCACTAGGCCTAGCCTAGTCCATAACCAGGACTGTGGGTTACACCACACAGTCCTTACAGCTATGTATGGTGCACTGTGCAGTGTACATACACACATAGTTAACAACACAGAAAACAGAGCATAAATTTCAGGCATGAAAATGGTCTATTTTTAACAAGTTCTGATCAAGAAAGTTGCGATGTTGGGATGAGATCTGTTATAAGGTGCATAAAAATATCTCTGCAAAGTTTAGTGAGTATATTCCTTAAATTGAAGGCTCCAGCGTGGCAAGACAAATCGGGGATCTACGAAGCACAGTGTGCAATACAAAGCACCAAGGGCTAGCCTAGCCCCCCAATGAAAAACTGCTTGGCTCCATTGAGTCATGAGCTTGTTTGGATTATTATTTATGAAAATTTGGGTGGCGATCTGGCAGACCATTGAAATGATTAATCATACTGCTTTGCACTTGATGATTTGAATTGAACTGGTCCAGAACTCCACTATCTTCTATGAAATAATATTGAAAAATTAGGTTACTAAAATATCACTGTAGGCTAGGTAAAAATATTTCCTAGAACATTGTGTCCTGTTAGAGGATAGCAGGTAAAAATAACAGAGTCAACTGGAAACCATAGGCCTAATTAGGCTCAGGAATCATGTTTGTCCATGTCATACATAGGTACGGTATACAGATCCTAATTCATATTCTTACAACCGGGCAGTTCCAAGCAAAAGAGGACATAACCCAGGAAATTCAATTTGACTGAGCCTAGGCCTAGCATTTTACCGTGGTTTGCGGGCAACTCCCCCCCCCGGCATTCCCCCCTCATAAAACGACTCTAATTTTCGACTTCTGACAACATATTTATGCTTCTGTTGGGGGGGGGGGTTGTCCGGGGGTGTTGTCTGGTCACGATTACCTCATCCATTAATAATAGAAGCCCATGCCTAGTAATAGAGGCACAATTGGTATTTTGAAGAATTTCTGACCTTTTGGATCCTATAGTATATAGATGCAGCTTTTTCAAGTTATTAGACATAAAATTCGTAGATAAAAGCCTGACTCTCATACAAAAATATTCTGAAGTAGATCTTTTCAAATTCCAGCAGCAGCTTAGTTCTCATAACGCTGAAATATCCTACTCACATATACCATATGTTTGCGATGTGAGTTCCAGATTAGTGTAAATTCCTTACAGCACCCAGTTTGGGTCATATTATGGTGGTAAAGTCCTGTCAGCTGCAATTTATTATTCGTATTTCATACATTTGAAATAAAATTAGGTCATACCCACATTGTGACAGTGGCTGAGTGAGAAATATTCAGCCTAGGCTTCTGTGATGAAGCCTTATGAACCTTCTTCCAACTGCCACGGTATAACACTTATAGAACTGCCCACCCCACCCCTCTTTTTCAAAACCAAGGTCAGAAGAGTAACTGCAGCAAATTTCATCTTCTATGACGTCTGTCACTGAGAATTTATTCTGACCGACCTGGCTGGTGGGTAGAGGCAACCCCCCTCCCCCCATGCCTGCCTAAATGTCATACTGTTCTGGGAGTGTTCCAATCTAAATGTACAGTATTCATAGCTATTTTGGGTAATGTGCAACTAAAAATCCCCCCCCCCCCCTCCACACTAGAACTACAGGTTAGTTTCCTGGTATATATATTAAAGTTGAGGGGCCTATCACTGAATAAAATTCAGCATCAATTTTTCCCTCCTACAGGCCCCCATCTGACTGATGCCAGCGTACTCCAGGAACCGACCACGTTCTCTGAACCTGGAGGAGAGGGAGGGATTAATTCATTTTTTTCCCGACGTGGCTGTTTATATCCGACCGACGAGACCAATTGTGATACCCGAAACAATCCCCCTCCCCTGCCCCACATGTCACCTTTAACCCTGGGCTCTAAATTTTGTGGGACTGGAACACAGACAAAATGTGATTGGTCCATTTAGTTACCATAGCAACCAATTTTCAAAGACCTAGCTTCATGATTCTGTGCACCATGTCAGTACCAGTCACATGTCCAAATATCAACTTCATCAGCCATTGCTAGCTCAAGTTACAGTTAATCCCAATTTTGACCAATCACAGGCTTTGTTTGGTTACCATGGCAACAATGGAAGAATGTACATTATTCCGCAACTGTGCAATATGTGTTACAATATGATATATAACCAGTCATAATACAATTTTACCGTACCAGAATATCAACTGTTGAATTTGGACTTCCAAATGTGCCAACCTCATCCCCTTGAACTTGAGCGCAGCCAATCCCTTCCCCCCCCCCTCCCGTTCGACACTCGACGCCCTACTTACACAGCCTCGGCGCATAAAAGCACCACAACATGAGCAGGCCAAAAATAAAACCCAGAATCCCGCTCACACTTCTACAATGCCATCGAAAAATTCCCCTATCCACCTGAATGCCCATTCCCACACATACTGTATGTTGCCCATTTGGCCCCAAAATGGCGCCCAAATTTAAGTTGTCGCAACTCTCTGTATATAAGGCTCTGAGTGAGTCCCTTGAGGAGCGCCCTCAACCACAATGTAATTTCTTTGGAATAATATGTAAGTCCTGTCCTTCTACAGGTTTAAGTGAAAGTGCAGACCGAACGTGATAAAAGGTACAGGGGCTTCGAACTATTGCAAATTTTACTCACTTGAGAGGCGGGGTGGTCCCATCCTCGGAGTTTGGCGGAGTATTTGGCAAATGATGGAGTGGAGATGAAGGGCACAGCGCTGGGCTGGGGGAGGTTTGTACAGGGCCGGTGGCTATGGGACTAATACTGGATGTGGTAGGGGTGATCCCCTGAATCAGGGAGCAGTGGTGGTCATCTGTAAGGGAGACCGGAATAACTGAACCATCTGCAAACGAGAGAGAGAACATGTTATACAGTAATCTTGGCGATTAAAGGTACATACAGTATGCAAAGTGGGTTGAGTCACTGTACACAGAATACTGTGACGGTGTATAGTACAGTACAGACTTACAGCTTTAATGCACAGAAAGGTTGACTTTACCAGAATATGTGCACAGTTAGTACTGTAATTATAATAATAATAATCATAATAATCATAATATGATAATAATCATAATAATTATAATAATAATAATGATAATGATGATGATAATAATGATGATAATAATAATAATAATAATAAGAATGATAATAATCATCATATATAATAACAATAATAAAAATCATAATAATATTAATAATACTAATATTGAGGATTTATAACGCGCAGACACATCCACCGATAACGGTGCTTAACAGTATTACCCCAGTGGTCAATGATAACCTGTCAAACATACAAGAGACAATCCCTCCAATGGCAGCAGCTAAACAGCACCCAACTGACAGTTTACCTCACAGGTCCCCATTTATACACCTGGGGTGAAGAGAGGCAATGGAGGTAATGTCCCTTGCCCTGTTGCCTAAGGATAAAATGTAATGATCTGGCCATGACTGGAACCTGCAAGCCTTACAACACAGTCCACTGCCATTACCACAAGGCTCTCAACAAGGTCATCCACTGGCATACAGTACAGTTCAACACTTGTACAATACTGTAGACATGCATTTATAAGACATAATGTGTGTATACAGCTGCTCATTGAGATGTTGGTATTGTCATGTATCGGTGCTACCAAGAGATCTGTCCATACAGTGTTGTTCTGGACACTACAGAAGGAGCATCGCTCGATGGTAAAGTATGTGCTGTACCAGTATTCAACACTGCCTACTGCCTTGTTCAGTTTCACTGTCTACTTGGGACCACAACGACTGCCAAGGAAATTATGAATACAGTACCTCAACCATGCAAACAGATAAATGCTACAAAACTGTCTAAACAGTGATTAAAAGTCTGTTTCAAGATTTTGAACTTCTGTATACAGTACATAGATACAGTATGTGGCCATTTCAGGTTACCGTGTCCTACTAGAGAACACTTTTTGAATCACAACCTTGTCAGTATATGACCCCTTTAAGTTTTTCTTTTCTTTTCAAACTTTTTGGCTTCTTAATTGAAAGTCATGATCTCCAGATATGATCTCTGTTATTGGTAACGATTGATGACTGCAAAATCTGGAAAAATTCATGGTTACAGACTTACAGTACTGCTACACACACTGTACTGGTGTGAATCATCATTTTGAATACAATGCAGGGCTTTGTCAAACGCTTAGAGAAAAGGTAATGACGTAAAATTATCCTATTGTAATTTATACGTTTACAGTATCTATTGATCGAAAAACTAAATAAACAAGTTTTTGGCCAGGTACTGTACTGTACATAATACACCTTGCAAGTACAATACAGTACAATTGAATGTAATTATGACTAAACGGTGCTGTCAAAGGTGGGCAACACACTAGTATGAAAAAGAATAGCCATACTAGTACTGCTCATGCATGTGTATGTACCAGCTATGCAGTTTTGTCAATTATGAATTAGGAAGGCTCTATTTATAACATGTAATGTCAGTTAAAGCAAAATAGCCATCTATTTCCAGGACTAGAGGTCATATCTTACTTCATTAACAGAGTAATTACTGTTACAGAAGATATTTTGTAGCTTGTTAGTGATGGCGGTTGGGTTTGCGTAGAGCTCTTACTGCACGGTAAGTCAAGAGTGCAGCAGGTCTGTGCATGCATGAAGCCAAACTAGCGGACCGAACTAACTGTACAGTACGTGTGTAGTGTTCATATTTTTGTGACGTAGCAAAGCCTAAGGTTCATATGGTTTCAAATAGTGTTTGCACGGGTTATCCGGGTACCCGCCCGACGTGACACTACCCGGTTCCTAATTTATTACCCGAATCCTAAGCAAAGTGTGATTTAAAAAAAAAAAAAAAAAATGGGCAAACCGACGGTTAGGCAGATTTCCCATTGACTTAGTATGGTGTTAGGCTTCAATGTGGTCGAAGATAACAGCAATAACGAAGGGGCCCGCTCGACGCAATACTCCCCGGTTCCGAATTTATTCCCCGAATCATACACAAAGTGTGATTGTTTAAAAAAAAAATGCAAACCGATGGTTAGGCTGATTTCCCATTGACTTAGTGTGTTGTTAGGCTACCATGTGTTCGAAGATAACAGCAATAACGAAAGTATTCCATGGATGTCTTATAACTGTGCACAACTCCAGCAAATAAACAGATGGTTAGGCTTAGCTAGATTTCTCATTGACTTAGTGTGGTGTTAGGCTACCATGTGGAAGAAATTATTATTTATTCATTCGTTTATTTCAAAGAAAGAAAGGCTGACAAGGAATTTTACGCGATGTTAATGGATTATAGACCGGATAACTAAAAAATAGTAATCGCAAGTGGCTTTTTACTAATCGTTTATTCCAAATGCGATCAAATTGCGCGAATCGCGCAATCTCGCGGCTAATGCGAACCCTGGACCTGCATAATAGATAGTAGTAGCATTCAAAACTGTTTAAGAGCTAAATTGGATATTTATGTTTGATCCAATACACGTGCACGAGCTAGCATAAGCAGCGGCGGCAGTGCGATATAAGTAGTATTGCTAATTATAATTAAATAATTAATTTATTAACAAGTTAATGAAAGAAACAGAAGCAAATAAAAAATTATTGAGGGAGGTTTTATACCTTATCTTACACCTACATATTTGAACATGAAAACATTGTCAGTAGAGAATATAATGCATTTATTACAGCATCCCATATGTAATTTCTTGAAAATCCTGATACACGAGGGTAAACAAATTTTTCCGGGTACCCGGATACCCGACGGGTAACGGCCCTCGGGTACCCGGTTCCCGATTTTTGGACTCGTGTAAACACTAGTTTCAAAGCTGATATATACTGTATAGTACTGTACTGTAGTAGAGTACAGTACTGTACTTACATACAGTACAGTACTATACAGTACTGTACAGTACTGTACAGTACTGTACAGTACTGTACTATAGTAGAATACAGTACTGTACTACAGTACAATACAGTACTGTACAGTACCGTACAGTACTGTACAGTACTATACAGTATTGTACAGTACAATACTGTACAGTAGAGTACTATACTGTATAAAGATACAGTATGTTTAAGTGCTATGTATGTACAACTGTACCCTATTTGAACCCTCTCAGATTACAGACTTACTCTCTTGGAATGAGAACTGAATTCCTACTATATACAGTAGTCAATACAAATTCCTACTAATGAACAGGAAATCATGCCAAGGGTCGCTACGTCCGAACATGTAGAACTGCTTCCATCATTAAGGCCACACTGTTCTGTATGTAGGTCAGGAAAGTTTAATACACTTGAAGCAAGCTGCATCTTTTGGAGTGGAATGAAAATGTATTCTACAGGTGTACTGACTGTATTGTACGGTAAGCTGTACACAGCTTTGCTGAAATTATTTATAAATTGTTTTAAAAATGCAAAAACAGCATAATTTAAAAATTATGCTGTGCAATGATTTCCATCAATATTTCTCACCAGAGCTATGAAATTATGAAACATAGTGAAGATCTAAATATTAAGGGGGTTGGGATGGGGGGAGGGGAGGGGGAAGTGAAAAAAACTCACATATACCTAACAGTAAAAGTACAAACTTTGTACACTTTGCATACACAGTACAGCCAGTACTGTGGTAACCACTGTACACAGTACATAGGTTTTTTGCACTACTGTGTACATTTAAGGAATGTGTTAACATTTGATCGAGTCTGGGTGTGAAGCCTAGTTGGGATGTCATTAACATCTGTAAAATCTCAGAAATGGAAAATTAACATTATTTAGAAGCTGTTCCGGGGCAAGGGGGGGGGGGGGGCCAATAATACCAGTACCGTACAGTACATGTAATAAAGTCTGTATGTTAAGATGGTGGCAGAGAAAATGCTTCTTTAAGTCTGAGCACAAGAGATCCATTATTGATTGTCTAGCATATTTAGGCACACTAGTACTCAATTCATTCTGGTCACTGATTCATTTAAGTTTGTAATCATTCAATAACCTTTTTTACAGCATGTATGCACATGTATAAAAACTTTTTTAACTGATTTAATTTTCTCCCAGCAAACTTCCTCTTCCTCTTTTGGTAAGATCTGACCAGATCTCCAAAAATTTGTGGACGAGCTCCTCTAAAGTACTGAGCTCCTTGTTTTGAAGCCAAGGGAAATTGGACACAGTTCACTCAACTTGCCAGAGAACTCTTAACTACCGTACAGTAGAACAGTATCATTCATTACGACTGTGGGAAAATCCATTTACCACAACAGAAAATCCAGCTGCTAGGCTGCCAAAATTTTCCCACGGTTCAAAGATCTTCCTGAAACAAGGCGCTGTAACAGAGCTTTTAAACAGGAACGGTTACTGTTTAAAGGTATTTTAGTGTATTTACCAGTTTCCTGATTAAAGTGACTGTTGCCCTTTGAATGGTTGTTTTTTTTCCCTGGTCTTTGTTTAAGTGGATGCAATTACAAGTCCTTCCGTTGCTAAGTTGCTAAGTTCATAAATCTTTTGAATGGCAATTTACAGAGTTGCAGTTCACTGCACAGAGGTAAACAGATCTACACAACTGCAGTGAAAATTATCATCTGAATAAAAGAAAATCGAGTGCTTTTGGAGTACGACACATCTAGAGTACTTCATGTAGTTGATCGTTGTCACTCCTACATTTATGATTAATTGACATGTGGATAGTAATTGGTGAATGTTTGGGTATAATAGTATTACTACTATACATCACACACTGTACTATTGGTACTGTATGTACAGCTAACTACCTGAACTGTACATGTATGTATTCATATTTATGTATGGACAATTCTGTTCTCTTGACAATGAAGCCTGAAATAATTTAGTGTTCAACTTTCTTCTCATTTTTTTGTCAGCAGTATCGAAGGCTGCCTATTTGTCAATCAAGTGTAGAATTAATTTTCCATAAAACTTACAGGCTCGGGGACTAAATTACAAGCGACCACACTTACTGTACCCTATAGGTCTCCATCTCTACAACTGTATACAGTATATGGTAGTTTCAGAAGGAAGAGTAAGAGGGCAGTATAACCAAGAGAAGTGTATACTGTACTGTACACAACGGTGTATAGATGTATATTAATACTGTACATGACAGTGTATAGATATACTGTACTGAACACGTCCGTGTACTGTAATTATGTACACGACGGTGTGTATACTGTACTGTAAACGAGGTGTGTAGATATATAAACTCTACTGTACATGACAGTGTATAGATGTATATATACTGTACTTTACATGACGGCATATATACTGTGTACAGCAGGATGTGGTGTAACATTTCGTGAAAACCTGTAACTGTTGTTTATAGAGGGGATGTAGTTCAGATCTACTGTATAATACCAATAAGCAAAGTAAGGTACACACTATTCTGCCAAAATGCCATGTAAAGACTTACCATGCATAAACACAGTACACCCCTCATCAAGTACAGCACTGCTACCATGGGTTGGATCTACAGTTACTAGTTAAGTTCCAACACCCAAAATGAGCGAGTTTTGAACGATAAAACACCGCAGGCATCAAATTAAATGAAACTCACCTAAGAGACCTCCGTGAACGGAGAGTTCTTGCGGAAGGAGGCTGGACAGGGGGTCTCCGTAGCTACGAGAATAGAACTGTGGGTCGAGAGCGCCGCGGCGAAAGTCTATCCCATTGCCGTGGTTACCGATGACATTGTTCCTGATATCTGCGGTACTAAGGGCGGATTCAACATGTCCATTCATACTGGTCTGAAAACCCGAATAAGAAATAGGGCTTCACACTCGTTCTCCTGTTCATGGCAAGACCGACATTGACCGATGAACTAATCCCAATGTACTGTAAACACAACGCAGATACCGAAAGTAAGTGGACAGGGTCAGAATCCGTCACCAGACTGGCCATCCACACACGGATCTGTACTAGCAATGCTCACTGGGTCCAGTGTACGAGCCCCGTAACTAAGAGGTAAGCCCCGTAACTAAGCGGTAAGTCCCGTAACTAATCGGTGGTTTCTGGCTGCTTCAGCAAAGCTGGTCACGATTCTCTACCTTCCATCTTGAATGTGCTGCGATATATATAGAAAGAAAACAGAAGCAAATTACATTAATGTTTACATACTGTACAGTAGACTGGGAATAAAGTATCCTGTATCCCATCACAACAAGCTACCGTACAGTACATCTACTGTACGTGCGAAACGGTCAAATTGATACAGTATATAAGTCAAAGATGGTCAAATTGATACAGTATATAAGTCCAAAGATGCATAAATGTGCAGTTGTTTACACAGGAACCATAGTATTCTACAGTACTACGAAACAGACATCAGGGCCTTTAGAAATACTATATACTATAATAATAATAAATGAGAATTATATAGCACCAAATCAGTAGACAATAAGTCACTGCTCAAGGCGCTTTACAAAGAAAGCAGATTAATTTACAAAAGAACAAGTGAAAAGATGGGTCTTAAGTAGACTTTTGAATGTAGGAAAGTTTAGAGCATACATGTTCGAATGTGATCTGGTAACTTGTTCCAGAGATAAGAGCCATAGTATTCTACAGTATGAAACAGACATCAGAGCCTTTAGAAATGCTATACATATATACACAAAATTTGAACACTCAACTTTGCATGAGTATACTGTAGTACAATAAGAATAGACTTTGCTTGTAACTAACTGCTCACTTTCCATAGTACAGTGTACTGTTCAAGCTGCCCTTTTTCCTTGGAGAGGAGGGGGGGGGGAGGGGTATACACTTGTGTTGAACATAGTAAACATTTGTCAAAGGTTATAGCTACTGTAGAGATGACCAAGTTTGTTGAAAATCAATTGAGAGATAACGAATCATAAACAAATCTGGCTCGGTTAGGTATACATGTATACAAAACGCATGCTGCTCAAGGCAAACTCTATATTACTGTAGGTAGTACTACTGTATACAGTAAACTAGTATCAAATTTCTAAATTTTCAGAAAAATGTCCACCTCTCCTAAGATCTTGACTGTTTCTTCTGAATTTGACTTTTAAGTTTATTGTCAGTTAATACGCTGGAACATTTGGTGGGTAGCCTGCTAAATTGATCTTTGACCTCAAGTCATCTGCCTGCCCCGGAAACTGCCAGGTTGACCTTATGAAGGTTTTGAAGTTACTAAGTGCTCATTGAACCCTCCCACAGTGACATTTATCTGGTTGGAGGACTTGAAAGTAGTTAGCTCAATCTGGGTATTCAAATTAGGGGTCATGACCCTTTCCATAATCACCTAAACACTTTCAGGGGTTGCCAAGTAACTTGGAAGAAGACAAAAAAAGGAAAACCATTTCCGATATATATGTGTGTAATTAAAAATGGTAAAATATCGATCATTGATAAAGTCTATGAAGTTGCAAACTATAAGACCATTAAATTGTAAAATTAAGGTCCCTTAATTATAGAAATTCTCAAAAGGGACGGGGAAGACAGGGGGTCCACCTCTCCCCCTATAGACCCCCTCCCCCAGGCCACAACATCTGCCACTGGAGGGTGGCCAAGATGATGAAGGTGAAAATGGGAGTCACCAAGCATTTAAAGTGTTTGAATACCCAGACATACATACTGTACATAAACCTCTAGGATAATATTGAGCATTACATTCAGCAGTGTATCTAAACAGTGTATCGACTATCCGTTACTTATTGAAAGGAATGGTTTAGTGAAAAATGGGATCCAATCCTTTCTGTTATATCATTTTTTGTCTTTGTATCGCCCTAAGCCTTGCCCTGTTATAAACTTTAGTTTCTGTGATAGAGTGGCACTTGAAATGTTGGCCCAACCTGCCAGAAAATCCGAATCTAACACTGACTTACGTCTAGACGTGACGTCAGTGAGGCACATTGGTCAGAATCTAAGCTTGGCCTTTTTACAATACAAGGAATCTGTACAGACTTCGCATACGGCTGTGAATACAAAAGATCTCACTCTAAGCTTGGCCTTGTTACAATACACAGGAACGTGTACAGACTTTCGCGTACGGCAGTGATTAAAAGATTGCTCAAACAACATATTATGAAGAAACCGAGTGAGCGAATTCTTGAACATTTTACCTCAAGAGATTGCTAACTTGCAACTTCATCGAGAAATTCCCATCTAAATCTCTTTTTTACTTTCAGAAATTTGATCTTTCCTTGCTACAGTGTAGCTTGCTAATGATAGCGTCCCCTGCAGCCCCCAAAATGAAGTGCCACGATGACGTCACAACACTCATCGATCTCCACTGTTCAAAATATATTAGATTCAGTTGGTGCGAGATTCAAACATTCACTTCTCCTGAATCATACGATGAAAAATCCCCGAACTAGGACGGTGGCGATGAAAAAAAAAATTAAGGAGTTTTTTTTTCATATACCCAATTGACTGCACACTAAAGAAATCCCTTTAAGGGGGCCCACAGTATATATAAAGAAGCTTTAAGCGGGTTATATACAGAGCAGTGTCATTTGACTCCAAATTCGATCCATTTCTATGCTATATCAGAGTCAACTGGCCTGCAGGGTACATTATAGACTCATTGAAATTTTAAACCTCCAATAAAGGGGCCTAACTGCTGTACACTGTCTGACAATTAACGACAGAGTTCGAAACCAGAACAGAAGACCTGGCGCGCCACGGAAATTTTGCTTGAAATTTAGGCCGAGAGAATTTACAAGCAGGTACTTCAACCCTGCACTAGAGACTGTTTGCCAGTCGAGAATCAATTTCCTGATGACAGGTACATAGGCAAACAGACGGACCTGAAAAGCACACCACAAGCTTACACACTGACAACTTCGACAAACAATACATGATGCTAGTCTTAACCTAACCAAATGATGCTGGAGACATCTTCAAAGCACCACCAGTCTGTGGTTAAGGCCATTCAGAGGCAACCGTCAGGGTTCAGGGTTTTTTTTTTCTTTTTTTTCTCTACACGTAGCCCTAGATCCGCTTATATCAGTACTGACTCAGATTGTAACCTACCGTAAACTTCCAAACAGACACAGGGAGGAGGCTGAATCTCAAAGGACATTTTTCATGTTCAAAAACCTGCAAACATTAACCAGATACTCTGTACTCAGTGTTTGATATCCAGGAGGTGAGGTGACAGTATCTTGAATTTCAGGTCCTTGATGCAGAAACTTCACCAAAAACTTTGAAAAACCAACAAGATTCCAGGAGATACCAGAAATTTTACCCTGGAATTATTAGTTGGTAAGCCTTGAGAAGATATGGTAGATTAGGAAGGGGGAAGGAAATACTGTAGACATTGCCCCTGAGGTACAGTAGGTCAGTGGGGTGGGGGAGGGGATAGGGGAGCACAGTGCCAAAATGTTACCAACTGACGAAGGGTGGGGTGAGGAGCAGAAGAGGGTTACCCACATGTGGAGACAACTTGCATGAAGATTTAACCATAAATTACACGCTGAAACAATTCGGGTGTGTGAATACTTTTGTTTCAACTGTAACATCTTGAATTAAGCTGTGTATCGTACTATGCAGATAATAATACACTGTACAGAAATCTCTCCATTTTGAGCAATAGTTGAGTAACATCTTGAAAATTAAAGATGTATATCGTACTATGCAGATAATTATGCACTGTACAGAAATATCTCCATTTTGAGCATTAGTTGAAGTAAAATCTTGAAATAAAGGTGTGTATCGTACTATGCAGATAATAATACTCTGTACAGAAATATCTCCATTTTGAACATTAGTTGAGTAACATCTTGAAATTAAAGCTGTGTTTCGTACTATGCAGATAATAATACACTGTACAGAAATCTCTCCATTTTGAGCATTAGTTGAGTAACATCTTTAAATTAAAGCTGTGTATCGTACTACAGTATACAGATAATAATACACTGAACATAAATCTCTCCATTTTCCTTTCCTGTTATTCTTTGAAAGTTTTGAAATTTTATTTGTAACTGAGCTGGGAAAGACGGCTTCATTGAAAGCTTGTTGACACAGATGGTGTGGGAGAAAAAAGATAAAAGTTGTTGGAAAACAAACACCTTATCCACAAGTTCTTTTACCAAGTAACCACTGGTAAATCAGTCATGAAGGGTTTTTTTTTTATCTATTTTTTTTATCTTATCTCTCTACCCAAACAGGGGTTTTTATCTTAATCAGTTCTCCAGATGTCTTGTCTCTCACTTTATTCTACTTTACTTACTTCCAAAAGGAAGAAGCCATAATTTTGTTTACATTATGACAGATGCTGCAGAGTTTGTTAATTACAGGATGGCAGCCACCCTTTTGTCTTACAAGCGAGAGAAGTTGGTACTTTGCTATCAACCTACAGTACTGTACATCACACTGTATTATCACACACACAAAAAAAATGGTTGATAAAACAATGAACTAAGTACATATAAAAACTAAAACAAAAACCTGTTAGCAACCTGCTTATATCCACTAAAGCGCCTGTGTAAGAGAATGTGTAAAAGTTGGCCTGATATTTTTCGATCCTAGCAGGATCTTCTTCAGAGGCTAAATGATAAGTAACAGTACAGTATCAGAAGGGACAAAAACACGCACACAGAATACAGACAGGTTAATGACCATGGTGAACACAAAAGAGAAAGATGTAAGGAGATTAGTAGACAAGGGATGGAGAGAAGAAAGAAAGAGACCAACATGGGAAGAGGAGAGGTAGGAGATAAACTGTTTATCTCCTACTGTACCTCTCCTCATCCCCTGTTGTTGCTTATTGACCTGTCTGTATTCTGTGCATGTATTTGTCCTTTTGAAGTGTTACTGTAACTTGTCATTTAGCCTCTGAAGAAGATCCTGCTAGGATCAAAACGTCAGGCAAACTAAGTATATTTAAAGCAGCTTTTTGGACTGACTTTTTGCTCTCTTTTGCTTTTATTTTTGTTTTGAGACTATTCCACATTAAATCAAACAACAATCATGTACAGCAGGGTCACACATGAACTCAACAGGTCAGTGAAAGGATACAGACAATTAATTATATGAAGTGCACTACGTAGAACTTAGCCTCAAACAGGTAACTGTTCGTACTGTAGAATGCCTTTTGGCAGCACAATGAATATGACATCACAGAATGCAACGAAAAATTATTTCACTCTGCTTGTGGCATAATAATGAAAATGACATCACAGAATGCTAAGAAAATTATTTCACCATTGATGTGTGGCATAATAATGATGATGACAACACAGACTGCAAAGTAAATTATTTCACCTCCTTACGGCATAATTGTGACTATGACATCACAGACTGGAAACTTGGAGAGTGAATTATTTCACCTACTTGTGGCATAATAATGACTATGACATCACAGACTGCAAAGCAAATTATTTCACCTCCTTGTCGCATAATAATGACTATGACATCACAGACTGCAAAGTAAATTATTTCACCTACTTGTCGCATAATAATGACTATGACATCACAGACTGCAAAGTAAATTATTTCACCTCCCTGTGGCATTATTATGACTATGACATCACAGGCTGTAAAGTAAATTAAATTTAACCTCCTTGAGGCATAATAATGACTATGACATCACAGACTGACAACTTGACAAACATCTCTTAATCAATATAACTTTTGGACCCAATTATATAGATATATCTCAAACCGTGAAGGGCTCCACTCAGTGGTGTAGCTATGGGGGGCGTGGTGGGTCGACAGCCCCCCATGAAAGCTTGTCGCCCCCCCCCAGTCGCCCCCCCACTGGGATTTTGGGTGTCGAAAAAAAAAATTACATGTGCGAAAAATATAACATTGGTCTGAATGGTCTCGAATCTCCATGATGACCACTCATGAACGACCCTTCGACCGCGGCTATAGTTGCTGAAAAACCAGATGTGACATAGCGCATGGGGAAGAAGTCTACAGTAGTCGCACTGTACTGAAAACGCATGTTAACGACCGTCGAATAATATAATTCCTGCTCTACAAGACTACAACACACATAATGTTTACTACTGAATCTGTGTGTTCGTCTGTTCCGGCAAACTTTGCCTTTGTCACTCTTTTTTAAAATATCCATAATCCCTAACATACAAATAAATACTAAAACAAACAGCCAATCAGTATCTTGTAACCAGTGCGCATTAACTGATCAAACAAGCTAGTGAACAATACTATACCCTTATAGAAAGATGGTTTCCAAGTACTTGAATGCCAAAGAAGATGTTAAAAGGTAAAAATGCTGACATCATACACATGTTTCTCACATCATTGCTCGCGTCATCGCCTCGATACCCTGTAAAATTTTCAATCGGGTTTTCACTTTTTCAAATTTTCAAGAAAGGAGACAACACTATCGCTGAGAACTACCGGCCAACAGTGGCGGAGCGTCCAAACAGTCAGGGGATCGGATGCCCCCTGACGGACTCAAATGGACTGCTGGCGCCCTTTTCAGCTTTTTAGCACTTTTTACTTATTTGCGAATATTGACTTTTTTTATTGCACTCTCATCTACCTATCGACATTTGTCACATTTTGTTGGTGTAGTTAACTGACAAAATGCTCTAACGTACGGCGGTATTTAATTTATCGGCACTTAATTCTGTTGTACGAAACTCTTTCTTAGAACTGTACGGGGTTTTCCATCTATTTTTTTCGAAAACATGGGCACTCACAAAGATACCACAGGGATTGTGATGAAGCGCATGTACTATCCCATATAAACTTCCGACTTGTCACACATATTTATTCTTCGTTTATCTGCAAATTAGCAAGGCCCGGAAAGGGTCATTTCCGGCGATCTAGGGAATATCTTTACTCAAAAAGATTCTGTACGCTCTGCGCCAACCTGTGGTGGCGCTCCGCTAAGATAGTGTCGAAAGCGCCCCTACAGGCCATTCTCGCCCCCTGACCAATACCCCTAGCTCCGCCACTGCCGGCCAATCAGTCTATCACCCTAGTAATATTTCAGACGCAATCTTTTACGTCAGTTTGACATATAGTTCAGTTTACTTAACTATTTGATGACCATATCAAAACATGGGATCTCAAAATAAAGATTGTTGAAGAAACTTTAGAGCAGCTTAGAAGGCCTGGGAAGTGTCATTTCCAACGATCTAGGAGGCCTATTTAGCTAAAAAAATTTGGTGCGCTGTGCGCCAACTCATGGTGGCGCGCCACTTAGATAGTAACAAGAAAATGGTCAAGCCCCCCCAGGAAATGTTCAAGCCCCCCCGGCGCCCCCCCCCACTGAAAAAATCCTGGCTACGCCACTGGCTCCACTCGGTCACAGCTCAATACTGATACGAAGCAAAATATTCCTCAATTATTTGGCCAAGTTGTTTATCACAAAGAATGCATTCGGATATAAAAAAGATAACGATTTGGTTTGCCTCTACAGTACTAAGTGTGTGTGCTAAATGGATGTCTTGAAAAATGGATCGGCCCGCTGCATTCAGCACAACATTATACAGTTGTGGTACCAACTCCCATTGAGTTGTACCCATAATGTGGAGTATGGAATATATCTGATCAGTCAAAATCTACGCAAAATCAGGCCGAAAATACCCACAAGACACATACAGGACACTTACAGCAAAAAGAATATGTGATGCTGATAACAAAGCCAACATTTTTTGATGAAATTCTGATAAAAGCTTGGGTCACCAAATAAAAAGAAAAAAGGGAGAGAGCTTGTTAAAAAAAAAACTATGGAAGTCCCTCTTCTGATCAAACTAAAATTATTTATGTACTTTAACAGCTTAAACTACTGGCGATCAATTTCAACCCAAAAAAGTAGAAATTTGTAAGTACACCAACATTAACTCTGCAAACTAGGCATCTTTTTGGACCCGATTCGTCACAGCATATACAGGGATTGCAAATGGAAAGGAAGGTATTGAAATGACTTTAAATATTTATTGAAAACATGAAAATGGATGGAGTTGCCAGCCAACTACCAACAAAATTCTATGTGACTTGAATTGCAGTCACTCTTTCTTGGATATTTTTGTTTTTCATTCTTCAGTTTGGCTGGCTAGCTGTACAGTACTTCCAATCCTAATTCCACATCCCTGGCCCTTGAAAATTGTCAATTGTTTAAAAAACTCTTAGAGTTAAGCAAAGCTTCACATTACTGTTAAAGGAGACAGGAATGCAACCACCATGTGAAATAGGTAACTGTCCCAAACAACTACCCCAATCATAAAAATACAAATCCATTTGGGAGATAGCACAGAATTTTTGTTTAAGTTCCTTCACAACGCAAGGCTGACTTGATCAAGTCATACATGACATCATTGAACCACATGTGCGATCTTTTTCTCTTTTTATTACGTTTACTTTCTTATATGGAGTTTGCAGATCCTGAATATAAGAAACAATTGAAGCTCTTTGCATGACCCATATGAGTAAACTGTTATTATCAGACCCTGGCGTTAGGCCATGGCTAGTCCTACTACTAAAATAACAACACATAGCCTAGCCTTGGTTAAGCCTTGTAACATAATAGTACACTACTGTACCATAGTAAACTTATCATGGTGAAAAACAGTTTTACTGCTACTGCTAGCGTGTATGGACACTTCTCGGTAGCTTACTTGGACGCTAACGCGTAGGCTTCATTAAACTATATGTTTTAACTTACAGGGTAAAGCCTATCCTAGGGTGAAGCCTAAAGAAGAGCATGACTAGCCTACACTAGGTTTGATCAATAATAATATATTTTTGCTTACTAGCCGTAACGTTAGACACAAGTTTCTAACCTCGAATTTCCCTTACAAACTACGGATAGGCGCCGATAAAAAATGCACAGAATCAGGGCGGATGTCCTAGGAAATAGGGATCAAAACCTCAAAGCGACCAAATTGTTGATAGCATAACTTTGGGCTACAAAACTAGGCCGCCTCGAAGGACAACGTCGAACTGGATACAGTAACGTTAGATCACACGGAGTCATTGTATTTGTAACATTGGTTGTACAGGTCTACACATGTTCACAATACAACACACATTGAAAAAAACTACGAAACAACGGCGACACGGTGGGCATTTAAAATTGTCTTTACAAGCGACAATTCGTTTCTGGATTGTCGTTTTACTGATCGAATTACCGTTTGACTTACCTGAATTAATTAAATATATCCATACACGTTGAAACACTGACTAATTTCAGTGGTTTGAGTTTCAAAATGTAAAAAATTCTGTGGCGTGTCCTGTATGAAAAGTCGGCCCTTTGAAGTACTTCAGTGTATGTGTGTGAACACACACCGAACCGTGGGAACTGAGTTATTCGTGGGAATATATCCAACATGTCTACAGCACTCACTCCCCGAACGGTTAGCCGGATACTTCATTTTGTTGCAATTTCCGTGACCGAAATTTCACATTCACAGAAGAGAAAACACTCGGTCGAAGCTTTTTGCGTAAACCTGTCAACCTCCTGGTTTCTCTTGGTACAAAAATGACAGAAAAACTGCAGTTTGCGTGCGATAATTCTGACGGAATGGACAATCTCTTCAACAGCCAATTTGCATAGAGTTTTCCCAGGCCAGGCAATGCAGGAGGTACGGGACTAGTCCATTAGCGCGAAAGGGAAATATTATTTATTTTCTTCCATCTACCTTTGGTAAACAAAGAAGGCTTACACAACACGATACTACCGTGAGGACAACGTGAGGTCAAATAGGAGCAAAAGAAAAGGGAAATTGCGTAGAACGTTTCTACCATGTCCAGGTATCCAGCCATATGTGCATTTCTTGATGGGAGACTCAATTGTAGACGTTGAAAACACCCTGTTGGCACAGTCTGTTTAATGCTACTAACACATAATCTCACTTGATGTTCTAATGACAAGGTACAAAACTGAAATTTTTTGTTGTTTATTTCCAGGGATTGTGAGGTGTACAAACAAAACTGACACCTAAGCTCCTCACACAAAGAGCACAAAGGAAAATCGAGATTTTTATTCATTGACAAACCCAAGAAGATGATGACCCTTTCATATCACTCTTCAAAACTGGGATGAGTTGTGCAAGCATTTGTTCAGGGTTCCATGCCTTTTTTTTCCCTTTTTTTTCTCTTTTTTTTTTGTAAATGACCTTTCACTTGTATGAATGACTTTCAAGGCCAAGGAAAGAATTTCAGGTATGGCTTGCGTGAATGCACTTGAAAGGATCTTTTCATAGCCTGTTTCCCCTGCATGAAAAATATAAAATAAAATAAAAACCAATTTTTTTTTTTTTTTTCTACAAGTGGATTGAATGTGCTATTCAAGAACAGATGATTTTCCAATTCGATTCAACATGTTGAAAAACAGGAAGTCTATATTGTGCCAGTTGAAGGCCGATGACAGGGTTCAGTCTTTTATGTCAAAACTTACACCACATTGAACAAATTTATCCGTAAAGCCTGGGGATTTGGGTCAAACCGTTTGCATACCGGCCGACGAGCTATAAGGGAGAGCTTCTCCCAAAGTGAAGCTTGGCTCTACCTCTCTGGAGTCCAGCCTTCCAAGTATCTGAGTTTACATAACCACTGGCCAGACATGCATTACACTGGATGGCCTCTAGGATAGGACAGTGTTGGAGAAGACCTGTGTTCTCTGACGTGAAATTTCATGGACATCCCGAGACCAAGGTGAGGTATTGTCATGATCACATGACTATGGTCCTGATCACAGGCCTGAGTCATGATCACAAACCATAGTTCTAATCACATGACTTAAGTTCTCCTGATCTCAAGACCCCTGTCCTAATCACACACCATAATCCTGATCACAGACCATATAGTTTAGATCACATGGCTTCTCCTGATCACGAGACCCCTGTCCTAATCACACACCGTAGTCCTGAATCCTGATCACATGACCATAGTCCTGATCACAGACCATAGTTTTGATCACATGACCAGTCCTAATCACATGACTTCTCCTGATCACGAGACCCCTGTCCTAATCACACACCGTACAGGTAGTCCTGATCACATTTAACATAGTCCTGATCACAGACCATAGTTTTGATCACATGACCAGTCCTAATCACATGACTTCTCCTGATCACTAGACCCCTGTCCTAATCACACACGTAGTCCTGATCACATAACCATAGTCCTGATCACAGATCACAGTTTTGATCACATGACGGGTCCTAATCACATGTCATCTCCTGATCACGAGACCCCTGTCCTTATCACACACCGTAGTCCTGATCACATGACCACAGTCCTGATCACATTACCACAGTCCAGATCACATTACATGCAATGCATTAATGTGTGACAAATTGTAAAATTATAGCATCATTTTGCATCTGACTCACTTAACTCGTAGAAAAATGCCCAAAGGGGAGAGAAAACCCCTCCCCCAAATAATCGGTGTTATATTTTTGCTCCCCAACACTCCCAAAAATATGCCTTTTGCCCCCTACAGTAGTTGCGCCTCCCACCAGGTTGCCTTGGCTAGTACTGTCACTGATAATGATCCACCAAAAATCAAAGCGGGCAAGAAGAAGATGAAAATCATGAAACATGCAAAGAAATGTAAAGTACGTTTCACAGTAATTTGGTTGGACGTGGTACGTGGTATTAATTCCTTTCTGGAATGGATGCCATGGTTGACAATTTGATAGGAACATAGTTGTTGTAAACACACCCCTTGGGGATCTCGATCTAGCTTAACTTAATTAGAGAATATCCTGACATTTGCCCAAATTTTAAATTTTATCAGGTTTAAATAAGTTGGAAAATAAAAGTTATCATCCAACCCAAAACAATAGAGACAATTGGAAAGGAAAACATGCAAATCTGATCATTATAATATAATATATGAGCAATTAATAATATGACTTAAATTAATTTATATTTCATAATTGTACGGAAATCCAAAGAAGGCATCCCATTGTTGCATTATCAGGAACAGAATTTCACAATTTGGACCACTTGCTGAAAACTTTGCGAGGGCTTGAAGATTCTACTGGCTTATACCAAGACAAAAAAAACCATATCAATTACTGTTTATAGATCTGTTACTGTCAATTACTGTATATAGAGATCAATTACTGTTTATAGAGATAGCCTATGATAGATCTGCATTCCCAATAATATTTGCTGATAATAAACTTTAATTCAGGGATTAATGATGTTTAGGTACTGAAAACATGCCAATTCTATGACGTAAAATTGTCATCCAACTTCTCATATGTTCATGTTAAATTTCTCCTGGCAGGAATATGCCGCTACATTATTTTTCTCCTACTGACGAATGGCAAAATTCGCTTGCTCTTTACAATATACAGTAGCTGGAATTTTGAGGCCTGGTTGTAAAATATATGCATGTATTGCTTGCGTTAATTGCATCGGTACCTAATCATAGCCCCAAACAGATAACCATCGACTGAAAATGTCACTGGGAAATTATTATCAAATTTTAAGCTAAGAAATGTTCTCTTGCAAAAGGATTCGAACAAGTGAGTCCCTCAAAGGTGGCCATCGTGACTTCCGGACACAAATGTGGTCTGAATCCCATTTTTTTAGCTAGAGATGAAAAATCTTTATCTGGATTGGAAATTTATTAGCCTGGATGAGAAATTGCTTATCTTTTCCTCGCAACATCAGAATTTTCATACTCTGTATGAATTTCCCCCCTCCTCTCCCTCACCCCTTCCGTTCTACTGCCCTGTCTACAGTAAATATGAAACACTAGAAGACATAATGTAGGCTGGTAGAAGATGTCCAGAGAAGGATGGTCGTCAAATGGTAGCGATACCGATGCTAAGGGTGTACGGTGCTAAGATGATTACCAGTTCACTCTGGGCACTGCGAAACGAGAGTGCTGATGTGATGACTTTTGAGGAGACAGGTAATTGAGGAAGTGGAAGTTAATAGTTCTTCGCTATTTCAAAATTAGCTTGAAAAGTGTTAACATTCAATTGTTTTCTTAAGTGTTAAACATGCAATTGTTTTATTAAGTGTTAACATTCAATTGTTTTCTCAAGTGTTAACATTCAATTGTTTTCTTAAGTGATAAACATCCAATTGTTTTCTTCAGTGTTAACATTCAATTGTTTTCTTAAGTGTTAACATTCAATTGTTTTCTCAAGTGTTAACATTCAATTGTTTTCTTAAGTGGTTAAACATTAATTGTTTTCTTCAGTGTTACCATTCAATTGTTTTCTTAAGTGTTAAACATGCAATTGTTTTATTAAGTGTTAACATTCAATTGTTTTCTCAAGTGTTAACATTCAATTGTTTTCTTAAGTGATAAACATCCAATTGTTTTCTTCAGTGTTAACATTCAATTGTTTTCTTAAGTAATAACATTCAATTGTTTTCTTCAGTGTGACCATTCAATTGTTTTCTTCAGTGTTACCATTCAATTGTTTTCTTCAGTGTTACCATTCAATTGTTTTCTTATGTGTTAACATTCAATTGTTTTCTGAAGTGTTAACATTCAATCGTTTTCTTAAGTGTTAACATTCAATTGTTTTCTTCAGTGTTAACATTCAATTGTTTTCTTCAGTGTTACCACGAAATTGTTTTCTCAAGTGTTAACATTCAATTGTTTTCTTAAGTGTTAACATTCAATTGTTCACTTACAATGCTGACAATACACATGATCTGTCTATATAGTCTTAAGGCATATATACAGTACTTACTTACCAACTACAACAACAACAACAATTTAACCTTGAGGACTCAAATCTGAGAGAGAAATATATAGCAAACACATTTTTAGCTCAAACTTATAAACAAGGTTGTCAGAGGTAACAAGTTTGTTTTTTGGTGTTGTTCTTTGCTATTTTGCTTTTGTATGATTGAAACAATACATCTGAATCAAATCGATGAATTATGTCAAGAAGGTGACATGGTGAATTTGGGCAGAAAATTTAGTTTTCTGTGTTGTTTAGACTGTTAATTAGAAGAAAACAAAAACAAAAACATTGCTTTCAATTTAGACTGTCTTGCTCTACCAATGTTTAAGTTTTTGGAATATGAGCACATTCGGAGGAACATAAACTAACATGGCTTGAGTACATCTAGTCCCACACACAGACCAAGCATCAAGCTATTGCAATTTAGAGAAACCCATAAATCCATCCCTCCCCTGCGACTCCCCATTGCCTACAGGCTATGGAAACATTACATACTGTATTATATATATTTATATGCAATCTACATCCAAAAGGCTGGTATTTGTCCCTTTGCACTCTCCAAAATGGGTGCCTCTCAGGTTCTGAGACCCACAATATTGGTTTTTTGCATAAGACTCTGCAAACTCTGTGAAGACTACGTCAGTAAATATTATCCATACATGTACACCTGTATGTATCAGTAAGTAACACAAACACACATACGCACGCACGCATGTACACACATGTACCCTCTCTGCTAGACAGTTAGACTACAAAGCATCAAGTAGTGCAACTCCCAAAAGTTGCCAAATTTCCAGGAGTTTAGAAACTTGTTGCCCGGACTGTACCATTCTCCCAGGGGTACAGACGAAATGCAAAACCTTTTTTACATGTCAAGCTAACAACAGGTCAAGTTCTGTTTAAAAATATGCCCTGTGGTGCCCTAAAGCTATTTGTCAGTACTGTCTTAGGAAAATACCAAATAAAACAGACTGGGTTGAACAGAATAGAAAAAGAAAGGGGGGGGGGGGGGGAACAGAGAGAGAGAGGTAAAATAAGAGAGAGTGTGTTTTGTTGAAATAGGAAGCATTGGAATTTGATGTCATGACAATATGCTTTGTTAAAAGTTTTGCCTTGTTTGGCCAGCCAATGATGGTATATCCCTAGATAAATTCATTTTTTAGAAGCAAGCTGGGGAGGGAAAAAAAAGGTTGCAGTGCTCACTTTACATCTGAAAAAAAAGGGAGAAGGAAGATCAAAAGTGATGGAAAAGGATGAAAAAATGTTATACTTTCCACATCAGAAATTATATATGGTGACCTGCCTTAGGCCCTGTGTTAGAAATAAGAGCACAATTTGCAGCTATAGGCTGTACTGCACAGTGTTACTGCTTGAAGTGAACGACTTGTTGTCTAAGGTCAGTGTTATAGCATCTAGGGCACACTGGCATGATAAGTGACATTTATAACACTTATCTCCATATGAGAGGCATGTAACATCTGTACCAACCCAAAAAATCGACATCGAAAAAAGGCACCAATACCACATGTGAGGTGGTGGGGGAAAGGGAAGGGGGAGGTTTTGAATTTTCACAGCAATGGTGGTTCCACCATGGAGGATAACCCCACCACCTCTGAACATTCGTCTGTTGCCTACCCCTCCCCCTCCCCGACAACCCCCATCTAAAACCTTGTCCGATTCCTGTTGTGGGATACCCATCTACCTACTGTTCACTATTTAGCCATTCAGTCACTGAGATCCCACACATGACCAACATCACAAATTGGAATTGAATAATTTTTGCATTTGGCACAGCTAGCTCATTCACTATCACTGTGCTTTAAATTTCATCACCGACTGGGCGTGAGATGTTGGTATTTAGAGCAAAACTCACACAATTGTAATAGATAATGTCTTGTGGTTCCTCAAAGTTCTATCATTTTCATAATTGATAATAGGCCTATATCTGTACCACAACTTGATTACAGAGGCTAATTCAATAAAAATTATTAAAAATAAATTTAAAAAAATATAAAAAAATAAATAAATGCAGTTTTCAAGTCCAAAAGGCTCTCCTGCAGCCAGTAGCTCCAAACCTTGAACCCTGTCGTTTTGTTTTCTTTAAAAAAACCAGACTATAACGGTAGTACACCCCCTCGGCCCCTCCACTCCAGCATTCCATAAATGTGTTGTACTTACTACACCCTTAAATGCCATACCCATTACCTTATGACAAGTCTTGTTCCAATGAATAAACACAGAGCTGAATGGTATATTTGCTAGAGACTTCAGTAGATGAGTGTCATTCATACATTTGTTTTTTTTCACTTCTTCCATAATACCATCGATCTGCTCGTTTTATTATCGTTTGTTCCATATTCACAGGTAAGATTTGTTTACATAATTTCATAGGACATTGGAACTCCTGTTATTTTTTATCAAGCTGGCCAAGTTTAAAAAAAAAAAAATACTGTTGATTAAAACTTCGCTCTAAAGACATCAATTTACTTTCAAAACACACAAGTCTGGATCTGCTAGTCGATCTGATCAGATTTGAGATTGCGATGGATCGGGGGAGTGGGGAGGCGGGGTGGGGCTAGAGTCAGACCAATGTTCAGTGGCGGTACCACAGCTAAGCTACCACCTGTGGCATCACCATGCCAACGTGACAATCACTGCTGTTCAAGTTATTGGGGGAGAGCATGGCCCACTGGCATGCCACAGGGGCACTTTGTGCATGTTCCCCTCCCCACATGTCACACCCTCTATAGTCAATATTGCCGTTTTTAAAGATACCATCCCTTTAAAAGGCCGGGTTTTGCATACTTCTGTGGACACTTCTTGGTGTCATCCCTTTTTCTCAATCGAGCCTGAGTTTCTGTAACAAGTTTGGCGACAAAAAGATACTACTAAGATATACTAAAATAATTAAAGGAGTTTATAACTCCTTTTGTAATATGTACCATTTCCATTTAATAATCCGCTCTATGATTTTCAGAGTGATCGCTTCAATACCAAAGTAAGGCACTTACTCTATACTTCTAAACAAATTTCTACATGTTACTTTCCCTTTACGTACCTTGGGTCTCTTTTAAATTCTTCTTGTTTTTTTCTCGAGTCTACAGTTAAACCTTTTAACAATTGTTTTTAACCCCCTGTCCACTTTAGGAGCTAGGCACGATATCCACACTTGCAATAACCTCTTAATATACATGTACATTTCTATAGTAGCACTATCTCTTTAACACTTCTAGACACAGAACTTAAATGTTACTATCCCTTTAACAAAGTAAGGCTCTTACACTATATGATATATATACCTCTAGAGACCAGTATCGAGGCCTTCTCATCGCTCCAGGCCCAACTATTGTTAGCTATTATTATTTCTTGTCTTGTGAGAGGGTAACAGCCCAGACCACTCTCTATTCATGACTGCCATCAAAGATGAGAAAATGGAAAAAGAGAAGAGGGAAAAAAAATATAATAATCATCAACAGCAATGAAAGCTTGAAAGGATTGCACTGCCAGTCCAAAAATTGCCTCTTCATTTTTTTTTTTTTTTTACATTCATATCCTTTATTTATGTAAATACTAAATTATGGGGATATGAGGTCAGAGGTCACTTAAGTTGTTAATAGACTATGGAGCGCAACCTTTTTATCATTTTATTCCCTATTCATTCAGTTTACAGTACTACACTACTAGTCCCCAACACTTAAAGCAATAGAGTATATTTCACGCTATAATATACTGAAGGATAAAAATACTTATATTAAGGACAACAAATTTCGTTGACATTCTTCAATATACATGAGACACTTGCAAAGGAACTGTTTGTGTAACTTTACAGTTCTCTCTCCAATAAAGTATTCTACAGTCATGATCTATCTTGACAAAAAATCAAGAAAAAACTGATTTTGTACAGTCTGTAGTTGAGTACTTAAGGTTTTATCCCTCTCTCCACCCAGGGGATAAATGGGTACCTGTGAGGTAACTTGTCATTGGACGCACATAGCAGTCTGGAGGGATTGTCTCTGGGCCAGGTTATTATTGACCAGGGCTAATATAACGTCTGTAAAAACTTTGAAACCTTGGTATAAAAGTGCTATGTACAGTAAATCGAATATTATTATCATTATTATTATACAATGTTTACAATATAGGCTGCAGTAAACCGTTCCCAATCAGGGATCCGATAGTGGGTCTGTGATCATTTATTTTTGGATTTATTACCCGGGGGAGGGAGGGGGGGGCAAAGCAATCTGCAGAAGGTCCATGAAAATATCCATGGGACCACTGTGAAGGTCAAAGTAGCCTGTTAATATTTGACTGATATACAGTATGCTAAAATTGATATAACCATAGTTTCAACCTATGGTCTGAAAACAGATCTTGTAAAATTCACTCTGTTAACTATAATGCAATGTGGACTCAGTCAAAACCCCTTTGTGAGGTTAACAAAAAAGCGATTTTGAGGGTTCGCCAAAACATTTTGAAGGAAAGAATAGAAATTGGGGTTATCTTGTGGAGGAACACAGTGGAAAAATTCCTGAACATTAATTATGTGAAAATTAAATTACAATATTAGTTGCAAAATACCACTACACCATATTGCAACTGACCACCCTTATATTCCTCTAAATTGCTACTTAGTAATAGTAATAATGCAAAACTTTTGTAATTTACCAAGTCAGTAGGTTCCTGCAGGTAGTTAGAGGAAAGTGCATTTGTAGGTTGGAGACAGGTAAGACAGGCGCAAAGTAAAAATTATACAAAAATTATCAATAGGGAGAGGGTTATCCCTAATTCCCCTAGCCACACCAACCGCCACTAGGGGTGTCACCACATCAGAGGAGGTAACAATTTGGGTCACCAAGCACGGGTCTACCGAATAGCTCATAGATCAACTCCATCTGTGTACAAAAATACACATATATGCTGAACTATGATCTTTGGCAAATTTCTCTGCTGTTTTCTTTTTTTCAATGAGACCATTCCAGGAAGTAAGACCTGCATACAATAAATCCATTAATTTTTCATGGATTTAGGCTTCATTTTTAAGACGGATGTGAGGATGCCCGCATACGATGTACTGTATAAATATTAGCATATTACATTATAAACAATTTCACAATTTTAATGAGTTATATAATTACTATACGGACTGTTTCTAGTAACTGCTTTTTTTTTTCACATCCTCCATTATTTATTTTTCTTCTTCTTTCTTTCCTCTCTGTCTTTATTAAGTCTAGATAATCTGCTATTTATAAATTTGGAAAGATAAACACAAGTTTGGGGAATAATTTAAGAAGTTACACTTATCATACCCTGTATATATACACTGTAACCACCTGCAGATATCTGCCACATTCCCACGATTAAGATCATGATACAGATAGCTGCATAAATATACAAAGGAAGTTCAAAACTTTCAGGTCTCCCAAGATCCAAATTTTGTTTATTCACACGGCATACAGTTTAGTCTCACATTAAGAGGTTATCTTCAGATAACATGTATAGTTTTTGTATACAGATATAGGGTCAATCCATGCCAAATCAACAGATTTTTGGGTCGATTCCACGTCGACCCTCTCAGAATCGGCTGAAATTGTCTTGCCATATGTCTCAAAGGATGAAATTGGGCAAAAAAACTTTGGAAAACTTTTTGGTTGCTAGGATACGGCCCCGCCTAGCAACCAAATCCAGATTGCATTTTAAGAGGCCTAAATTTGTGTCAAGTTTGGAGGCATCTTTTGCATAAATGTAAAGTATTTTATGTCTGATATTGCAGATATTGTGGAAGACATGTGACCAGTCTTCAAATTTAGCTAAGTTTGAGGAAAATTTACAGTCTCAATTTTTCGTAACAAGTAATTAAAATTGCAGAAAATGAGATAGGGGCCTTTTCTGGCCCTACTTTGAGTGTGTTCTATATTCACAAGCAAAGGCATGTTTGAGTTTTAATTTGCATAGATCTAGGATCCTTGTCCAGTGGTAGTTTTACGGGAAAAGTGCAAAAAAAAAGTCAAGCGGGTCGTACGTTTTACGAACAGCGCCCTCAAATTTAAGAAATCTCACTTCTGGCCCTAATTGGGGGTCCAATTTGGGCCTGTGGGTAAATTTAAATTTTTCTTTAAATACCATTTTTCAGGAGTGTATTGACCCTGTTTTTAAAAACTCAAGTGTATTTTGTGTTATCTACTCAAATTTACGACTCGAAAATTGCGAAAATCACTTGGTTCATGCATGAAAATGCTTGCACAAGCCAATTTGAGTAATTCAAATGACAACAACTTCTCAGCATTAGAATACAGGTGCTTAACAATTCAGAGGGTGGTTCACTAGCATAAGGACTACAAATAAACTGCATTTTCAGGGTCATACTGTATGCCCAATGATGCCTGTGAACAGCACCCTCAAAAATCACATTTTCCAATATTTTGGGCTATTTTGGGCATTTCAAGGTCAAATTTGGTCACAATTAAAAGGTTTTTTTTGTATTTTCAATACAAAACCAGGAAGATATGTATAGTTATGATGCAAAGAATGAGCTAAAACATCTATTTTATTAGTTATGGCACCTTATATTATTTTTTATTATTTTACTTATTTTATTTATAAGTAATGGCACCAACGACCCCCGTTTTGATACAATTACAATATGGCATGATAAACACAGGTCAGTCTACTGTACGTGGCAATACACACCTCCAACAAAAACAACAAGGGTCTTTTACTCAATATGATGCATCCACACACCAAGTATGAGAATTGAGAAGTACCCACAATCCCATCGTTAGATATCATATACAAAGAATTTTCAGAGTTTGACCTCTGACCTCAAATGAGATTGAAAAGTCTCACAAGCAACATGATCCTTGTACTCAATATGGCAAAGCCATATACCATGTATGGAAAATATCCATGATTTCTACCATGAGAAATCACATCCCACCTGCCCACCCCCAAAAAGGAAATGTTACAATGCTGTGGAATATGGTTGCTAATGTGAGGGTTAGCTCCGCTTCATTGGTACTATAAGCTTCTTGGTGATATGGGCTGGAAGCCATTAGCACACAAGGACAAGGACCATTGCAACCCAAATTTTCTCCTGAAAGCTGATGAAACCAGTGGCAGAGGGGGCGGATGCCCTCCTGACGGACTTACTGTAAATGGACTGATGGCGTCCCCCTTTTCAGCTTTTTACCACTTTTTACTTATTGGCGATTATTGACTTTTTTATTGCGCTCTCAAATACCTACTGACATTTGTCACACTTTGTTGGTGTAATATTCTGACAAATTGGCGATGACACCTATTTATTTTTCGTTTATCTGCAAATTAGCAAGGCCCGGAAAGGGTCATTTCCGGCGATCTAGGGAGTATCTCTACTCAAAAAATGTCTGTATGCTCCGCGCCAACCTGTGGTGGCGCTCCGCTTAGATAGTGTCGAAAGCGCCCCTACTGACCATTCTCGCCCCCCTGACCAATACCCCTAGCTCCGCCACTGGATGAAACCAGAACAGTGTAGCCCAGGCCTCCCCCCTCCCACCCCGCCTCAATGTGCAAAACGATTATCTTTGTGTTGTTCTGAGTTATTATGATACTAACATGATATTATCAACAGACAGAGTCTTGAAGACAGCAGCCGACTTGAGATCAATTCTTAATACATTTTGGCTGACTTTATCATTGATCATTATGTGATGCCTGTATATGTATGCACACTAAACTGCAATGGAGTACACATATAAGAGTCGAGAGGATTGAATGTGATTTCGACCCTTTTAGAAATGAGTTGGAGACACAGGGTGACTAACACTACAAGGGCTGCCACTGTAGTTTGTAGAAGTTAACAAGCATGTACATAGGTTACAGCTTATTTAGCGTTTCACCCCTATGGTGACCTTTGACATGGTCATCATACAGTAGGTGCGTGTCTTTGTCTGGTGAAAGTTTGTTGGTTAACACTTTGAGGTTGGTTATCTGTTCATTACATGAATTGGATCATATTTGGGTTGTTCTTGTTTTTTACCTGTGTTTGTATGTGTTGGAAGGTTCTGGACAAGATAAGGCACAACAAACACTTGTCATTCATATTTCATTGTTTTATGTTATGGTTTCAGCTTGTCTATATTCCTTTACAACGTAGGTTTCTCACAAATACTGAGTTTGGATCATGCTCTACCGGGCTAAAACTTTCACCTCTTCTACAGCTCAACGTCTCAATGGTCAATGGTTGGACTGGCGAGGATTAAAGACTCTGCAACTTTATTTTGTCGTGACTCGTGACGTAGTTTTCAAGACATCAGCTAGGTTACCATGGCAGGTAGGACATGTGACAGTTGAAGACATAACAGTCAGTATCCATTAGGAATGCACCGGATAACCGGTCCGGCCGGACTATCCGGCCGGATAGTGAGCAATTATCCGGTTCCGGTTCCGGCCGGATATTTTTCAAAATCTGGCCTGAATTATTCCTTAAAAAGGTGTTGGTATTAACTTAAATCAATGTAAACTATTTCCAAAAATTAATAAAAACATTCAAAGTAAGGAAAAATTAGGTTTAACATGTTTAATTTAATTTTCTCAATGGTTTGTCCCACTGTTTCTAAAGATCAACCAAAATAATACTCCTTGTTTCTTACTTCTACTTCTTATTAATGATTTTCTTTTGTGTAATGAAAAAAATCCGGTTCGGGCCGGATTTTATCCGGCCGGATTTCATGAACTATCCGGCAAAATCCGGTTCCGGCCGGATCCAAAAATTCGGATCCGGTGCATCCCTAGTTTCCATGCACAGAGTAGGGAAAGTGACAATTTGTTTTTGACTATATATGTGTGTGTGCAAGCTCAATGGAGCAATTAATTGTGCTACCTATGCAAACACTCAACAATTATGTTTGCTCATACAGGTAGGTGTCCTGCACTGCAAACCAAACCTACAGAATATTTCCCAAAGACAGCTCTCAAGTTTTTTGTCTTTTTTCGAACTAGCTAAATAGCGTGCAGCGTTAAAAGGTCGTGCAAATCAGGAGGGGTCATGTGACTTCTAGATTGTGCATGCGATTCCTCTGTTTCTAGAACCAAAGAGCAAATAAATATATGACTATATATATATATATATATATACATATATATATATATATATATATATATTTATATATATATATATGTATATATATATATATATATACGTATATATACATATATATCTCCCAAACAGTCAAAGTCAAATGATAATTTAAACGGTTTGAAACGTTTGTCCATCGGTTGGTTCGTAGCACAGATTGTTCAGCGTTCAAAGTTTAGGAGTTTTGTCCTTGGTTAAATGATATTTTACCTGTGTACATTAATCTGAGCACTAGTATATATTAAGACTTGCTCTTCTGTATAAAGCAATTTGGCAATTTTGCATATTTACTATGTGATACTGGATTAAAAAAAATGGTTCACCGTCTCCATTGTTGATCACAGAGTTAAATAAAGGAAGGGCAATTTGGGTTTTCATTCTCCTTAGTTGTCAAGTTAAAGGAACATCTGATCTGACCATGTAAATACATATATGTCACCAAAACAGAACTAGTATTGTTCGATACAGGTGGCAAAAGCCTACATTGGAATTTCGACCTTCCTTACCGGTTTCGAACCTCTGGACATACAATCAGCGTCCATGGCCTAGTGTTTATATGGGTGTCCGCATATAAAGCGGGAGGCCCGGGTTCGAATCCCGGTGGAGGCTGGAAGTTTTGTGACTGTTCTAGATTTTCCAACTCACTACAATTTCAATTATATATACGCTGTACCATTAAGTTACGTAAAGTTATCTGTACATGATGATGACAAGTTTTATAAGCCACCGACTTCGCCGGAATTTACACAAAACCTGCATTCCGCTAATATTCTATGGAGTTCACTGTTGACTGTACACACGACCTCCAATGACAATAGACATTCCAGCAACTGGTATCAGTGACAACACCCTATTGTCAGGATGAACACCCTTCTCTACCAACAGGTGTTAAAAGACATAAAGGAGTTTCAGTCACTTTAGGATCTAGTTACACCAAAACTTTGACAATTTACTCCAGTGGGTGGATTGGTTCATCTCTTTAAGAAATTAGAATTGTAAAAGAGGGCTCGCTGACTACATAGTGATTGGTTACTTACGTAGGATGGCACTTCTCACCCACTTTCCTCTTTATTTTACTCTCTTTTTTTTTTTTTTGGGGGGGGGGGGTTCTGTGTTTTTTTTTCTTTCTTTTTTTGGGAAAACTTCTCTTCATGTGTTAGTTCTGCAAGATTCGCCCTCTGGTATAATTGAAAAACAAAACAGCATTCCTACAGTAGAGGTGGAAAAAGGGAAGACTAAACAGCCCGTGACAGCTATAGCAGGTACCTTTACTTACCCTCTAGTGTACCCCTTCTTACCCTCTGTGTACCCCCTGCATTACCCTTATAGTGAGGTTCATGTGCACTATGACGAGAGCATCTGTCTACATGGATGTTTTATTGTAGCATGATGGGTCTAACGATGACACAGTTACAGTACTGTACAAATATTAAATATCACGAAAGTGATTCATACTTGATACAGTATTTGGTTTCTTGACTATGTAGATACATATTGCTGTCTGTTTAGGGAAAACATGGTGTTTTTCCATCTGATGATATTGGTTGCCTTGGGACAGTCTATACAGTAGCTATCTGTCGTCATATTTTTGCTTTTTTTTTCCAAAGAAAAAAGGAAGCTAATTAAATTTCTTCCATTTGAGCCAAACGCTCCATGGTACATGAATCTTTTCTGATATTAGGCTTATCCTGTATCCTGGGCGGGAATTATCCTATCTGGGTAGGCCTATCCTGTCTGGGCAGGAATATCCTGTTTGATGGGGGCCTATCCTGTCTGGGAAGGCCTATCTTGTTTGATGGGGGCCAATCCTGTTTGGGGGCCTATCCTGTCTGGGTAGGCCTATCCTGTCTGGGCTGGCATATCCTGTTTGATGGGGGCCAATCCTGTTTGGGGGCCTATCCTGTTTGGGTAGACCTATCCTGTCTGGGCAGGCATATCCTGTTTGATGGGGGCCAATCCTGTTTGGGGGCCTATCCTGTTTGGGTAGACCTATCCTGTCTGGGCAGGCATATCCTGTTTGATGGGGGCCAATCCTGTTTGGGGGCCTATCCTGTCTGGGTAGGCCTATCCTGTCTGGGCAGGCATATCCTGTTTGATGGGAGCCAATCCTGTTTGGAGGCCTATCCTGTTTGGGTAGACCTATCCTGTTTGATGGGGGCCTTTCCTGTCTGGGTAGGCATATCCTGTTTGGGTAGACCTATCCTGTTTGATGGGGGCCTATCCTGTCTGGGTAGGCCTATCCTGTCTGGGCAGGCATATCCTGTCTGGGCAGTCAGTAAATGATGCAAGTTTTTGTCCTCCCCGATTCGGACTTGATCAATATTTTTAGAACGTGCATGAGCTGGTGATTTTTAAGGGAGTGTAGCCAGATTGCCCTTAATTCTAAAAACATGGGCAACAATCCAAAATTGGACACAATGTATTAAAATGGTGGGGCTAACATTTTTTGCAAGGGAAATATACTTCCAAGTACAGTGTCTATATATATTAGATAAAGTTTACTTTAAACGTTTTTGTCAATTATCCATGTACGCATGCGACTCTACATACAAATCTTGTCAGATAATATGAATTTAAAATGGTAAGATTGAACAGTTACTGTACTACTGTACCATTATTTGACCATAACTTTAAGAATAAACTATATATTTATGTACAGTACTGGATGCATTTTTGTTAGAAATACATGATAAAGTCATGGCAAAATTTTAACTAGTCCGGCGGGTCCTGTCCTTCAGGCCGATCAAAGTTTTGCTTGGAAAATCAGCTTTGGTGGTCATCTGAGAGACAACTAATTGTTTGCATCAAATTCTGATTAATTTTGTAGCTAAAATACCATAAACAAGGGTAAAATGAGTATATTTTGGCACTGTAGTACCCTAAAATTGTCAACTTGGAAACAGTTGATGTTTGACAACCCCCCCCCCCCCCCACACAAAAACAAAATTACTGGCCCAAATTTGGTGTTCATCTCTCCAACAGTGTATATATATATTGTTTATTCTTTATTATTTTGCAACCAAAGTTGCTGATTTTGGACAACCAAAAAATTTCCTAAACTGAAAAGTTGCCATGTTAGTACATGTACAGTATAGTAAGATGGGGTAAAAAAAAACCACAGGGTAGTTGGGGTAAAAAAAAACCACCCCCCAACTACAAGTCGTGAGAAATAGAAAAACATTTTTGTATGGTGTATGTGAAAACCATGGTGCCCAAGTCAATTCTGACATACTTTATTGATTGTTACTATTCTTTTCCATCGGCGTACCGATACTTTTAGCGCCGATTTTTCCCATACTCTAAAAATAGCAAATATTTAAGTTCTGAACACTGTCCTTTAACTTTATCCTGCAAAAATATTAGAACTGATATAGAGGTTTTTGTTTCTTGGTTATGACAACAAGAGGTGTACCTACATGAATCAGTAATGTAATTACCCGCATGATCTGCCAGTTTTCTCGAATGACGTGGGTTTTTTTTACCCCAGGGTTTAGTGTCCGTTTGGGGTAAAAAAAGACCAGTCCTAATTTCCTCCCAAAATGGTTTATATTTATCACAGAATGTTAGAATTGCTATATGATTGACACAGGGAGTACATCTATGCTCCTCTAATTTCTACCAATATAATAATTTACATTTTTATAACTAACTGTTGCCTGTTCTTAACCTAAGTTATTTCTATGTTAGCCTAGTGGTATAGCCTAACACAATATATATCTGCTGTATATGGTTATCTTGTTATTTTTAGAGTCCTAAATTATTCTCTACCCTAAGTCCCAACCCCACAGCTGGATGTGATACTAATATATAGAATAAAACTCATAAAACATGGTCAATAATGTTTTAGGGGGTATTAAACAGTCTTGATAGAATCTTGCTTAGTCTCGGAAGGTGGGGTTTGTTTCCCGGAGTTTATCGTTTGGCAATAGGTTAATTCATGCAGAACTTGATTGAAAATGCCCAAATAAAGCTTTTCTAAAGTGTGCTGAAAATATTTCTGGTGGTTTTGCACATTTTCTTTGGTAGTATGTTGTTTTAACAGTGTGGACTTTTTTTACCCCAGCAGGGTTTTTTTTTACCCCAAAATTGACTAACATCCGGGGTAAAAAAAAACCACCCCTTTTCTGAAATTTCTCCTTTACTCATTGTGATTGAAATTTTTATTATGGCTATTTAGGAAGGTATTTCCACTTGTCAACTGACAATACTAAAATATCTACCTAAGCATCTACCTAACGAGATTTATGTTAAACTTTAAGGAAACGTTTTTTTTTTACCCCGTCTTACTATACCTGTCTCTGTGCATTATAGTTTGCAAATTCACCTGAAAAATACTAATTCTAAGGTACCAAATTGTATATACTGTAAAGTACAATATTATGAACATATTTGGAGTGTAATGCACCCAAATATAAACCACTCTTGTAAATTTACAAAAATAAAGCATTGAAAATCGACTCCTAGTACTAGTACTGTAATCCTAGAATATCAAATCAATTGGCTTTATTTGCCAGAAGGTGCCCTGTGTAATGTTCACCCTCCGTGCATGTATAGTATAAATATTTTATAATATTCCCCAGAATCTCTAGTGATGTGAACTTAGCAGGTGCGTGGAAGCGAAAATTAATGGATGGGAGGGATTTTACTTCCCCTCCCAAAATTGGGGTTTGCTAAAAGAACACAAACTACTGTATACTGTATCATAAGAATATCTAAACCAAATTCTGAGTTTAGGCACAACACCTTTACAATATATGCATTTTGATGACCTGGGAAATTGATGATGAGAGATTAAGGAATAACTTATAACTGATCTGCAATCTCCAGGGTCAAGGTGCCCCAATTCCCCTCAGACAGATGCACACTGGCCTCAGTGTCCTCTGTACCCAAGTCTATCAGACACCATAAATATTGGCTCACACCAACCCCTTCTTAATTTTTAAGATGGAACATTATGCAGTTATGCATGTATATCAATGTGTCCAGAACATGTCTAAAATACGCCTAGGCTGGCTAGGCATATAAAGGGCAGTGCTGCTCCTATACTTAAGTTACAATGTACTAGACTTGTCAATAATACCCATCAATTCAATACAGGCCTACGCTGTACTAAATTTTAATGACGGTGGTGGCGAAAGCAACATCACCTACTGTACATGCTACAGTACAGTCCTTAACTATATGCATGCATGTATGACACTTGTTAGGCACCAAAACAACTCTTAACGAACGTCACAAAAATTATTGTTGGAACTTACCAAATGTCAATGTTATCAATAATATGAATGATGTATATTATTGTTTTGGAATGGTGTTTTCACTGGATTGGTACAGGTCGAACGTTACATACAACCGGTTGTCTCACTGGCCTAGCGAGTCACCTGTTGCAAGTTTCCATTAATGTTAGTTCCACAGTTACAAGTTGTGCGTGAACAGTATGAAATACCCACACAATATGATAAGCATAAAGATAAATGTTCCTCTTCACCTGGTTTTCTTTAATTATTCACAATTGTACTACCAACGAACACTTTGATGCTGTCTTATTATATTTTCTCGGGTTTTACCACATTGTCAGACATGAACAAGTTCATAGTGTCTGGGAGTTTACATGACGTCATCATATAACAGATTGAAAATGTACAGGACTGGTATACGTAAAGCAGCACATCATATGTACCGGTGGCGCTAATACATGTTAGTGTATGGATAGGCTATTCCTTAGAAAATAATAATGGTAATACTTGCTAGCCTAACAAACTGCGGTCGTAAATTCTTTACCAAAGCGAACAACGTTGTAAGAGACAAGTTTACGATTTAGGCTAAATACTTAGAACCGGATTGTAAATTATTAAATGCTTTATCCTGTGGAAACATAGCGAGATAGAAACGCAAGTAAACATTTTTAGGCTTTCTTGTTTACAACCAACTCAGGCCCAGGCATAAAGTTACAGTTAATGTACATACACTGCAGCTGTAGCCTAACATTAATTTCGACCCAAGGTCGTCCTTGACTGTGGTCTAATTGGCTATAGGAGTAATGTAGTCTGACGTTTTACTTCAAAGTTGATAGCGTCCATAGGGCCACTAACCTATGCTACCAAGGTTCTCATGGTTAAGTCTACATTTTAGCGAGCGTTAACAATGTTACACAGTTACACTACAGTATCGTACAATTACAAAACAGACTAGGCCAAACTAGTGTAACATTAAGTTAAATAGCAAATGTACAGGGATAGACGATAGGGCTACCCCAGGATAAGGCTAATTTCTCAAATATGTCACTACTACACTAGTTCATTTCCTTACCACCAGTAGATAAAGTATACATACTCTAATATAAAGCAAAACAAAGTAAAAAACAAAACCAATTTCCATTGTGAACTGTGCAAAAGTCACCACTCAATTTGTAGAGACACACTCAAGAAGTGATCCCTACAAATTAAAAATTAATTTGAACAAATAATGTCCCTACTTTTTCAAATTTAATCAATTACTTTGCAGTCAGTTTCCCCTGTTCATGGTTTGCTAATTTGCAAATTGTGTTTCTTTTGTAAATTTAGGAATAATAAAAGTTACTCCACTTCAACACCAATGGAAGGGCTACCCCAGACATCTGATTCCACAGGCATAGTGGACCCAGAATCCTTAAAGGAAATCCAGCAAAGAGATGGGGAGGTGAATGAGACTCAGACAGAGTTAGACAGGAACGAGGAGAAAGGAGAGGCAGAGTGCAATAAAGACAATGTAATTACAAAAGAGGATAACACTAGGGGAGGTGAAGATGCTCAAACCACAGAGAAAGCCAGTACAGATCAGACAACAGATAATTCAGGCTCCACAGATAAAGCAGAGGATGGAAGAAATCAAAATGCTGTAGATAACGGCAACAGTTTACTCGCCCAGGCTCCTCTGGTTCATCCAGAAACATCATCAGGTGAGTTTAGTGTTTAGTTTATAGTGTATGATGTAGTATTTCTCAAGGGTTAGCAAGACTAGCAGAAGCCCATTTGAAACCCAATCCTTCTGTAGTTTGTGAATTTAGTACGAGCGCTCTCTGTTCGCTGAGAGTTCAGAGAGGTACCAGGCAGGTATGTAATTGTCGCATCCATTTTTTATTCCGGGGACCACAGTTTGACTTCTGGATTCGATGGACTATAGTACAGTACCTCAGCATCTGACCTCTTTTTCAAATAATGAGGGAGGTGAAGACACTCCCCCCTCCCCTCATTTAGGAATCTGAACTGAAGTGTACATACTGTAAATGAAGCGGTTACAAATGCAATGAAATTACACAACTCAACTCAAGTTTCCAATTAGCATATATCAGAACATCAAAATCCACAATCAACAAAAAAAGGCTCCACTACACTACATTGCAAAGGAAGCAATTTTGAAAATGTCATAAATGTAAATCTGGTTCCTGGTTTGGAATGGAATGGGAAGCTGATGATTGTTGTGGCCGACACACTTACACCTTCACCTTTGGTTTGATCAGGTTTGATGTTAGAAAGGAGCTCCAACACCCAGAAAACTCTTCAGTCTGAACTTGGTTTTAACACACGTAGACTCTTTAAGCACTGGCATTTTTGTAGCAAATGGTCCCAAAAAATATTTGAAATTCTAGGCCTGGGTTTGCAAGAAGCTGTGGGCAAGTCATTCTTGTTTTTTGATTGCTTCTCCATGTTTGACCTACAGTATAGGCTGTACAGGTAGTATGTAGTTGTCATATGCGTAGAATCCACCCGTGTCAATTTTTTTACCCAGCTGGAGAACCCTGTCTGTTACGGTCAGATGTCCAGTTTTGTTTAACGGATCAGAAAATTGATTTTCGTTTGTAAAATAAGTTTCAAAATTGTTTGGGATAGCATCATTTTATGTTACAGTGTTAGAGGACACAGGGGGGTCAACTGGGCAATAGCTACACATCTTGTCAGGGTTCTTTGTTGCAGCACCAGCTTTCCCCCCATCATCCTTATTTCAAGCCCCTCTTTAGTTTGCCTCAATCTTTGTTATCTGGAACTTTATGATAATCATAGAATGCATTTATGTCCAGTGTACATACATATATGTATGCAAGTATGTATGTATGTACATGTATGTATGTCTGTCTGCCTTGTCAGTCAGATATTTTAAATTTATACTACTTTTTCAACCACCCAGTGTTACTTTAGGACTGTTTACTTTCTCTCTAGCCACGGCTAGTCCTCGACACGACCAACCAGTTCAGGAATACCACCTCAAGTGGGTGGACTGGAACAATAGAAAGACACCCATCGTGACCCAGAACGAGAACGGACCTTGCCCACTGATAGCCATCTTGAACGTCCTACTCCTACGTGCGGTGATCGAAATCCCAGAAGGGGTGGAAATAGTCACAGCTACGCAACTTATCAACTACTTAGGCAATACTATACTGCAGAGGATTCCTGAGGTAAGCTTGTGTTCTGTTAATGTGCAAGTATTGAGTCTGATACATGTAAGGAGAGAAGCTTGATACTACAGTACAGTATAACAGCACTGAGGATTCCTGAGGAGTCTGACAACACATTGTAAGTAGAATATATACTTTATATATATTAGGAGAACATACTGCAGTATATCAGCATCGAGGATTCCTGAGGTAAGATTGTAACTCTTAATAAGAGTAGAGTCTGACATACACTGTAAGGAGATAGGTTGCTGGTACTACACTTGTGATTCCTGAGGAGTCTGACATAAATTGTAAGGAGAATATATACTGTACAGTACATACTAAATATATACTACCCTGTACATAAGGAGAACATCCTACAGTATATCAGCGTTCCCTCTCTGAACGTTGGAGGCTACCTGTAATTGGTTCCTTGTACCGGTTCATATACGGCACCCTGTGCGCTGACACTTTCAGATCTGGCATGGATACCAAGCTAACAGCTCAATCTTTAATTCTGTTACTTGAGCTGCGAGTCTTGTAAGATATATACTCCTTCTGATAAAAAGAGGCATTAGTTTTCTTTCTCCTGCTAATGCTGTCACTCTTCAGCTGTGGCTGTTGCATTGTGGTATCATTGTTACCAGCCAATTAAGTGTTTCCTATTATGGCGCTGGTTTGTATTGATCCTTTGTTCATTCATACTTAGTAAAGATTCCTAAATCCTATTGGTCCATTCAGGTCAGCTGACCGTGGTTAATCCTGTGAGTAACGCACGGTAAAATTACGGGGCATCACTTTAATAAATCTTTGGTTACATGTACCTGTAACCAAAAATGTTTTGTTTTATCATTTTTCCCCCACACAAATGGTAGTGTATGAATGAACGGGGTTAATCAACGGTCTAGCGTGCGTTACTCACATGATTAATGCACTCCAGGTGTTAATGCTATCGCTGGATGCACTCGGGCTCCGCCTTCGTGCATCGCTTGCATTATCCCCCGATCGTGCATTAATCCTGTGAGTAACGCACGCTAGACCGTTGATTAACCCCTTATTTAAAGTCCTTCCTTCCGATACCCAATATATATTATTAAAAGCATGCAAAGTATTGTTCGGTATACATTTGTCACTGCTAAAAACTGTAAGTGAATATTTCTTTTATTATTTATTTATACCACTTTGTTTAAACATCAACCTGTTATGGCCATAGTTTAGGGCCCACTTCGTGCTTTAAATGTCTCCATTGAACTCTATTTAACTTTTGTCAGTTACATCAATTGACCTTTGACCTCTATCAATCTAGACTGCTCAGGTTTTCCTTTCACCGCAGTAACGCTAGTATCTCCAGCAAAATAGTAAAAGGTTATTAAGGTAAAACATCCAGGCTAAGATGAAAATGAAACCTTAGCTACTTGAGCTGTAATAAACAAACATGGCACCCAACCTGGGACATTTAAGGTTTCATTTTGTCATTTGAGACATTAGGCAATCAAAATTCTGTAAATGGAAACATGGAAACATCTGCCACACAATTCTGAGAGGAGTGTCATTTGTCAAATGAAAGTAGTTCTTCCTTAGTCCGTAACATCTTTTCTGCTATTGTTCGGTTACTACTCAAAGGGAAGTAGGTTTTACCTTGGTACATTGTCGAAGCCCCCATAGGTGTAAATAAATCATAGATCTGCTCCCCTACCCATTGTCTGAAACAACCTTTTCACGCAATATTTATTTTCAGAGATAAAAAAAAAAGAGTAATCGACGAAAACGAAAGACAGTGGCTGAAAACATTTCGTTATATTGCATTCTCTTTTGTCCGTCCCTCTCAGGACGCGACGGAAGCGGTCAGGAAGAATTTTGAGAAGAACATGAGCGACGCTATGGAAATAGTTTCCAAACTCCAGACGGGTCTCGACGTAAATGTAAGATTCACAGGGTAAGTCAAATTTGGGGTGCCACGGTTAAAATGTTTTGGGGTGGGGGAGGGGTGGGGGTGGTATTCAGAAATAAATGTATATGTATGGTTGGCTGTCTCGTTACTGAGTTTTCTTACATTCAATTAAGTTTGCTGAGGCTAGGAAGGCTGTGTTCGATGTAGGATTTGAGTATGTTGAATGGAGTGGGGAAGGCATTTGGAGTGGGGAAGGGAAGGGGTAGGGGAGGAAAGGGATGGGGAGGAAATGGGGGATGGGTTGTGATTGACTGATCTGGGAAAGTTAGAGATGCAGGTAAGGTGGAATGGAGAGTGTAAGGAAGCAGGTGTAAACATATTGAATAAAAAGAATTGAAAGAATGCACTAATGTGTTTTAATGAAATGTGATTGCAAAGAATGAAATGTATACAATGCTTCCACCCCCCCCCTTCTTAATCATCTCCTAATTTTTCACGCTTAACAAATCTGTGATATGAGTTGAATGTTACCAATCTGTCATGCAGAAAGCTATTTTACAGTACTGCAAGCTTGTACTGTAACACTGCATCATAACAGAGAAGAGATACATTGTACAGCTCTCCCACCAGTGGCATGAGCAGGATCTCAAAAGGATGGGACGTGGGGGTTTATTTATTTATTTATTTATTTATTTATTTATTTATTTATTTATTTATTTATTTATTTATTTATTTATTTATTTATTTATTTATTTATTTATTTATTGATTGATTGATTGATTGATTGATTGATTGATTGATTGATTGATTGATTTATTGATTTATTTATTGATTGATTGATTGATTGATTGATTGATTGATTGATTGATTGATTGATTGATTGATTGATTTATTTATTTATTTATGTATTTATTTATGTATTTATTTATTTATTTATTTATTTATGTATTTATTTATTTATTTATTTATTTATTTATTTTTATAAAAATTTACTTTCTGTGGTCTTTTTTGCAGGGTTGGGGATTTTGAATATACCCAAGAGTGCCTGATATTTGATCTCGTAAATATTAGTCTTTACCACGGCTGGCTCTACGATCCACAGAACACAGAGTTAATATCAGCAGTAGGCACTTGCAGTTATAACCAACTGGTGGAGAAGATTATAGAAAGTAAAAACTCAGAGGAAGGCTTGGAGCTACATCAAGGTAAAAAAAAAAATTCCCACCAAAAAATATGTCCAATTAATTGGATAGTTCGCTTTCACATACATTATATTTGATATTTTTTCAGTTTAATCATTTAATCGTTTAATTCTGTTCAAATTTTGTAGGTAAAGTAACATATAAATTCTGCACGTTTTTCATTTATCCATTACTTACGGTCCTTGTACAGTCAACGACATGCTGAAAAGAAGAAAAAAGCAGTGAATTTAGTCCTGGAAATTCTGGCTGTTACTTCCAAGACATTTTTGCATATATATAATAAATACTAGAGCAAAATCCTTGCAGTAGTTTTATGAATATTGATTTTCATAAATCTGCAGACCTTTCCAATATTTAGTTACTACAAATCGACTACAATTTCTTGTGGTACCTCTAAATATTGGGAAACTGCAGTATTCCAATATTCCTGTTTATCTCCTTAGGCTTAGTCGCAGAAAACTTTCTGCAGACGTCGGCCGCTCAACTGACTTACCACGGCCTGTGTGAACTAAATTCTACCATCGAAAACAACCAGCTCTGTGTTCTATTCCGAAATAACCACTTCAGTACACTCTGTAAGCACGACGTAAGTAAAACCGTTACCTTTTGTATGGTGTCATTGTGCCAAGTCAGTTTGGGGTAACGTCTGTTTTTTTTTTGGTTCATTTCATAAAAAGTTGAACTTGCTCTGTAAGCAGAATGTAAAGTACAATTTTATTAGGTAAATGTGGTCGGTAGCGTTCTGTGATTTATGCCATATATGTCAGTGGTGAGCACACTGTATGTATAGCCGTAACCTCAGTAAGGTTGTGATTTACTTTTAGACAGGTCTGGTTAGTTCTATATACTTTTACACAAAACAGTCACTTCAGTAGCCTCTGTATTAAGCACACTGTATGTTTAGTCGTTTCCTCAGTGAGGTTGTGATTTACTTTTAGACAGGTCTGGTTAGTTCTATATACTTTTACACATAACAGTCACTTCAGTAGCCTCTGTATTAAGCACATTGTATGTATAGCCGTTTCCTCAGTAAGGTTGTGATTTACTTTTAGACAGGTCTGGTTAGTTCTATATACTTGAACACATAACAGTCACTTCAGTAGCCTCTGTATTAAGCACATTGTATGTATAGCCGTTTCCTCAGTGAGGTTGTGATTTAAATTTAGACAGGTCTTGTTAGTTCTATATACTTTTACACAAAACAGTCACTTCAGTAGCCTCTGTATTAAGCACACTGTATGTATAGCCGTTTCCTCAGTGAGGTTGTGATTTACTTTTAGACAGGTCTGGTCAGTTCTATATACTTTAACACATAACAGTCACTTCAGTAGCCTCTGTATTAAGCACACTGTATGTATAGCCGTTTCCTCAGTAAGGTTGTGATTTACTTTTAGACAGGTCTGGTCAGTTCTATATACTTTAACACATAACAGTCACTTCAGTAGCCTCTGTATTAAGCACACTGTATGTATAGCCGTTTCCTCAGTAAGGTTGTGATTTACTTTTAGACAGGTCTGGTTAGTTCTATATACTTTAACACATAACAGTCACTTCAGTAGCCTCTGTATTAAGCACATTGTATGTATAGCCGTTTCCTCAGTAAGGTTGTGATTTACTTTTAGACAGGTCTGGTTAGTTCTATATACTTTAACACATAACAGTCACTTCAGTAGCCTCTGTATTAAGCACATTGTATGTATAGCCATTTCCTCAGTGAGGTTGTGATTTACTTTAAGACAGGTCTGGTTAGTTCTATATACTTAAACACATAACAGTCACTTCAATAGCCTCTGTATTGAGCACACTGTATGTATAGCTGTTTCCTCAGTAAGGTTGTGATTTACCTTTTAGACAGGTCTGGTTAGTTCTATACTTTAACACATAACAGTCACTTCAGTAGCCTCTGTATTAAGCACACTGTATGTATAGCCGTTTCCTCAGTAAGGTTGTGATTTACTTTTAGACAGGTCTTGTTAGTTCTATATACTTTAACACATAACAGTCACTTCAGTAGCCTCTGTATTAAGCACACTGTATGTATAGCCGTTTCCTCAGTGAGGTTGTGATTTACTTTTAGACAGGTCTGGTCAGTTCTATATACTTTAACACATAACAGTCACTTCAGTAGCCTCTGTATTAAGCACACTGTATGTATAGCCGTTTCCTCAGTGAGGTTGTGATTTACTTTTAGACAGGTCTGGTTAGTTCTATATACTTTAACACATAACAGTCACTTCAGTAGCCTCTGTATTAAGCACACTGTATGTATAGCCGTTTCCTCAGTGAGGTTGTGATTTACTTTTAGACAGGTCTGGTCAGTTCTATATACTTGAACACATAACAGTCACTTCAGTAGCCTCTGTATTAAGCACACTGTATGTATAGCCGTTTCCTCAGTGAGGTTGTGATTTACTTTTAGACAGGTCTGGTTAGTTCTATATACTTTAACACATAACAGTCACTTCAGTAGCCTCTGTATTAAGCACACTGTATGTATAGCCGTTTCCTCAGTGAGGTTGTGATTTACTTTTAGACAGGTCTGGTCAGTTCTATATACTTGAACACATAACAGTCACTTCAGTAGCCTCTGTATTAAGCACACTGTATGTATAGCCGTTTCCTCAGTGAGGTTGTGATTTACTTTTAGACAGGTCTGGTCAGTTCTATATACTTGAACACATAACAGTCACTTCAGTAGCCTCTGTATTAAGCACACTGTATGTATAGCCGTTTCCTCAGTGAGGTTGTGATTTACTTTTAGACAGGTCTGGTTAGTTCTATATACTTTAACACATAACAGTCACTTCAGTAGCCTCTGTATTAAGCACACTGTATGTATAGCCGTTTCCTCAGTGAGGTTGTGATTTACTTTTAGACAGGTCTGGTCAGTTCTATATACTTGAACACATAACAGTCACTTCAGTAGCCTCTGTATTAAGCACACTGTATGTATAGCCGTTTCCTCAGTGAGGTTGTGATTTACTTTTAGACAGGTCTGGTTAGTTCTATATACTTTAACACATAACAGTCACTTCAGTAGCCTCTGTATTAAGCACACTGTATGTATAGCCGTTTCCTCAGTGAGGTTGTGATTTACTTTTAGACAGGTCTGGTTAGTTCTATATACTTTAACACATAACAGTCACTTCAGTAGCCTCTGTATTAAGCACACTGTATGTATAGCCGTTTCCTCAGTGAGGTTGTGATTTACTTTTAGACAGGTCTGGTTAGTTCTATATACTTTAACACATAACAGTCACTTCAGTAGCCTCTGTATTAAGCACACTGTATGTATAGCCGTTTCCTCAGTGAGGTTGTGATTTACTTTTAGACAGGTCTGGTCAGTTCTATATACTTGAACACATAACAGTCACTTCAGTAGCCTCTGTATTAAGCACACTGTATGTATAGCCGTTTCCTCAGTGAGGTTGTGATTTACTTTTAGACAGGTCTGGTTAGTTCTATATACTTTAACACATAACAGTCACTTCAGTAGCCTCTGTATTAAGCACACTGTATGTATAGCCGTTTCCTCAGTGAGGTTGTGATTTACTTTTAGACAGGTCTGGTTAGTTCTATATACTTTAACACATACAGTCACTTCAGTAGCCTCTGTATTAAGCCCACTGTATGTATAGCCGTTTCCTCAGTGAGGTTGTGATTTACTTTTAGACAGGTCTGGTTAGTTCTATATACTTCAGCTCACTACACACTGTAGACACAATGTACGTACAGTAATAGCTATGTCCTTTGATGTGATTACGTAAACTCCAAAATTACATGAATGTGTTCTGCTTCACCTGGTATTCATCACTTCACTGTTAAGCACATGTTTAAAAGTCGTTTTCCCTAAGGTACAAAGTGATTACCTACTTTCCATCACAAATTAAGTTCATGTACAGTTCTAGACCATGTAAAGCATACTTTGTAAGTATGTACGAATTTGTTTGAATGATGCATTTTGGGAATGTTGATCGTTAACAGTGAGTGAAGGATGACATTGGGTTAATTGTGAGGACAATGATAGACACAAATTAATGTTTATCAATTAGTTCAGACAAAAATTTATAGCTACTGCTAAATGTGCTAAATGTGATTTGAGTAAACTGTCAAATAGCTCCTCTCCCCTCCACCCACACCCTGCCCCAACAGTCAACACCCCCCCCCCCCTTGTTGTCTTTCTGTCCCTATCAAATGCTGCACGGTCATCACTTCACAAACTGGAAGAGAATTTCTACAGCACTTCTGGTCTAAGAAGTACCAGAATACTTTCGTTTTGCTGGCTCGGGGTGTGTGTTCACCCAGTTTGGATAATTGTTTATATACTGTGCTATGATAGCATGCCACAAAGCACTCATACTGACAGCATCAACAGTATGAATAACATGTTTGTAATATATCAAGGCTAGGAACTGTTGAGACTGTCAGTACCAGCCAGTGCTTTGGTAACATGCTTCAAAGCACTCGTACTGACAGCATGAACAGTATGAATAACATGTTTCTATTACATCAAGGCTAGGAACTGCTCATACTGTCAGTACCAGTGCTTTGAAGCATGGTATGATTGTACAGTGTAGAGTGGTATTAGCACTGCAAAAGTATCCCGACTGGTTTGTGTGTAACATCTCAATCCCTGTTGGACATGCAGACAGGGTCTTGCATGTAACCCGGGGATTTCCCTTAAAAATATCAGCCATGTCTGATCCAAGACTCTTTCTTTTATTGCATTACTTGTTTCTCTTTTCAGGATGTATTGTATATCTTAGTGACAGATCAAGGCTTCCTGACTGCTTCTAATGTCGTCTGGGAATCACTTAGCAACGTAGAGGGCGACAGTCTCTTTTACGATGGGGCCTTCCAGCGATGTCTGCCAAATATCAAACCAGTTCTAGATGCAGCTTCACCGATGAGTATGGAACAGCAGATTGATTCAGAGTGAGTCTAGGCCTCAGTTTAACTGTCTCCTTTCCTAGCTTTGTTTTCTTTTCATTTTGTCTTTGATTTTGTTCTTTAAATCTTTCTTTTCTTTTTGTGTTTAATTTTCGTTCTTTAAATCTCGTTTACTCATTGGTCACAAATGTTTTACAAAGCTTGTGAGCATATTACTGTATGAAACTTAGAAATGGCCTGACATTATGGTCTTATCAGGATCCCCTCAGGCAGACTAAAATAGAAATAGAGAATACAACATAAATGAATAATCTCTATGTGGTTGTACTGACAGTCACCAATCGCAGAAGCCCCAACCCATAGAAAAGCAGAATTCACTTTTTTCTTCATCGCATGGCACAGATTAAATAATAGTATTACCTTTCTTTAAAGCACCGCTTCCTGCATTGAATTTTGAAATGTCTGCCACGCCATAATTCCAATACAGTGCAGCTCTGCTTTAAACTTCAATTTTAAAAAAGAATTATGAATGAAGCAGCTTGGACCCTTTAATTCAGCACGGGTGGTCGTGCTTGAACTTTCCCCCGTGTCTTTTTTTGTCTTTTCTAGTTTTGTCGGTGTTTGCTTTTAGAACTTATCGAGAGTTGACAACTGTTTCCTTGATTCTTGTAATTGAAAGCGGAAAAAAAAGCCTTCAAGTATTACCATCTTCATGCCGCGAAAGTGTCCATTAGCTATAGGTTGCATCCAAAAACCTGCCGTTTGTACTGAAAGGCAGGTTTTTTCCAGTTGGTAAGCTGAGTGATCAGTCCCATCTTGTCGCACCTTAGTTGAGCTGCCTTTATTCGTCTATTATGCAACTCATCACACAGCTAGTAGTCAAATCACTATCAGATCAAGGCAGACATGGCAAGGTGTGAACAAATCAACTCTTCCACACTCACCAGTCTGTTTGCAGGAGAGATAAAGTTTCAGTAAGTTGAGGTCAAGAGAGTTGAAGAATGCAACCTATTGTTAATGGACTAATTCTTGTCATGTTCCTTTCTTTTACTCACCCTCTCTCCATCTCTCTCTTCATCTCTCATTAAATTACTTTTTTCAGTTTTCTGGTAGCATTGTCCATGCAGGAAGACCAACCCTCATCAAAGAGCCAGGCACCTCCTCAAGTAGAGCCATCTGATGACACAAACCTAACAGAGTAGGTTACCAGCCTCTGGTATTATTCACTTAAAATGGATGACGTTAGGGGACACAATGAATTATGCTTTAATACGATGATAACAAATACTGCTATCAGTCAAGGGTTGTTTCCATATCTTCTTCAGTTGGTTGAGAAAAGAGCAATTAAAGATCTGAGGCTCATCATTTAAAACGGCTGGACTACTTAGTCTAACACACAGACTGTTAGGGTCAGTTCCCCAGATGCAACACAATATTTAGTTGGAAAACATCTGACAATCACAGCTATCAGTCAATGTTGGTTCCATATCTCTTTCAGTTGTTTTATAAAAGAGCAATTAAAGATCTGAGGCTCATTGTTAAAAATGGCTAGGCTGCTTAGTCTAACACACAGACTGTGAGGGTCAGTTTTCACCAGGTGTGGCTATATAAACTTACTTTGCTCCTCTCCTACCTGTCTCCACACGATTACTGCACTTTCGTCCATAGGTGTAATTAAAATGAAAAGTGAGAGGTTAAGGGAAACTTTCTTTTGTTTTTCGAGATGAGACCGTCAGTCAGGTCTCATTGAGTTCAGCGTGAGGTGATCAGCGGATTTGCTTTTGCTTTTCTCGCAGCCAAGAGTTGGCGATGAAGTTACAAGAGGAAGAAGATCTGCAGGCGGCTAGAATGGTGCAGGAACAGGAGCAGGCTGCAGCTGCTGCAGGCGCCGACCAGCAGGCAGGTGCAGGAGGAGGAGGTGGAGGAGGAGGACAACAGAGGCAGGTAGATGACAGGCAAGCAAACGGTGCTGGTGGAGGGGGAGCAGGGGGACAGCCTCCTCAGCAACGACAAGGCCGGAGAGAACCAAGGGTAGGCAGGTTTCACTTAAAGTTTATAATTCCTTTACAGTGACCAGTGCTATGGTCAAGTGAATGCAGGCGGTGGCATTAGAAGGAATGGAACCTAGCATCTGAGAGATCGTGGGTTCCATCCCTGAATGGTCAAAGTAGGCTGGGGGTTTTTTGCATCCAGGAGGAATCCACAGTTTTCCCATCTGAAATGGTCTTCCAAAATGTAAAATCAAAGGTCGTCACTGAGCTGAAACTGTAAATTGGATAGTCTGATTACCTGAAGTGTAAGCTACTCCCACATGCACGTGTTGTAGCTTTTGGTATTTCTAGTGTCCTTGAGGTTAGTACTGAGAATGACCTTTGACATGAAACAATATGGACGGGAATAAATATGGTAGGATTGGCTGTGAATCGAACAGAACCACACAGTTGTTACTTTTGGTATTCCTGCAATACCTGAGAGTGGCAGGGAACAGAGGGTAACTTTTGACAGGATACATTTTGGACAGGAAGTTCTGCTAGGAACCAAAAGGTGACCGTGAACCGTTGCTATCCACTTTTCATACTTATATTTTAATTTTCTTCCTGGTTGTAGCTGTTTTATGTCATCATTTTTGTAGTGATTCAAAGGGACCCCCAAGAAACGTCAACTTCCGAATAGAACAGACTGAATGTTAGTGTTGAAATGTGACAACATGCAACAAGCTAATCCTGAACAAACAAAAAAAAGACTGACTCTGATCTTATATTGACGTTGAAACGATGTAATTTCAATGTTTCCATATCTTCATTACAGGACAAGTCATGTACCATCCTTTAGCAGCACCATCCCACTGTACGGATAAAAACACAGATTTGCTGGCGGCTTTGTTACTGGTGATGTTCATCTCTCTGTTGTGGAGGTCTACGATGGTGATGATGCCGATAGCAGACTTGTAGTTAGAGTACAACACAGCATGTTTAGGAGTACAATGGCATGAGTACCAGTACAATGGCATGAGTACCAGCACAATGGCATGAGTACCAGTACAATGGCATGAGTACCAGTACAACGGCATGAGTACCAGTACAACGGCATGAGTACTGGTACAATGACATGAGTACCAGTACAATGGCATGAGTACTAGTACAATGGCATGAGTACCAGTACAATGGCATGAGTACCAGTACAATGGCATGAGTACCAGTACAACGGCATGAGTACTGGTACAATGACATGAGTACCAGTACAATGGCATGAGTACCAGTACAATGGCATGAGTACCAGTACAATGACATGAGTACCAGTACAATGGCATGAGCACCATTACAATGACATAAGTACTGTACCAGTACAATGGCATGAGTACCAGTACAATGGCATGAGTACCAGTACAATGGCATGAGTACCAGTACAATGACATGAGTACCAGTAAAATGGCATTAGTACTAGTACAATGGCATGAGTACCAGTACAATGGCATGAGTACCAGTACAATGGCATGAGTACCAGTACATGTAAACGTCCTCTTGGTATGAGTACAACTAGATGTAAAACGGTCTCAACACAAGTACTCAATCTTGCTTCTAATTTTGTCTACACTAGATTTCCAAAATGCTTCCTAGTACAAGTATGAAATCCAAATCCATTAAGACCAGAGGGGTACACTCAAATATGCTAGAATATGAGTACAGACTCTCACTATAAGTCTAGCTGTGAGTGCCTGTCTGGCATAAAACACTGAAGCCAAGGGAAGTTTCAGGAACATTTTTCAGTTTGTTGATCGTTACCCTACTAGTAGGCCTAGTTACAAACGTTAATTCTATCTTGTCATTGATAGGGAAGCCGTATTCAATACAGAAATGTTATCAGTGGAGTAGAATTCAGGGTTGGGGTATTCAACTTCCAATGAATTGGTGTTTTTTTTTCTGTCTCTTTGTGCACTATTAATTTGAAAGATGTGATGTCATAACCAACTTTGGTGCCTTTCTGTTTATAAAATAATAAATGTCTTTTATTGTCAGAAAAAAAAAACTTGAAAAGAAAAATAGTAGTTTGACATTGTGGTGCCCACCCCCCTCCCCAAAGGAAATATATTATACATATGTATATATAAATATATATAATTATATATATATATATATATATATATATATATATATATATATATATATATATATACATATAGACAGAAATATGTATAAACATCTATTCTCTAGTTTCTGGCCTGCACTAACCCTTACACCTTGCTTGCAAAGTTTCTATCATTGAAGGCTTTATAGAAATGTGTTCGTGTTTGAAACTGTTGTCGTCATTTTATCTTAAACGTGCTTCTCGAGACTAAGCCAACCGACCACTGCTTGCATAAAACTAAATCAAACCCCTAGTACTTCTGTAATGAATATGCATAAGCTGGAGCATTCCTCCCTGCATATCCTCCAGAAGGCATCTTGTCGGAATCATTGATGCGATGTAGCCTGATTCTCATCACTGTCACATGATTGTTCTAAGCAACATCTTGGGTGAGTTTTGAGGTTCTTCATGACGAGAATTAGTCCATTAACCATAGGTTGCATTTTTCAGCTCGCTTGACCTCAACTTACTGAAACTTTATCTCCTACAAACAGACTAGGATTGGTTTATTTGTTCACACCTTGCCATGTCTGCCTTGAACTGAACATGATTTGGCTACTCGCTGTGTGATGAGTTGCATAATAGAGGAAAAGGCAGCTCAACTAAAGTGCAAAAAGATGGGACTGATCACTCAGCTAACCAACTGGAAAAAACCTGCCGTTCAGTACAAACGGCGGGTTTTTGGATGCAACCTATAGCTAATGGACACTTTTGTTGCATGTTCTCGGTAGCTTCAATGTCATGATGGTATGTAGATTGGTCACAGAGGATTATAGACAAGGTAGATTAATAACCCACTTTAAATTGTGATAATATTGTAGGAAGTTCTACAGTCCAAGTGTGCTTTCTTTATTAGTAAAGGCTGAAAAGCCTTGGTTTTCTTTTTTTACCTTCTCAGTGCTAGCTGCTTATGTACAGTACGTTGTATTCTCGAAATGACCTTTGACATTATCCTTTTAATCTCATTTAGCTTAATTCAAAATGTCTGCTATTTGTCATGGAGACGACAGCACTTATTATTAACTTCATCTTTACTTCCTACCTTTTTGTTGGGGGAGGGGGAAGGGAGGGGCATGAGGCAAGCCTCATTGGCATTTGTAGTTTACATCGAAATAAAGTCTTTTATGAAACTACTGTAGACGGAGAGAATAACAATGTCAATTTTGTGGCAAAGCCCAGCGAAGTATTTCATGACCAGATTTTGAATTTGGTTTATAAAATTCTGGCAATTCTCTCAAAAATGACCAACTATTAAGATTACAATGTTTATGAAAGTAAGACTTGCCCGCCAATGGTTGTTGCCACAAAGTTGAATAATACTTCATTTGTTGTTTCCTTTCACGACAACATACAAAGTATAAAACAATCAGTTTAACAAACATCATGTTAACAGAACATGTCGTGAGAAAGGGAAGTATGCTCAAAGGTCCTGGTGGGCTTGACGGGAGCACACTCTCCGAAGGTAACGGAACCAGAAGAAATACATACATTACCTCACGACTGATCAGTGTCAAGTGATACAGTTAGGACCTAGGCTAGGCTAAGCTTTGTGTATGTAAGTGAAAAGTTTAGGACCTAGGCTAAGCTTTGTGTGTGTAAGTGTATGGTATGTTAGGATATGGAAAGCCTATCCATTTTTGGACTGTAAAGTCACTCCAACTCTCAGCAACTTTTCAGATTGCAATGTTTACTATTCCTTATTTCAACTGTCAGTGGCATCTCTGCATATAAGAAAAGCTACCAAATTCAATCTGTACCGATTTGACAATACTTTGTATGTTTGTTAAAAACTATAATTTCTGCTAGCTATCGTCCATGTAGCTATAAGATACAAGTTTAGCTGGTTACACTGGAATTAGATTTTTTACATTGCAGAACCGATGTAGGTCAATTTATGGCATGTGAAGGACAGACATCTGCTAGACTCTGTAGTCCAGCCGTTTTGACTAATTAAACCCAAAATGTCAAGGTTTTAATAACTCTCGGTAAACTCACCTTTGTGCTGTAATTGTATTAATTTACTTGTGTTTTATGAATAATTAATGTGGTCCAAGCAGAACATATAATAATAATATTTCCAAACTATTAATGTGCACTAACAAAAACGTTCTGCCAATAATTGGACCATAGGTCCAGTGTATATACATATTTATATCAATATTTAATGTGGTACAGTCTAAACAGCCGATGGGAAAACTTTATAGCCTGGTGTTTTTGGCTGGCGATGTTGTAATCTTTAAATGTATGGCTAATATTTCCAAACTGATGCATGCTATATAGTGAACTTTGCAACCATGAATGGACCTTGTATTTTATATATTTTATTCATATGGTTCTATCTGAACAGACAAAATTGTATCTGTTATTGAAAAACTGGTGCATGCTATTAAAAGGAAAGGGTCATCATATTCTTGTTACATGTTGATATAATTTGTTAGTGCGGCCCAAATTTGAACTGTAGACAAGTTTATGCCGTGGTTTTAATAGTTTTGACTCAAATCTCGTAAAAAGTTGCATATTATTTATAAACACTCTCCCATGGTGGAAGCTTTTAGTGAAATGTTCTTGCATAATCCAAGTTTGCCTTGCAACGAGTAGTGTCTTATAAGGTAGTCGGGCTCTATGATAATGATTGTCAAATGTATGCGTGCACTCGTTTGAAATTACAAATATCTCATTTTTTGTGATGATTTGCCCAACAATTTGTGCAGGACTTTGATTCAGTTTTAAGTAACAGGATAACAAAACAGGAAAAAAAAATCAAATCACAGAAATTGTTCTTGCAGGGAAGACATTTTGCTCTCTACACAGAAATTCTCCAAGTTAATCGCAGTTTATAAGTCTCGGAAAGGTGGAGGACTTTGTATGTGAAATGCATATATAAACAAAAATTCCGATGAAGACAAAAAAAAAATTTAAAAACAGAATTATAAAATTTCAAGATGTGAAATATCATGTGGAGTGTTAGCGTGGAGTGTTAGCGTGGAGTGTTAGCTCAGTGGTTAACGCCGGTGCCTTTCAATCATAAGGTCTCCAGTTCGAGTTACTCCAAGATTAATGTATGTCGTCCAGTTACAGAGTTATTGACAATTCATAATCATGGACGTTAAATATGAATGTCAGAGACTGACTTCGGTCGGCTTGTGGCTTTGATAAAGCCAATGAGGCTTCTTTGCGAGTTCCTGCTTGCAGGAGGATCTAAATTACATACAATACATGTGTGGGGGATACATGCATTTATTGTTACAATGTTGCTGTAGGCTTGATTTTGATAATTTCAGTTCTAAAATGTCATGACTTCTTCTGTCCCAACTGAACACAAGCTGACTCTTATTGACCGACCGTTTGTGAATGTTGTGTAAGACTCATGGTCATACTTACTGAAAAACTAGTGATTGCACACAACAACCGCTTTCTGTAACAGACACTTGCTCATTTAATTGACTTGTAAAATTACTTTTTAATTATAGGTATCATTTGCCTTTTTTTTTTTTTTCGATGGGCGGGGGGGGGTGGTTAACTTAATATTCATACTCCAATTCCATAACAAAGCAGTTCGTTTATTCTTAACATGTTTAGTTTAAACTGGAATAAATGAAAAAAGTGGCTGTTTATTACTGTTTAACCTGATATCTTGTTGTATGTAGTTTGTACTTGATCGGGCTATCCAGGTAGGAGTCATATACTTTTGTAACTGACCCTACACCGCACCACCCCCCCCGGCTTCCCCTCCCCTTGCCACCCATTCGAGTTTGTTTCTTCATAAGGAGGGGGAATTCTGTGCGGCACTATCAAAAGTTATTTATGCTCAAGGTTTAAGATGAAAGAAATTAATAAATGTATCTTTATCATTGTGTATTATAACCACCGCTGTTCAGCCGTACATACGTGTTGTATTCATTCAGTGTAGTCATCTAAAAGTTTGACGATAATTACATTTTTTGTCAAATTCTTTTTTCTTTCTTTTTTTACTATTTATATTTCTACCAGTTTCTTGGTCTTATCTAGATGTCAGTAAATTGATAATATTATTTTATATTATGTCAGTTTCCTTCTCGCTCTTTGTCAGAAAGTAAAGTTTTCCTTGAATATAATATTACGTGCATGTCCTAAGTTGACATTACAAGAGATGGATCTGGAAAAAAAAAAAATTAAAACTCTTTTCTTTTCTTTTTTTCTCTTCATATGGTTTGAACTCACCTGCCAAAGGTCAAAGCCTGAAAACTTTGTGAACACGATAAACTCTAAAAGTACATCTTTGCTGAACTTCATACATGTATGGTATGCAGATTCAGCTTGTTGAAATTGATGGAGGTCAAAGGTCACATAAGGTCAACAGGCCTCAAAGTCTGAGAACCTTTTAAACATGATAACTTTAAATTAAAGCTACAATTTAATCTGTGAATTCTCGAATGCAATGATTTTCTTTTGTTGAAAATAGTTTGGTCAAATTCAGTTCAGTTTTGTTCTGTGAAGGGGCTCTACGGGTCTTGAACGAAACATACCTGGCATCCAGGTAATGAAATCTGCTTCAGAGTTCATACTCTTGCTTTAAACGTGCACTCCAACCGCTTATCAGGGTTTCTCCCTCTGAGCTTCAAGGGGTCAACAGGTTATCTCAAATGGATGCAAACTAGCTGAAGGGGTTATCTCAGATGGTGGAAAACTTTGGCATTTTCTCAAAAATATTCCACAGTGTATAAACAATGTCATGTAATGCCCCAAAAAACTATTTAAAAGGATTTGCTATTACAAACTTGGTAAAATTACTCTATATTTCACATAGGAAGACTGTTCTTTTCTGGATTTTGAAACATTTTGGTCTAAAATTCTAGACTGTAAAATCCCTACCAGTGAATGACATGGTTGTGGGTACAATGGATTTCTACAAAACTATTTCTGGTTCTCACTCAATACTTGGACAAATCTAACTCACTTGCTCTACATTAGTCAGATAGGTACCGTATTTTAAATTTGGGGCAAACTGTGGGCAAGAATTCACAAAGCTAAACTTAAAGGCATTGAAGACTCGCCCCAAACCGCGTGCCGCGCTCTGAAAAAGTTAACTTTCCGTTGCTTGCAAGTGAAGTTTACTTATTGTCACTACAAAATGCAGACAGTAATGAAACGTGATACCTTGTTAACTTTTATCTAGACCTGAGATGTCCATCGCGGCTATGTACACTGTGTTGTGGGTATTGACCGTAGCTGTTTGTATTGACTGTACACTATGTCTAATTACTCGACGGCAGCAAGCTCTGTGTGTATTTTCTGGGATCCATGGTGGTGTCAAACACTTCTGTTACACCTCATTCAAAACTAGGTCAGATTACCGGCATGAGACGTTTCTTTCTACGCAAGTCTTCACACCCTTTAACTAGCTCTGATGATTTGTGCTTTAATGTTGAAGAGGATGAAAATAAACTATTGATGGTTTAAAAAATCTGGAGGCTTGGAGCTGATTTGAGGCATTTTTGGAACTTAGTTCAACTTTGTGAAACAGGAAAAATTCTTCAGCGAAGGTTGGCAGATGGGTTTGGCTGGAGTACTATACATTATTCAACCTCTTAACCGTCCATAATGGCAAACATGAAATCTGCTATGATGGAGCCATCAGCTAGCTATCATACATAGGTAGGAATATTTCATCTGCAAACTCTAAGTACGCGCTAGCGAACTCAGAAAGCGACAGACATTTGTCGATGGAACGATGAATTGTGGCACAGACAACTACGTGGAATAAGAAAGGGTAAGATATGGAATAGTGGTTTCCATAGCGACACAAAACAAGAAATGGCGAACAAGGCAATTTGGTAGGGTTCAATTTTCTATAAATACACGTTTTATTTCTCACTCAAAAGATCTTATGTACAGTTTTATCATACAATTTGTGCAGCATTGATTCTGGCCCGTAACCGACATCTACAGCCATGACATCATCAATGATATCATCAATGACGGTAACAGATACAATGTATGAACAAACCCACACACAGTGGCAGGAAAATAATTATTGGAAAGGAACACACCGCCCCATCCCCCCCCCTAGTAACTGAATGGTATGGTCATAATCCTGCAGTCCCCCCATAAGCAACTTAATGGTATGGTCATAATCCTGCAGTCCCATCACCCTAGCAACTGAATGGTATGTTCATAATCCTGCAGTCCCCCCATAGCAACTTAATGGTATGGTCATAATCATGCAGTCCCATCACCCTAGCAACTGAATGGTATGATCATAATCATGCATTCCCCCCTAGCAAGTTAACGGTATGTTCATAATCCTGCAGTCCCATCACCCTAGCAACTGAATGGTATGTTCATAATCATGCAAAAAAAAGTTAAGATTACTTGACTAGTTACTCAAAGGGGGATCCAGAGAACAGAAGAAACTGATTCTAAACAATACCATACACCAAACTGAGTCCATCCTCCCACCCCCTCCCCTCTCACTTCAACCATAAATTTCAAAATTTGTATGTCTTTTAATATCCACAAAGGTGTCCTTTCTGTTTTGCCCCAGCCTTCCCATTTTCTCGATCAGGTGGAATTCAAGTCTTATGGTCATTTTTATTTGGTCGTTAAAGCATCCCAATTTAATTTGGGGATCAAATTGACCAACAAAAATAAACCTTGACATGAATCCTACCAGAGCAGGAAATTTGAGACTGCATTGATTCTATCTTTTCAAGAGAAGCTGTAAATTAATTCACATAGTGGTTTAAATTAATGAAACTTTGGTTCGTCTTACACATTCAAGAAAAAATAACTTGGAATGCTAGACACACTCAAGGAAGGAAAACAACAACGACGAAAAACCAATACATTGATGAAGAAAACTTGCAAAACCTGCATAAAAATATTGGAAGATAAATGGATGCAAGGTGTCCTCTAAGAATTTCAGTTTGTATGCATACACATGTACATGATAATAACTTACTACGGGGCAGGGGGTGGGGGCATGGGTCAGATAAGGACTATCTTTTGGGCCACATATATCCCAGCATGTCATCACACCGGGCACAAGACTTCTCTACTTAAAGACACAAAACCTGATATCGACTTTCCTCATTCTTTCCCAATTACGTAAATGATTACTTTCGGATACTCCACTTTTAACAGGAAAACCATTTTTGTTCTCCGATAAACTTTTCACCTGCCTCACACCGTATTAAGTGGTGTCTTACATATTTCACGAGACCAAAAAAACATACATACGAGAGGAGAAGGGGGAACAGGCATAATGTAGAGTAGGAAAATCCCCATTGCATTATATCAACTGCTATGGGTGTGAACTTTTTAACTAGATAAAAACTTGACAAATATTGTGAAATTGATATAATTTTACGATCCAAACCCAGTTCAAAAGATAAGGTTATATTTAAAGTCATGAGGGGAATAAAGTGGATAGATATATCACCGTTTAAAAACAAAATTATGATTCGACTTATTTCGAAGAAATGGGATCGATTTAACTTCACGATCCGCATAATTTTAAAAGAGAGATGATTGCAAAAAAACAAAAGAAAAACATAATGATAACATGATTCATGTCTAATTTGGATATCTTTGGTGTCTTTCACAAATTTGGAGCCTCTAACTATATCTGTGACCACTCTTAATAACACAAGCTGAAATGAAATGGCAAATTTAATTTTTTTAAATTGATAGTTTTAGGACAAAAATGCTAAGAATCTTTATTTTTGAGGTTAACATGCCTGACAGAAATATTAAGCAAATAGTCTGGGTGTTTTTTATTTGGGGGGGGGGGGGATTTATAACTTACTGAACAAAGAATCGGAAGTCAACGTTAACCATAGCCCTGGAATAATTTATGAGACCAACGTAACTAGTGGACCAGCAGGGGGGGCGAATAAGGGGGGCAAGATTAGTACTTTATAGAGTGCAGTTCACCATTTTAATAATACTGTGCTTTTGATCATAACGAACAAATCTCTTTAATATTTTTCCCGTACGTTTTCCATTTTCAACCGAAATTATCTTAAAAATACTTATAAAATGTTATCTTTGGTTTTTTTGACATTATTTCTATGATTTCACTTTCTTTTCTAAAGTTTTGAACCACAGACTTTCAAAATTAGAATTTTAACTACCTGTATGTCGGTTTTTTCCCCGTCGTTTCGTACACAGTTAGACAATAAGGTTAGTGTACATTCAAGGGTTGCCGACTGGGCTAGTCTCGCTACTGCGATGCATCTTCAGAAATTAATTGACTAAAAACTAGAATGGAGAACATTTTGAACACCTAACTCACAAACGTAAATCACAACTGGGCTCAATAAGATTTTAGAACATGAGGTGACCATTTTTTAATATGACGACTTATCTCTCAAAGCAATATGATGAAAATGGCTTTATATCGTAATTTCAATAACAGGTGGAATATATTTCCTGTATAACCATTGTTAGAGGATTATTGTTAGGATCTTCCTGCCAAACCACCCCCCACCCCCACCCCCTACCCCTCCTCTCTCCCCATTACCAACCATCCTCACAACAGAATACATCTTCAAAGAAACAGATAAAAATCTCCTTGTAGGAATGTTTATATGCTATTACCACTTGGTAAAATAAATAAAATAATTAACCACAAGTCGGTTTCTATTTGCTGAACCGACACAAAAGGCATTTGTTAAACCAGCCACTTTGCAATGCCACAAATTTTATGTACCATATGCCTTATGCACAGGAAATTGAACCAACGTCTTATAAACGATAAATACAACAGTATTGGGAATGAAATTGTACGCCACCCAATGAAAAGGAAACAAAAAGATATCGACGAAAGGAAACAAACTAAATAAACAAAACGAAAATATAGACAAAAAGTCGAGAAAAACATGATAAAAGCACAAACTTTAAAGGGGGGCAATAGTAAGGTGACAAAGAAAACCATTGTTCATGAGACTCTTAGAATATCCCTTTAGGTTTTCGATAGGCATATAGATAGGGAGCAAGTTAAAAAAGATAATGCCCTTCAACTTGAACTTCAACTGTACAGATTCGAAAAGGACCGGTCAAATTTCTAACATAAACGTTACATAGGAATACGGTCACAATTGTACACGCAATATTTCTCTGCCGAGGGAACGGCAGCTAGGGCATTGGCATTTTGGCAAGAAGTAACATTCTTGACTTTGTAAAGTAAAAAAAATAAATAAATAAATTTGCTTTTGGAACCCTTGAGTGACAACACGTGGGAACTTGGGGAAGGCTTTGTTCATAATTTATTCTCAACAGGACCTGGTGTCACTACAGACTACCATTCAACACCATTCAACACCGGTCAACATTGTTGATCTGACTTCCAGACCCCACTTGTTTTAATCTCAAACCTGTGTCAGGATCCCTGATAATATAAACCTCGAGAACAGCCATGACACAAACTTTGCTGTGCAGCACGGAGGCCAAGTTTCGAACACTGTTAGCCAAACAAATATTCTGACATCTATTGTTTCTTTTGCAGTGTAGGAGGTCAAACAGAGGTCAAATTGATCCTGGGCAGCTCCCCATCTTTTTATACAATCACTTTCAGTTCAATCCAAAAAAAATTTCCCCAGAAATTTAACCCAAGTTATTTTAAAATCTTGTATACTACACTATCTGAGATACATCTGTACAGAGATCTGGTTTCTTCTACGCCGTGTAAAATTTTTACATTTCTAGCGAGCAGCAGATGAACCAAAGTAGATATTTTAAATGCTTAGAAAGCTTATTTCAAGATCAAAGATCACGTTCAAAAAAATGGAGATACTACTGCAAAATACTGAAGCTACCAAAGCAAATTGCCGCAATGCATCGAGGTTTCGATGACATACGACATTTATAAGTACAAGTAGTGATATGGATCAAATTGCGATCCAGTCTGTAATTATTTTGTCTTACTCTGGATATTTCCGATGGCTTGCGTGATCTGGATTGATAACTCCGCATAGATATGCTCCAACTTATTCATTTACCATGATCATTATTAATACATTTATATTTATTAATACCATCATTTGTTGAAGCTTCCTGATAAGATACATCGATATTTCTCAGTATAGGATGAAAAAATTTAGCCGAAGAGGAGCAAGACGAACAAATATGCGACTCTTGTTGACCTTAGAAGACCAAAACATTTTTCTTGATGTTGAAAAAATTGTCCAGTACGACTCATTACCCGAGGAGAATGGAACGGACAGTAGCAGGGAAAAATTTAGAGTTTGAATTTTGTAATGTAGCAATTATAAAGGCTTTGGAATCTGTTGCAAAATACTAATTGGTTCCTGTCTTCAAGGAAAAAGAAAAAAAAATCCTGCTAGACATCTTAGCACTTTTGGAAAGTTAAGACCATCTTTGCATAGCACTCTGCGATGCTATACTGGATAAATTATTCCCCCGCTTACGGTAAACTTTTTTTGGTACACTGACACCAAAATTACTGTTGCTATGGAAACGGATAGAACTTCACTTCAAATTTCTTCTGCTTAAACTGTTTCATCTTATATACTGATAAATTGCAAGGGAGGATAATGTTGCATTATCTAGCAAACCCAGATGTTTTAAATTGAACGAGCTTTCCGGCCGACGACCGGCTAGTCGCGTTTCAAAGTTTGAGAAATACACAGATGGAAAAAGACACTCGAGCGAGCTTGGACAGAAACGGAAATGAATCTTCCGAGAAGCGTCATTTCCGCACCGATAAAGAACAACCATTTGGTCACATGATTAGCACCTAACCAATCGGATATATGCATACAGTAGCTTCCTCTCTTATTAATGAGGCAGTTTTTTTCTCTTTTTCTTTTTTTGAAGTTGTGCATCAATTGCTGTATCTCTACAGATTGGTTGTTTTGTTTCCGTCTAGTTTGCTGCTTTCTGGACATAGACATCTAATGATCCCTGAAATATCATCTATATTTAAAACACTTCCAAGTTTTACCTACCGCTTCTGTCTCTCTTTCTTACATTTGGGTGAAGAATTTACAAGTAACCATTGACCGGTTTATATTTTCAAGACCATCTGTCTCTTACCGAGCTATTCCTTGCTAAACAACATTTCTTGTGATTGTTTATAGCGACTTTTATATGTTCTAGAGATGCTGGGATTTATTTCCTGTTCAGGTTTTATTCCCTGGTTTTATTATTCCTGTTTATTTTCAGGTTTTATTTCCTGTTCAAGTTTGTGTATTAGTTCTGACTGCTGTGAACTATGTGTCTTAACACAATGATATGGTTTCTGTGTACCAAGAAAAACTGCTATATATGTCTTTACACTTGTATAGAAAACTTGCCCTAAAACTTTGGCAGAAGGGATCAAATTAGTCCCTGGGGTTAGCTGACTTTTTATGGTGGCCAATGGGTTATGGAATGACTACATCTCTCAGGATTTGGCCAATGCTATCCTTGAAGTTTTCTAGAGGTTTTCATCAAATCCGTTGATTTACTATGATGGTCCCTCTCTCGCATCTGAAATCTTTCTTTCATATTATTCTTCTTGGAATAATCAACATTCCCACTAGACACAACCTTAAAACCAAAAATCAAATTTGTTATTATGAGGAGAGATATAAGTGACTATTTATTCCACATCAGCCCTGGTATGGTAACTGCGGTTTTATTACTTCTTTATCACTCCTTCTTTGATCCTGAGTCAAATCAATCAATCTTTTATAATCTGTGTCTGAATTAGCCAGAATATGGAGCAGTGACTAGACTGTGTTATAAATGGATTTAATACTTATTTAATGATGTCCCTGAGTTTTTTATCTAACAATCCTTACTTTTATATTGAACCTGTGCCTTTAATATTCCTGGTACATCAGCCACTCTTACGACTATAGTCTGTGACTGAGTAATGAGTAATACTCATATTAATATAAATATGGAATCTCAAACAGTAGTGCTGATAGTTCAGGCCTTTTGTCATACTGTCCTATACTCATCATTATGTCAGTATTAGCCCAAGACAGTATCTCTGATAATTCATGCTTCTTCTCATACTGTCCTATACTCATCATTATGCCAGTATGAGCCCAAGACAGTATCTCTGATAATTCATGCTTCTTTGCAATCTCAAACAGTAGTGCTGATAGTTCAGGCCTTTTGTCATACTGTCCTATACTCATCATTATGTCAGTATTAGCCCAAGACAGTATCTCTGATAATTCATGCTTCTTCTCATACTGTCCTATACTCATCATTATGTCAGTATGAGCCTAAGACCGTATCTCTGATAATTCATGCTTCTTTGCATACTTTCAAATACCCAATATTATATCAGTATGAGCCCAAGACACTAACTCTGATAATTCATACTTCTTCTCATACTGTCCTATACCTGTTACTATGTCAGTATGAGCCCAAGACACTAATTGTGATAATTCATACTTCTTCTCATTACAAGTCTCATGCCCATGCCAACAGCTGCAGTTGTTCACAAATCCATCTGTCCAAACTGTTTGTGACCACATGACCAATGACCAATTGTTTCTGCTCAATATGGCAACAACAACAACAACAAACAACACAGAATGTCATTAAATCCATCATCCCACAACTCTCACCTTTCACTGATTGTACATATAAGTACAACTACTAAGCCCTAACATGAGAACCATGCTTTTGTAGGATGTAGACAGGAATCTCAGCAGAGTTTCTCTAAATTAAATGTTTCGGATACATCGCGTCTGTCGGTCACACGTCCAATAAAACTGTATCCATCTACACAATCCTCTGCTTCTATTATATCCTAACCTGGTAACTATATTCTTGTTTTTGCCTATATATAGCAGAGTATTACAGTATTGAATTCACACTGGATATCATGGTCTCTACCAACGACAGATAACAACCGGCTATCGGTTCTTGCCAGTTTTCACAGACCCCACGCCATCTGGAACCCTTTACCGATGCCTCACATCCCCTTCCCCCACCCCCAAAAAAAGCATTGTGATGTAGTGACAATTAACTTGTTCTGTTACAATTTACTAGTTCTGTTACATGTAACACTTCTTTCCTTGAAAAGTATTTACATACCAGCTGAAAACATCTTTTCCAGTCTCTTTCCATGGCCTGCATTACAGAAGGCATAACTTAATCTACCAGATAGCTGCTGCTGATGGGGTTAACTGTGTGCTATTCCCTTCAACTGCTATATATATATACAGTATATATATAGATATAAATATATAATGTTCATGAGTTTTCCTAGAATGTATTTACAGACCAGCTGAAACTCTCACCAAAAGTTTGTCAATGCTTTTCCATCATCAAAAAAAAAGCATCGTCATCTCTCAGCCACTGCCTCTTCTTCTTCTTTCTTCTTCTCCCACTATTTCCCACCATCCGTTGCTTGAAAGTATTTACAGACCAGCTGAATCTCTCACACCGACTATTGTTGGGCATCGGGTGTGCCTTTGGGGGCTCGCGCGGCAGAGCGCCGCCCGCCCGCCAGAGTCACTCGTCCTCGTATAGTTCCTTAAACTGCTTCTTGGGTTCCCGCTGGCGGTTCGACCGCCGGATGTCCAGCTTGGCGTCGCGGCACTTCTGACAGACGAATACTTCGGGTACGTTGGACTTTCGGATCTTGGCGCAGGAGAGGTGGACCCACGTGGTGCATTCGTTGCACTCGATCATGGGCCTCCCCGAGAACGGCTTGCCGCAGAAACAGGTCACGCTGTACCACTCCTCGCCTGCAGGGTGGGAGAGCAAAATTCCATTCTCGTTAACGCATACATGTACCATGACAACATCCATTATAATATCTAGTGGTCAAATCATTTCTTGGAATTATGTTGACATCATCGACGTTGGGACTGACGTCTCGAGTTGAGGTGAAATTTCAGGGGTACTTTAAGAATGGCATATATGTTTATGTATAATATATACACACAGAACCGAACACAATTACACAATCTGAGCATATATGTTTTCTTTATAATATAGATATATATTCCGAACTTAAACATTTCTAAAAAGAAGTGAGACGTGAAAGCTCTTTAAAAGTATAGAGACGCTACTCATGCAGGTCTGTCACGGATGAACCAGAAGCACAGTTCATTAATCCAACTTAAGGAAAGGGGAGGGGGGGGGGGGGGGAGTTGGGGGAGGAAAGGAGGACAGTTCAAAGAATCAGCTCACCCTTTTCTGACTCTCTACGAGGAAAGTGGCTCCTTATGCGGTCATCAACTTCACCTCCACTGGTAATGCTGCTGCCCTCGCTGTCCAGAGGGCTCGTACTCCTCATCAAATCCTTGATAACAAAACACAACCAGAAAAACAATGATTAATTGGTAAAGTACTTCTCACTGTCAGTCTACGTTCCGTGGGAAGACTCGGTTAATAAATAGCGGGTTTTGCCCATCTTTAGCAGTGGTCAAAATGTTGGGGGGAGTGGGAAAGGGGGAATGCAGACCTGTTGCTTAGCTAGAATGTTGCTCCAGCCCCTGGATACGTCGAGCCTGGTTGGACACTTGCATATATACGCAAGATGAAATGCACAAAGATGTTTGGGATATTTACATACCATCATAATAACATACCATCAAATAACATGACATGTATGAAATATGTTTGAAATCTGCCAAATGTGTTTGGGTGTAGCTGTTTATTCTTTGATATCTCATACGCTTAACAGCAGGTTGTGAATTTAGTGATAAAATCTTATCCTCACACATGTCTAACTGTGCCAGGGCTGTACAACCATGGCGGTGGAAAATAAATAATTGAAACATCGGAACCAGTTTGTTGAATCAGTCAGAGTTAAATGTCTACTGCCAACCAAATATTGACATCTCACCATATAGACACTACGAAAATCTTTTAGATGGCAACAAATAACTAAAAAATACACAAAATTCTGCACACAAAAGCTATTATGGATGATTGATCTTGTGTCCATAAAAACTTTGTCAACTTTTATCATGCAATATACTTGAGCATAAACCGTACTTACTAGAAATTATTCCCCACTTTCAGCTCTAAACAACCTACTCCTGTTTACAATTGCCTTTATTGCACACAGTAGTAGTTACCGGAACAAACTTGCAACCACTTTGTGAGTTTCCCCAAGGTAGAGCTAAGGTACCGAGCAACTGAAATGTCAATCACCCCTCTGACAATAATGGTTGCTTCTTTCTCAGTCACATACTTCAGCCAGTGGTAAACACAAACTCATCAACATAAAATATATCAGACTGGATAGATAACACAGATACAAAGTCGGTCTCCAGAAAAATATGAATATTCAACAGGCAAGTTCTACAGCCATTTTAAAGTAGTAATCAGAACATGAGTAAGTTAAAACAGCATGAGTTTGAACTGTGTTGCTTGATAAACTGTTTTTTTTCTAAAGTTGAGTTTTAAATTAAACACACATTTTAATCATTGTGTAGATAAAATTGTTACCAAAATTACTTAGGAATCAGCTTAGATGATTTTTAAGCTAATTCTAGCTTGCCTATATTTATGAAAGGAAGGCTAAATTTCCTTCAAATATGCATCTGGTCACATTATTGAACTTACCTTCCTCTCTTGCTGTAACGATGCTTCATACTCTAACACCCAGGTACAAAATGTGTTGAAATCTGTCAAAACTGGTCTCTTAGAGGGTACATTCTGAAACGGAGAAAATGTGCATTTCTAATGATAAATTAAATAATTATATCAATTATTACTATGATATATGTAAACTCATTACTCATTTCAACTGACAATTTTCCTCAAACATGATAAACCACAATTGGGATAACAACACCAAACTACTTAAAAATATACAGCAAATCTTTAATAGTTTACCTTGATTGGTTTTTGGTGGGTGGGGGGAGTTTTATTCAAAAGTTCAGGTAGAGTATTTAGCTACTGAAACTCTTAAACATTTAACAAAGATGACGTGACTTTGAAAAGAAAGAAAGGCTGATGGAAGTTGTTTGCTGTCTTGATGGCTTTGAGGTCCAGTACACGAAGATACACGAATCTTGTTGAGTACTACAGTTGTAACCCATACTTAAATGTTAACCTATCGGAATGCACAGAACCATATAACCCCATGGAAGCATAATGGTACAGTCCAAACAATGACGTCATACTTAACATAATTTATTCTGACCTCATGTCAGCATAAACAGGATTAATTGACCCACACAACTTAACTATAGCCAAACGGCACTCACATACAGTAAATTTTAATGAGAAAATATCATAAGCCTACGTTACGTTCAAATAGGCTATCGAGGCCAATGCAAAGCGAAGATATTTGCTTGAGCATTCGTCTTAAAGCTGTTTATATTCCAAAGTATTATCACATATTAGAACATTTTTAGAAAAGAGACAGATACTGGAGTTGTTAAACTGCTTACGACGACTTTTGTAGAGTTAGATTAGAATCAGGCTAGCCTACGTAGCTGGAGTCTTAACCAACTGTTATTATACAGTGTACTGATGGATAGGCCAAAGTTCGGCGAGTTGTAGGTCTAGTCAACGGGGCTTTTAACAGGCCTAAGACCACATATGTCTACTACAAAAATACAAAGGGCAATTTTTGCTCTGCTTTTCCGTGTAACAAGATAACTATCAAAAGTTTCTTTGTACGAAACTTTGTGGAAACTCTTCTCTATTTACGCCTAACTATTAGCAGTACAATTGGCACTGGTTCCTCCAATTTGACATAGCCTATATATATATATATACTAAAAGTTAATAAATGGTGAACAGGCTTTATTGTCCACAACTTGAACCACCGGGCATCACCCATTTACAAGCAGAAAGTGGCAATTCCAGATCTGGCAGACTGCAGTAACTCATAGATTTGCTTGTAATGTGTCAAACTTGCACCAATACTAACTAGCTCAATTTTATACACAATTTCATCTAAGGTTGGTCAAGTCCAAATTTATAGCACGCAAATGCTGCATAATATCATGACAGTTGCGATCACAAAGACATTGTCCAAAATAGTTACAAAAGGTGCGATATAGGAAATACTATAGGTGGCATTTTCCACAACAAAACACTGTAAATCTACCAGCACGTTCATATAATATTACAAAGCTTAAGTGCATTCTGTACAAATGTTGCCCAAAATAACTGTGGCCATTAAAATGGAGAATAAAACACTTTAGCCTGTAAAATGGCCCAACAAAGAAATTTGAGGATTCAAAATTGTGCGCAACTACCAGGGATATCCCTGGTAATCGTTTTGTGAGGTCGTGGAATCTGTACTTTGGATCACCTCGTAAAAATACTACCAACATCGCCGCCTCACTGTTTCAGCAAAGGCATATGAAATGAACAAATTGCGAATCAACTATTTTAACCCACACCATCATCTGACATACATGTAAAAATTGGTTGTGAACACTAAATTACAGTAACAAATAAAAGACCTGTCTGTCAGTCTTAACATAGCATTTTTATCTTATTTATTGTAAGGATGATTGACATTGGTATGTTTAACAAACTTTCTGGGGGACCATGCCCCTAGCCTCCCCTCACCCCCATTGTCACAAACCAGTTACCACCTCTCAAACAAGAAATCCTAGGGTTAATCCTACATGTAAATATACTATGTAGGGTTAACATAGAAGCTGAGGATACAATTTACCAAATGTCAGCCATGAGAACTATCACTCTTCAATTTGAAGATGTAATCCCGATTCCATACTCCTTCAAACACTGTAGACTTACTTGCAGGGCTACATACATTTACTTCAGATTTCACCTTGTTTAAAAATCTTACTTCTTCACAATTTATTTCCATGTGGATTTATTATCCATCTCAAATATATTTGTGTGTTTTTGCAAGTTACCAAAGTCTACCATGTAACAGAGCTATAATTATGATGGCTGGTTTTGTTTAAAACTCTTCTTATATGAGTTACACAAATCTTACACTTATTTTTGTCATAAATCCCCACAAAAGCGGGCGGTATATCTTAACCTACACCCATAGCCTGACTTGCAGATTTGTAGGCCGGAATAAATGCACCTAATGTATTTAACATTTTATACTACCAGGTTGCACAGGAGTTACAGTACACTGGGAAACTTTCTCAAGATACCAGTGCACCAATGTAAAGACCTATAATAAAATTAGCACAAGGTTCCTTTACGATCCTTGCTATGTATGTTATTTCTAGTTGATTCCACAAAATAGCTTAGCAATATACTCAGTGTGTATGGACAATTGCAACAAAAGCTGTTTTAACTTCAATGCTTTTTGGACACCTACCTCATCTTTTGGTTCGAGTTTTGGCCTCTTCAAGGCGACAGGACCAGACACTGTAGGGTTCCGAGGTGCTGTGAGGAGTGCGAAAGAAAAATTGACATAAAGTTTAATGTCGTTTTCTCCTACCATGCAATTTCAAAACAATCAAAACCACATTTTTCTACCATGCAAACCACATTTGCTGATGCTAAATGTGTCTAGATGTGAGTCAGACACAGTAATAAATTTATATATGTAACCTTACACAAGTAATTTTACCTTGACACAAGCATCACAGAAAAATCTACTACCTAATGAGAGTATAATACTACAGCAGATGTGGACATAGCTTAAGCCTACATACGACAGTTGCAATTTAAATCATTGAGTATTTCCAAGCAATGATTAGATTACGTTAATACTGCAATATCCTGAAAACTCTTTGGCAATGGGATTTGTCAAAAAGCAGCCTATGCTGGTTCACCGATGGAATATCTTGACTTTCTTTTCAGTCTGATATAACAAAATGGATGGTATTTATGAAGATTCATATAGGCTAGACCTAGTGGAAGCCTTTCCAAGGCTTCGAGAATCTTTCATTGTATTCAGTTCTAACATAGGCATAAATGCACAGAGAGCCCAAGGCTAACATTGCCTAGGCCATTATTTGACATGTTGCCTAAATTACTTCCCCATAAAAACTCTGCACTGCTTTCTCTGAGTAAATGGAGCCTAGCTTCAGGCCTAAATTTGTTGTGGCAAACTTAAATGATTATGGTAAACCTGCCTAGGCCTACCAATATGATATGGCTCTTTAATGTTCCATTCCTTCTGCAATTGTTGCCACGTCCAAAATACTTGAAAATTACAGTAATGTGTAGTCTAAAGTCGGGCTAGGCCTAACTTAGCAAACTGTAATGTAGCATTGTCTAACGTTAGTGATACTGAGTGATAGGCTGATGTTCGGTATGGTTAGGAGATGGTAAGAGAGGCGCCATTTCACTCGTTTTTACACATAGGAATATTGAGAAACATAGCAGCACAAATTAATGCAAAAGTTCTCCCGATACAAAGACTTTCAATGACATTGAGACAACGAACTTTCTTTGTTTCTGTTCGTTCACAATAAGCAACGCTGGTACATTGGTAGCCTAAAATTTATAATGTACAAGGCTGTAGTTTGTTATATGGATAACAATCGTCACTCAATTTGAAACAATTTTTAGTTGGTTGGAAGATTTCACCATCCTTAAAGGAATGTTCGTTACATTTTAATATTGAAAAGTTGGTAATGTAAATGACAACTTTTTCCAGGGAATTATACGCCACTTTTGAAACTATCCTTTGGCAATTTAGTAAATAAATTGATCAAGAAAAAAACGATTCCACAACGTAAATGATTGCTTAGGCCTACATTAACGATATAGCCTAACGTATTCTATATCACGACGCCAAATTATACACTGTAGATATACTAAAACTAGTTTTCGTACGTGTATGTATACGTCGGACTAGTTGTTGAGCGCGCTACACGATTTACTCTGCAAATTAAAAGAAAACGAAATGAACTGCTTGATGCTCACCCGAGAATACTTCACTGGCCATTTTACCCCAGTAGAAACACAAAATCACGTCAAATTATTGGTTAAATATGTCAAATATCACAAAATACGGCAAGTCCGAAACTTCGCACTATGGTATACAATCAAAAGCTAACAGGATTCACTATGCAAATCTGACGACCTATTGACCTTTGCAATTATGGGCGGTGCTTATTTGATATTGGACGTTACCATTATATTAAAGGCGTAGTAAGAGAACCAGCGCAGTTGGTTAATACCCCAATCCAGTTTATTTGCTTATTTAGGTATGGTAGTGTACATCCCACTCAGTATTGTTCCATATGGGTTAAAGATAACTGTCATAAACAACTTCCACAAACAGCTAAGAAAAGTCTGATTCCATTTTGTAGATAACAAAGAATTGATATTCTTTCCCGCACAAGGCTGAAGACTTGATCAAGTCATCGAGGAGATTACGCTCTCTATGTATATTTTTTCTTTCTTACTTTATAACAATATTTATCTTCCTGCAGTGGAGTTGTGTTTTGTTACTGCTTAATCTTAAATAGTGAACCTTTTAACGTGATCTAATGACGGCATTGTTTCATTGTCCAAACTGTTAACATATTCTACGATTACCTTGATAGTATGAAATGTAAAACCAAAGGAAGAAAGTAAAATGTCTCCGATCCTACTGGAAATAAGACATCACAGATTTCCAAAATGACACCCCCCCCCCCCCCGACATATCTTTTTTGAAGCCTGGATATCTCCCAAACGGAACAAGATTGTTCTTAGCTTAAAAATAAATAAATTACAAAAAAAAATTAAATGTGTCATATATGCCAAAAATGATGGTTCGGTTGAACCTTGAAAGGGTACTTCCCATGACGTAATGCTGTCGTCATCAACAGGCTACGAATGTCGGGAAATTACCCTACAAAGGCTCATGTACTCAGGGGTCTTTTTTCCTATTCGCAGCCATCCACATTAGCTGTTTATGCTTGAAGAGTATGCTGGTTACTCTTCGACGGTGAGGAATTGCTGCTGTTCTTTATTGGTGGGTATCACTCCGTCAGCGGTTGGCAACGGAACTCGTGGGTTGGGAGGGGAGTGTCACGGATGCACCAGTGGCGGAGCTAGGGGTATTGGTCGGGGGGGGGGGGCGAGAATGGTTTGTAGGGGTGCTTTCGACACTATCTAAGCGGAGCGCAACCACAGGTTGGCGCGGAGCGTACATAAATTGTTTGAGTAAAGATACTCTCTAGATCGCCGGAAATGACCCTTTCCGGGCCTTGCTAATTTGCAGATAAACGAAGAATAAATAGGTGTCATCGCCAAATTACACCAACAAGATGTAACAAATGTCAATAGGTAGATGAGAGCGCAATAAAAAAAGTCAATGATAGCGAACAGGTAAAAAGTGGTAAAAAGCTGAAAAGGGCGCCAGCAGTCCATTTGAGTCCGACAGGGGGGGGGCATCCCCCCCCCTTGACTGTTTGGACGCTCCGCCACTGGGATGCACGCAGAGTATGGTGAATTCGATCAGGGCTGTAAGGAGAGCAACATGAAGTGAAGCCAATTGTGAAATCGTTGATACGAGAAGAAGTTGAGGGCGATATACAGAATCACTGAGTCTAGTCGGCTCTGTCGCTGGCTGAACAAGTCACTGACAACAATGAAATGTGTGTTAAAATGTCTGTCGCTGAACTACGGGAGTATATAGCAGTGCCTTCCAAATATATATATATATATATATAAATATATATATATATATATATATATATATATATATATATATATATATATATATACATATGTATGTATATATATATATATAGATTTATATATATATACATACATATGTATATATATATATATATGTATATATATATATATATATATATATTTATGTTCACATTTTTAGCAGTTTGCCATCACCCTCAATCAATGGAGACTCATGTGGAAAAAGTAAACTTTTGACAAATTAGCAACAAATCGCGTGAAACCATAGCCTGCATGGTGATGTGAAACACAACACAATTCGAAACGTACGGGGTACCCAAGGTAATACTTAGTTAGTACCACTTTGCGCAAGCGTAGAATAATCGCCAGAGACGTCATTGCTATATTCATGAACTGAGAGCATCTTTCTAGGGAAAGGATCGGAGTGGGGTGGGCCATGACGTGGCGTGGCGTAGCGTGGCGTGGTGTGGCGTGGCGACGATTGGATGCGAGAAAATGCTACATTTGATTTAGACGAAAACATGTTTTATAATTTGAATTGACCTTGAATGGTTTGTATGTTTGTTTTATTGTTTTGTTCACTGTTCTGTTTGTCTGTTAACTCTGTATAGCCTCATACAGAGACCTGTTTATCTTATATAATCTATGCAAATCACTGAATAGCAACAAAATGATGTCAAATTACTGCAATATCAAGCTAAATTCAAAATTGAATACTACGGAAAGAAGTACACGAGGTAGAGAAATATGCATGGGCATAGGAATCGGGTTATTTTATAGGGATTATCCCCATTCATAAGCCCAGCCCCCACCCCCCCCCCACCAACACATAATTTGCCAAGAATAAACTAAAACATGACATTTTAGGAAAATGAAAATCGCTTCGAGAGAAATACTTCAAATACTGCAGCTGCCTGGGGATCGTGCACTGTAGGTCTTTGACAAATTGGTGGCGCCCTACCGACTACGCTCCTCTCCCGATATGGTTATATTTAGTGTTGCATGATAATAATAATTAATTAACGTGTTATTCATCCAATACCATGCACAGTATATACAGGGTAGCAGGAAACGTGGGGAGGCCGGGAGAAAGTAGTTGTTATCCTTTTATCCACATCCATCCCTCCTCGACAATTAGACAAAAGAAGGCCGGGGGGGGGGGGGATACTTTTGAAAATGAGCACTTTCATATGTAGAAAACTGGAACTGTTTGAACTTGCTGCAGCTTCCGGTGGCGGGGTGGAAGGGGGTTTCCCCTCAAGTCCCCATTAGGGCTTTTCACTTTTGTCGGTTCCTGCCCTTCATATTCGCCATTTTATACTAACGTACGCTCTCCTCTACATGGCTGTCATTCCCTAATTAATGGCTTTCACTCCATTCATTTGGTAACATTTTTTAAGGTTGGTTCTTTATCTAAACGTGATGGATGGAAACAGACAATAGTGTCATGAATCATTCAGTAATTCGATACCCCTACCACCCTTCACCCCTCCCCCACCCCCATCCCAACACACACACATTATACACACACATATTTTAATCGGGACGTACGATAACCCTTCTACATTGTCGGGTAGCTGATTCTGCACAATCTCCAAGTTTTTCGTGAAAGATTTAGTATAGAGATATAAGCACATGATGAAAAGATTACGAAACGAAGTTTCATCATTCGTCACGGAAAAATTGTATAAGTCTATACATATTATAATGCATGTCTGCGTCTCTATATATATACTGCGACATTAACTTTTCAGATTGATTTTTTTTGATGATTTTTCATGATGTCGCCATAAAATTTAAATTTGAACCATCAAACAGGGCAAAGAAAGCTTCCAAACACGTGAGTTATACTGACAGCTGATTTTGGCGCTGTTCAACAATAACATGTTTTGTATTGGCTGGGTTGACCACTTCAACGTTTTTTTTTTTCTGAAATTGTTGAGTCGACATTTCATTGTAAAAAGTTTGACGTTTCATCTCCGAAATTTGACTTTATATCACGTGAAGTATATTTATTTAAAATTTATGATCTTTTCCTCGAAATATTAACGTTTTATCTCGAAATTCTGACGACTTTAACTTGCAGTGTTAATTAACCTGTCATCTCGAAAATTTTGACATTTTACTCGGAAATTTCCTGCGTTTTATCACAGAACTCCCACGGTTCAGATGTTTACGATACCTTGAATTGTTTGCATATCATCTCGACATATTGTGATGTTTTATTTTAAAGTTTTGACATTTGACCTGAGAATTTTAAATAGGCTAACAAACTTTTAATGTTTTATCTCGATAGCGACATTTTATTAAATAATTTTCGAGATTGTACCTCGTCATAGCCTATATATTATATGGAGTCAATTTATCGCTAAATTCCGACGTTTTTCCGCAATATTTTAACAAATTAAATTGATCTTTTATCACGAACATTCAACATGGCATCTCAAAATTTTTAATTTTACAACATATGGATGTAAAATTTCGATATTTCCTTGGCTTACGATATGAGAGTAAAAATCGGTCACTTGATGATTTTGTTCATGATCGGGTAAAGCAAACGACATGAGCCTATCAAAACTGAATTTCTGCCTAACGTCAATCCTTTATTTTTGTTTGGTTGTTGAAGGAATACAAAGTATTGGAAAGTTCACAAGTTCAACCCAGTTTTACATCGTTTATATCACGTTACAGGTTGGTTCCTTCAATGTCGTCTGCTACCATCATACCGTACTAAACGCACGACACTTCCAACTAACCCGCAACTTTCAGTTCGTATATATATATATAATGTTATCGTACTATACGAAAGGCCGACGTGTGGTTGTTATGGTGACGCAAGTATACAACTTCGAATGCCGCCTGCCCCTTTGGCAGCTTACCCATTGTAGCTATCTTTAACCCTATTATGGTCTATAGAATCTGCTAAGAGAGGATTATCCATTCAGATTGGCATAACACAAGACGTTAAGTGGATTTTTTGGTAACAACAAGCAATCAGTACACGTTATATTCGATCAAGTATAAGGAATACTTTATTGTGTTGAAATCGGACGGTTTATTAAATATGGCATTAACTTCGCTGATTACTTCCAAGGAATTACCACTATTAATTTAGCGTCGTAAAAATTCCAAATGGGGTCAAATTCGCTGAATTAACTCTCATAGGACCGTGTAGACACTGTCAACAAATATAGTTTATCTATTTCGTGGTGTGTGTTTGTGCAAACATTATAGGCCACGGATAGGCTCATTTAGCGTTGGAACTTCGACCCTAGCGACGGAGTCACGCAGAAGGTTCAAAAGATTAAATAGGGCTTTATATAAGAAGAAGAAGAAAATAAATTGGAAAGAATAAATAACGAAAGAAGAAAGATGCTAAAATGTGATGATAACGGTGAAGATTTTCAGCCGCAGATACGGTTGGAGTTTATGGAGCATGAAATGGATGATCTAACGGGAACGTCCCGGCGGGTTGGAACGAGTAACACCTCGGACCGATTGGACGGTATAGATAAACGTTATCTATCCCAATCGTCTGTGGCGTTTTACGGAAGGAGTCATTCAGTTGATAGCAGAAGTGACAAGTCATGGCTAAACGCTCCAAGATCCCAGGTAAATTAGTTTGTCAAATATTTGCTGCATTGGTTCAGTATATACAAACAGTTGTTGATACCAGTTACACGAACAGTCTTAATGTTTTACCGTGTTCGTATAGAGGTCCGTATGGCTACCTCTGATTTTTTAGTGGTTACTAAATTATACCCGTCAATTTAAAAATGAAAAAAAAATGGTTATGCGGGATACAGCGGAAAAGCTTTGTGGATAGCGATATGGTCATCTATATATTGGTTATGATTTCCATAATTCTGAAAAACAGAAAGATTAATACTCAATAGTAACTGTCTTTTATATCCAAATTCTTAACTTACAACCCATCAGCAGAGGACATGTCGATGCAATTTTCTTGTAGGTTATACCGAATCCAAAAAATGTTTTTTTTTTACAAAGGGGAGGGTGATGCTAATATATCACATACCTATAGCCCGGTCCTCAATATACGAATGACTTTTGTATATATGCATGTGAAGTACTTGGCAAGCACTTTAGCTTTTCTTGAAAACAGTCGTACAGAATATTTTACGTACTGGAGTTGAGGTTTCTTTTTTGAAGGCCTGCGGGAGGGTGAGGGCGGGTGGGGGGGGGGGCAGGGGAGCACAGTAGTCAGACCGTTCAGTATATATCCGTGCTGAAAATGTCACCTGTGGCAGCACGTCCAAATGGAATCCACTATAACTGGAAATCTAGGGAGAGAGAGAGAGTGTGTGTGATGTCGGTGGGGGGGGGGGCATGTATGGCCTATCCCCCCTGGTTCCCCGTGCCGCGGGCATTGCGAGGGGCAATTGAGTCAGAAAATGAAGGAAAAACACAAAAGAATAAGAAGAACAAAGAACAGAGACAGGCCTTAAATGAGATGATTTTAATGTTACACAGTGTGGTCTATATATCGTCCATTGTGTCTTCCATTGTATGATATTTGTATCACTCGGGTTTATTAATATTAATAAATTAGCTACATTCCAATGCAGATTTTTGTTTTCGCGACAAATCGCCGAATTCTAGCACTTCTACCAATCTAGATTTTACCCAAATAATACATTTTCCAAAAAAAAAAAATTAAATTGTAAACCGGTGGTTAGAAACCGACATGATTCGAAATTAGCATGCATGGGTTTATAAATTAAAGTAAGATGCCGGTCGGAATTAAGAATCAACCCATTTGGTTGTTCTGGTTGTTTCTTTAGTTCAAAAGATATCAGTTCCGACTTCAAGTTACTTTACCGCAGGGGACAGAAAGCTTCTAAAAAGTGTGTGTGTGTGGGTGGGGGGGGGGCATGTCAGAGGGGCACTTTCCCATTCCACAACCACCACTCGTTATGCTATAAACCGATACACATCGGTCTTATCACTTAAATATAGCCTATATGATGTGTTAGTATGCTATCAATACTATTATGGTCCACGTAACTCTATCAACCTACATCTGTACTTTTGTCCATCCATAATTTAGAACTTTCGGCAACAAAAAAATCCTACTGTGTTTATTCCTTGAACAAAAGTCTTTAGCAACCTCGGTTAAATCCTTAGCATGTACAGACTAAAAATAAATAATTAAAATAAAATATTATAATTTAACAAAGGCTTAAGATATCCAAAAGACAGTTCTTCATCAAAGGAGCACATTTTATTTACCAGTAGGGCACATTTGTTATTTTGAAGAAAAAATGGGGGCGGGGGGGGGGGCACGTGCCCCCAGTGCCCTGGGCTCCTACCCCCTGTTTTACAGCCCCTTGCGAGAAGTTAGCAAAACTTAGTAGTAGTAGTAAGTTGAGTCTCGTCTATCCGACATGCTCAGTGATTAACCTCCGCCACGTATCACGATCTTGCGCAAGGGTTATTGCTCTCTCGAAATTGTTAATGTTATAACGTCCTAAAATTGCGACTTTATTTTCCCAAGCAAGGTAGTCACGGGCCTTACTACTGGTTTAGCAGTATGTCTCAATGCTTCTCTTAAAGCAACCTTCTAAAATAGCAAAACTTCTATGTGTTTATTTGAAACTATACTTGAAACTAAAAGAAGTTGGGTAACATTCAAATTTAAGAAAGACATAAAAAGGAATCAACTGAAATTCTACCCATTTTAACGAGAAACAGTCAATTATCACTTCTTGAAAAAAAAACGAACCCAGCTGGGCTGAGCTTATAAACCGTTCCATTTTCAATTAATTAATTCACTCATCAAATTACTTTGTTATCGATAAATTGATAAGAATCGATACACACCAGTGCACGGAGACGATACAATATGATAACTCAATAGCTGCCAAGGTTAAATGTTGGGTATTTTATTCATATTTTATGGTAACCAAAGAAGTATACAAACTAATATAAATGACACGATTATATACATCATATAGGCTACCGACGCACGGCGTAATTGAATCGCGAGCAGCGCTTCTGAGAATTCATCTCCACGACAAGCCTGAGCTCACTCCACTACACACAGACGACAAGTTGTTTTCGCCGGTGATACAAAATCCTTCGCGCCCTGTTGTGACAGTAAAAAATTCCTGTTACCACGGAGACGATGTCAAAAGTTCAAATGGCGATTTACGGTGAAGATCACGTACGAGCATAACATGATAATATAATGTGGTTGTAACATTGAAGATATTTTTTTTTCTTTACAAGTACATCGCACCTGTAGCTAATCAATCACGTGGGGACAGATTTAAAGCATTATTGAACAGAAAAGGTGTCATCACTTTAACCTATATATGTTAAAAACATATTTTTCTTAGTGTAATGGAGACACGGCCAATCAGGTGGTGCCTGCTTGCGACATCCAATAATTATAAACAGAAACTCATCCAGGACAACGAGGAGATCGTATCGGTACAACCTGTCTCTGACAAGGGGATGGGAGGTTGGGGGGGGGGGAGGGGTGTACAAGCCTGATCGAGCACCTGAAGATTGGGGGATATATAGAACAGAAACATTTATAGGGGAAGATAAATAAAGATGCAAAGTTGACAAGTATTTATTCAGAGTGGAAGAAGAAAAAATATAAAGGAAAGAAATAGGAAATGGAAGCTAACTACACTGTGGAAGGGGGAGGGGGAGGGGCTGGCTGCTCCAGCCCTGGGAAAAACCATCTTACCTGGAGTATATAACCATAATCTGATAATCTGATAATCAGTCAGTTATATTTACGGCGCTTAATTTAAGGGACCACAAATGTGGGAGAAAACCGCAAGGGCTTTTGTATTACAACTTTTACGTCGGGTGGCTTCCAATTCAACATTTTAACACAAATTTGGAATCTTTTCAAGTCTGAAAACCATTTCAGGTGGGAAAATCGTAGATTGCTCTTGAATGAAACACCCATGTTACTATAACCCGGCAGGGGATCGAACCCGCTTTTCAAGTTTGAAAATCATTTCAGGTGGGAAAACCGTAACTTGCTCTTGAATGAAAAACCCATCTTACTATAACCCGACAGGGGATCGAACCCGCTTTTCAAGTTTGAAAATCATTTCAGGTGGGAAAACCGTAGATTGCTCTTGAATGAAAACCCATCTGACTATGACCCGGCAGGGGATCGAACCCCCGAGTCCTCCCGACTGCCTCATTGCCGCAAATGCCATGGTCCGCCATGATTCAATTCGGCCGCAGCACTGGTATAAACCATGAAAACGGGGGGGGGGGGAGAAGAAGGGGGGAACACTATCCAGTGAACGGGCTGGTCAGCGAAACAAGCTACGGTGACTGACCACCGGCCTCTATATATTCTTTCTGGAGTGTAGCAGGAGTTTGAAATAATGAGGGATTAGTAAAAATATGAGGATCGCGGGAAAGATGCCCATGAATAACGGACGGATATAATTGACTACTATATACTTGTATTTACTACTCGGTTTTTAAAGATATGACTTAATGGTAACACTTCATTCATATAGTCCAAGAATAATTACAAAAAAAGAAGCCTTAGTAATAATGGCGGGCCGATATGTATTTCAGAGAAGTATTTGTTTAGAGTAAAGGAACAATCATACGTATGTGAGTTCAAATTTACGAGGATGAGTACTGGTACAGGCAACTCCACGCTAGAACGAGAGTAGCGATCGAGTCGCTTTGAGTCTGATGTGAAGCATGTATAATTATCATATTTAAAGCATTCTTAATCTTTTATCATAGAGTTTAATTTGCGAACTTTTCACTGGAAATTTGATGGTTTTATTAATATTGTTTGTAATTTACTATGTTTATGTAATGTTTACATGTAATGCGCCTTTTTAAGAATATATTTACATTACATTACATAACATATTTAATATGAAACGCGGCTCTGCTATATCAAGATCTTAGATATTATTGGGTGGGTTGGAGGGGAATGGGGTGGGGGTGGGGGGGGGCTTGACGGAATTGAGAGTACCGGGACTTTTCTATTGAGAAACCAATATAAACACGTTCATGTACATGAAAGTAAATTGACTTGTTAGAGAAGTTGAGGCCCGCAGTCAAACCATTCTGAGTAGTAGGCCTATACAGGGCATCAACAATTTTGAGGAGAAGCACAACAGGCATTTTGTACACATGATGGCCGGTGGTACAGTCTGATGTAGGCTAGAGTAGTCTGTAAAGAGGGGCACGGACTACTAACCCCACCCCCTCCCCTCAATTGGCCTGTTAATTTGCATTTGAGTTTCAGCGTCTTATAGGTCGGAACCATGATGTATATATGACGCACCACACCTTCCGTATATATTATGACCACCAGATCCTTAAATCTTCCATATAGACGTAAAGTTGACAAATATTCTCAAGCTATAACTACACTTGCTGCAGAGCATGTACAGCAAGTAAGTTATGTTATTTTGACTGTAATAAAAATCATATACATAGTAACGGATTGACATAGTCCACGAAAGCGACAACAAGTAGCCTATGGCCCTATTTCGATTTTTAGCATACTAAAACACACACATGACGGCAAGCTATAGAATTAACTAGCCCCAGGCTACTAATCTGGTAGATAGCTGAAACCAGAATGAACAAAACATATTGATTATAAAATCTTAGCTTGGATAAATTTACTCAGCCCTTTTCGTAACTGTCTAATTGATTTTTGTTGTTGTTGGTAGTACCCCATTATTCATACAAGAATATGTTAGTATGTATTTATAGGCCTATAATGCAGTTAGCCAGAACTGTAATCACTGTTACTTAACGATCGCTAAATAGTTCTGTAGGGGCTGATGAACTGGGACGTCATTTTCTGATCGTCTGACATGCATACCCTACCATATTAGCGTTGCCTGAAATATGAGTTGGCCCTTATACAAATGCGTTGCCAGAGGGGAGAGAATTTTTTTAAGACGAAACGTTTACTGTAAATATCGCACCGGTCGGTCATACGCGCTGTTGCAACTTACTCGATTTTCAGGCCTCCTTTTTTCCCCGCACTCACGAGTCCTATACACATAATATATACATATAGGCCCCCATACAATGGTGCGGCTCATATTGTGTAGTCATATACAAATTGGAAAGAAAAAACATCATGTTTTCAAAAGAAACAATTTTCTAATTGGTGTCCAAACAGTAGCTTAATTGTCTTGACGTAAACACTTATTTTATATAACCAACAACAAACAATTTCACAACGTTAGAAAATACACAAAAGATAGTACAGGTCTATTTTTAATTTTAGGGACTTTCCCTCCAAACAACGCATGCGCAAATGGCAAGTTACGGCAACTTTGGTACAGCAGCTGCCTGTGTGAGGCACAGAAAGTTATGCGAAAACGAAGCCTTACGTTAACAATGAGCTGCGTAGTAATCTTGGGCAGTATAGTGAACGTCATATTTGGTGCGTCTTTTCTTCCTTTCACCGTTAGCAAATTCACCGTTAGCAATACTGAGTCTATATCTGCCACCGTCGTTTACGATTATATGTGGCTTTAGTTTAGGCTAGGCTATAGTAGTTTAGGCCTGACAACTTTAGGTAGCATGTATACGTCATATAATTGCCTATTGACTTACACACTAAATCGTCAAAGTAATGTGGTCTCTAGTCTAACTACTGTACCTGTAGCAGTTCTCACTATCTCAACCCTACCCATCACTGGACAGCTGACAAGTTGGCCGTTCTTAGAAATTTTCTGTATCATGACCATGAACATATTCGATATGAGTTTTCGTCATGTAAACAAGCCTCTTTACTCAGTACTACTACTACTAGTACTAGTAGTAACAATGTTGTTTGCTGCTCCTGGGAGGCCTAAAGTTGTCTAAATTGACTCACTTTTGGCACCACAGTTACATCCATTTGTTTATTCTGACATCTAAGCCCCCCCCCAAAAAAAAAGAAAAAAAGAACAGATTTTGTTTGTTCACATCTCAGAAAGTTGTTCTCCTGTTACTTTTCAGCGATTGTCCTGAGAACACTTGGGCAGACTGATATAGACTCTTTATGAAGTATGCTACCGTTAGGATAAACTGAACACACGCAGCCATCAATTTAGGCTACACTGATATAATAAGATGGTAGCCTAACCATGGAAGTATTACCAAAGTTAATAGGGCCTTAGCCATAAATCAACGTACTTGATGTCTGTATGGATGAACATCCAGTAGCACACGTACAAACACATTGGTTATCAATTGTATGCCACTTGAGTGGGAAATGTACATTGTGAGTCGTTGCCTTTTGTATTTTGTCATATCAAACTTGATAAATTAGAATTACTTGTAGTTATACACCTGAAACTGTAGATATTGCATCGACTGATTGCATTATATACCGCCCTTAGTCGTGATGTTTGCAAGAAAATAAGTTTCTAGAACGGCAATCCAAGACCCAGGAGGACTGCTCAACCTCATGACCCATCAGATTCCCTGCCTTCATATAATCATTGTTCAAATTGCACAAAAGTCTACCTTCTGCTTGGATGTTGCCAAGCTCCATAAACTGTCAATGAATTTTTCCAACATCTGGAAAGATCCCTCGACTTCTATTCAAATTACAAAAAAATTACAAACAACAAATTCTATCTGGACCCATAATTTTGCGGACCATCATGCTAGAAGATATATTTGCCGAGATTTGTTTTCTAAAGTTCTGTTTCTTTCATTCCTCAATCCAGGTAGCTAGGCTCTCCTTGCCTCCCATGGTAGAGCATACTCACGGAGGGACCAATGGCAAGAAGTTTATGTCAGCATCCTATGCTGGACCTGATCTCAGAGGTCATGTAAGTTAATATATGCGAGAAATTGTGAGGTCATTTATTATTCATTTAAATTGATACATCATGCAAATCAGCATACTGTAGCTATAGGCTACACACTTTCGCAAGGTGAGGTCGTTCCTTACACTAAATATTTGGTTCCTTGCAGTTGTCTAAATTTGTGGACGACATTGAACTTCTGAAGGGACTATAAACGGAAGCAAAAATAAGCATCATCTAATTGGTACCAAAAAGTTGTCCTCACCATGTCATTATAACGTTGAAAAGATCTTGTAGTTGGGATGTGAAGTATCTTCTCACAGGTTAAGAATATCAGTTATGAAATGACAGTCGATTGAAGGCAATCAAAAGAAATGCTCAGAGTGTATATCAAACTAATCCTTTTCTCTCAAGATTTTGTGATTTTGGTGAAGTTTAAAAAGACAACTAATTAAGGTGTATTTCTGCTCGTATCATTCTCCAGGATTTGCGATATTCCAGACGACGTTATCTACAGAATGTCAGCGCAGAGAACAGCAAGAGAGTTGTGTCCTTTCTTAGAGTAAGTATATAATGAAACAATGTGTTTTAAGAATGTGTATGAAGCTGGCAGCAAATTGCACGACTGAATACGTGACCCTTAGAGTAAACTTATATTGAAACAATTTGATTTATGAATGAGTTTAAAGCTGGCCGAAAATTGCCACACTGAATATTGAAACGATGTGTTTTATGAATGTGTTTAAAGCTGGCCACAAATTGCCACACTGAATGCGTGACCCTAAGACTAACTATATTGAAACAATGTGTTTTATGAATGTGTTTTAAGCTGGTTGCAAATTGCCGGACTGAATGTGTGACCCTTAGAGTAAGTCTATTGAAACAAAGGGTTTTATGAATGTGTTTAAGGCTGGCAGCAAATTGCCGGACTGAAAGCGTGACTGACTCAAATCGATCATTCTGACCTAGTTCTTGACAGCTGTGAAGACCCATATAGTCTTCCAACCGCTCACTACAGACAGAATCACTGATGAGCTGCACACAACGACTAAGCTTAAGCTCACTTAAATACAATTGTTACTTGTTTAGATCAAACGCAAAATTGAAACAGTACAGTTGTAGTAGTGAACTACTGTACCACACAATGCAGACTGAACGATTGCTTCATAAAACGGACACATTCTTGATGGGATAATTGTGAGTGCACACAAACAGTGCCATGTTGCATAACAACTATTTTATGTAACAACAGGTGAGATTGAAGGAAGGGTTGGGGATTGGGGGATAGGCATTTATTTTGATGCGTTTTTTAGTGTTGAAACTGTTTCTTGTTGCAAAAACACTAATAATGATGTATTGTCACAATGGTAGTGTAAAAATTCACAGAAGGCTTTGCCATTTACTATAGAAAGGCCACAAGTGTTGTGGTTGCATGTTTAATTACCTGTAGGTTGTAAATTATTTGAACTTTAACATTCCTTATATATCTTAAAAAATGTCCTTTTGGGAAAATGCCTTGCTTACTAACAGATAGTATCCTTTTGATATAAAGTTTATCTGTGTTGTCCGAAATATGTTAGCCATGCAACGGTCAGTCTTTAACAGTGTCTTGTACAACATTATCCGAAAACAGAAGCGACTCCAGGACAGAGACAGGATTTGGTTAGACGATGGAAAGGATTCTGAAGCGGAAGGGAAATACGGTGACCAGCAAGAATTACCACGGCAACCGGTAAGATGACCTTCAGACAGGCTTCACAGAGCAATTTTAATTATTATTTCAATTTTTTTTAAATAATACATGATTGTAAGGTTGTAGCAGTAAACAACTAACATGGCGACCATGAAAGCTGAAAGGAAACATCTGTCTTTATCAGACTTTGTTGTACCTTGATGATGTTTTTCTTACCTATCCTTGTAATTATATGAATTCACAAATAGTTAGATACGGTCCCTCCATACTCAATTGATCCATTCATTTAGCTGCTAGAATTAATTAGCAAGTCGCCAACGAATTAGCGCAAGGCAGTATATTAATTAACAATTGTTTTCCAAGCATTCAGGAAAAGCTCTCTTTTTTTAAGTTTGGGCAAAATATGCTCTGTATTTTATATTTCAATTTTTTTTAAAATAATACATGATTGTTGGTTGTAGTAGTAGCAGTAAACAACAGACATGCCTACCATGAAAGCTGAAAGGAAAATAAAAACCAGACTAGGTTGTGATGTTTTTATAAAATATTACCAAATATTGAATCTGTCTTTATCACACTGTGTTGTACCTTTATGATGTTTTTCTTACCTATCCTTGTAATAATATGAATTCACAAATAATAATTTAGTCCCTCCTTACTCGATCGATCCATTCACTTAACTGCTAGAATTAATTAGCAAGTCGCCAACAAATTAGTGCAAGGCAGCATATTAATTAATAATTGTTTCCCAAGCATTCAGGAAAAGCTCTCATTTTTTCTAGTTTGGGCAAATTCCTGTGAAATTAAAACATTATTTTATCAATAATTCTTGCTAGTGCAAAATTGTTGGATTCATGACGTGTTATATTTTAGTAGTAATAATTAGTTTTGGGTGAAAATTTTATTTACCGTTGACATTGTTTGTTTTCCCTTTTTTTTTTGGACAGAGAGTCAAGAGTGTGAACCTCTTTACTCAGTACAACGAGGTCGGAGGTCGGGTGAGCAAAGAAGGTCATGTGACGGAGGGGTTGTACTTGACCCCTCACAAACCAATCGGTGGGAAGTCCAAGAGACATCGCAATGCCGACGTGCCTTCGGAGCGTGGAAAGGTCAAAGGTCACAATGCACTGCAGAAATACGTTTTAGATGAGTTTGATGATTCCGATGGGGAAGCAGAAGCCACTCAGAGTAAGGATGAGGAAAGAGGTTCCGAAAAATTGCAGGAAATACTTTCGTCAGCCGATGGACCAGAAAGAGAAAATTTGGACTCTGTTGTTAGCGAATCTGCAAAAGCTACTTCAGAAAAGTCTGGTGTCACTGAAGAAGGATTCATTGGGCAGAGAGGGGAACTGTTTCCTCCAGTAGAGGGGCAGGATGAGGGTGGGGAGGAGGGGTATTGGGGAGGGGAAACCTTGCCAAAGATCGACACAGAAAGAATCATCTTGACGCGAAGGGCCAGCCTTCCAGGGAAAAGTTTATTGCAAGACAACACAGGAGAATTGAAATTACCGGCATTGGGTGGCGAGAGGGCTATTTCAAAATCCCATGAAATACTGACTGGGGAAGGGAAGGATAATGAGGGCAGCAGACTCAGCAGTGGTGTCGACAAAGAGAGATCAAAAGAAGACAAGACCAAAGATGATACTCCTATAGAGATGAGCTGTACGCTTCTGCCACCGTTAGCGAATCTCGCCGAGGAACGTTGCGAAAGTTGCGAATCAGACGAAGGTGAAATGCATGCAGGGATTTCCTCCCCGGTCACCAGCGACGGTGCTACGAAACACAAAGAAACGTCAGAAGTTCTTGAGGGTGTTTCAGAGTTGGCGTCCGAGTTGCCGGAACTGGATAAAGAAAGGGGATTTCTGGTCAGCCCCGTCATGACACCTCTCCCCGATGAGACGGTGGAGTACCTCGACAACCATTCGTCATCCCTGAAGAATTCCTCATTGGTGCAGGATGTATTAGAGGGCGACATTCACTCGAAAATTACTCTCGAGAAGAAAATCGTGCAGCTTTACGTGTCCAGCGTACTGTCAGGTAAATTTTTATCATAACTTACATACTTGCCGAAATTATGTTGAATATGCCCGACTCTGTTGCCCCACATGTTACGTGGATCCAACATCCAAAGGAAGACATGGATAATGTCGGTTTGTTTTCAACAAATGCCTTTTATCTTGAATATAACTCAGACCAAAAGTTTTTGTTCTAAAAATTGACGAAAGGTGAGTTACTAGCAATGTGAAATATTTTTTCTGCCTTGTGTTTACGTTATGTTTGTAGTCGTTCTTTGGCCTCACGCCTGTTCGGTCTGTTTATGTAGCGTGCATATTCCCACAGGAAGTTAGTTTTATGAGGTCATCGTCTCCACCACCTTCGGAACTACTACACTAGTTCTAAGGCAGGGGTTCCCTAATGGGGGTGCATGAACCCCCAAGGGGGTGGGTGAGTCCATCCCAGGGGGTTCGTGAGAAGTTTCTAAAAGTCAAAACTAGAGTACTTTTTGTTGAACTAAAATCTGATATATCATAAAATTTAGTAATGTTCAAAAGTCGTACCTATCGACAACTTGCTCTACAATATTGAACTGGATCTTTTACGAAGCACTGTTATGGGTATTATAGTATAAAAATGACTCAGATCGTGTCTCGAAAAGTTGGGAGTTCGTGGACAACTCTGACATCCACAGGGGTTCCTGGGGGATAAAGTTAGGGAAACCCTGTTCTAAGGAGTAGATTTGAACCCCCTTTACTTGCCAGAAAATATGAATATGAAAAGTACAACCTTTTCGCTTCCTCGTTTCTTTCAGACATGGAATCGGAGCGAACCATTCTCGTGAGTAAAGTGTTCAGTAAAGGCCTCCGTCAGTTTTGCAAGGAGTGGGGCTACGAGCTGCAGGTGATGGACCCACACTGGGGGCTAAAGGATGTATGGATGGACAATCACGCACACGCAGACATCTGCCTGGATTTACTGGAGAAGTGCAAGACGGCCGCAAATGGACCCTTCTTTCTGGTCAGTGTGTATACACGTTGGGTAAACTGCAGGCGGGACATAGGAAACACAGACGCTAAAGTTAATTACAGAAAGGACAGTTTCGATGGCCTTGTGAATGAAGATGATTAGATGAAGCTCAGACTACTGAAGATGCCAGAGGAATTAGGGATAAGAATGGTGGATAAAGGGACCTAGGCCATTTATAATTGTGGAGGGATATGGGATGAGTTGGGAGGTCTCCTATATAAACTTGAACTTGGATGGCATTTCTATGAAGACTGCTAATGTTTAATTATCCCAAGCATTGTGGAAAATGCATCCAAAGAATATAAGCGGCAAACAAACTATAAATCATTGCATTTGATAGATTCAGAAATTTGTTTGCACTATTGTCAATTGTATTAGCAAGTTGGTTCTAGCATCTTTTTGGGCTTTTATTACTTTAATAAAAACATAACTTGTTAACTCTAACGGCGACCTAAATTGTAATGGGAATTTAGTATCAAAACAGCACCGGAAAAAAATTTGTGAAAGAAGTCCGCTGTAAGGAAAATTTACTGAAAGGTAACTTCCTTTGTAGTAATCATGTACCCTATTAGTTTTATTGCAAAGTGATTTCCTTCACCCCAGTTGATGTAGTTTCTTTTCCTAATTATTTGTAACGAAATGTCAACTGTTCTGTTTATAAATTGGTAGCATCCTCAGAATTATTTGCATTAGGGCCTAATTGTGTTTACCAACATTGTTGACAGACCAGTAGGCCACAAATCTGTCTTGGATTAGCCTTTGTTTGGTGGAGAATCATCAGTTGGTAACATTGTTTTGTTAACAGAGCCCATCTAGTAGTAGCCATGAGGTTTAGGTAGGTCAGCCATCTTGATCTGATAAAGCGGTTCATGCTGTTGTTTGTATTGAAAGGTTGTCACAAGCTGGTGGCATAGAGTTTTAGCTGTTGCCATGGTTACCTTTGAAGTTTGTGTAGGTCAGACTGGTCAACCAAATTTTATCTGTTAGACTGACTTTTAAAGCTATGTAGTTTGTAATGAACTTAACACAAGTCAGTATAGATTATAACAGCTGTTGCCATGGTAATATTTACTGAAGTTTTCTTTCTATTCCAGATGATGGTAGGACAGAAGTTAGGCTATCAGCCATTACCTAAGCAACTCAACCCAGATGAATTTTCTGTAATCACTTGTGGCATTAAGAAGGAGAAAGATGCCCTAATAGCTGCTTGGAAAACAAAACTGGCTGCCATGTGAGTCTTGAAACAGCATTCTTAATAATCTATGTTGTGACATATGACAATGTAAGTTTGTCCATGATTTGCACTTGTAATAGAAATATCCATATAGATGCTGTTGCTTAGGAATTCATTGCTTAGGATAGCAAAAATTTGCCTTGATAGTATCTCATACTACTTTAAGGTAGTTATCATAGTTAATCTCTAACTACTTAAGGATTTAGCTGGCTGAGAGATTGTGAGATTGCAAAATTCCATTGCCGTAGTGTTAAAGGTCATCCTCTCAGCGTGCACTGGCATCAGCTGATATTACATACATCATAGTCTTTCATTCCATTTAAAATTACATTCATCTTTCCCTAATAACTCCATTCAGTATGATCGTTGATCCAATATTAATTAGGAGTTCTACAATATTATTATTTTTTTTCCATTCCTGTTTTTCTGTAACCAAAGTCATTCTTGTGTTCAATAGTTCTTTCTTTGATTATCGGTCAATATTAATGAGACAGACAATGATATTTTCTCTTATATTTCATGATTAAATATGAAATTTTGACATCCTTGTAATTTTGTTCTCAAATCTTGTTGTTATTCCTATGCACCATTCTTTCCCTTCCCATTCACATTGTTATATCAATTTAATCAGTTTGAAGGTTTTTGATAAAAAAAAACTCATAACCAAGTAGTTCATTAGCTAATTGACAA